>NC_051846.1:149525344-149532244 GCF_002237135.1 Teleopsis dalmanni | reverse complement strand
TTGTTGAGCACAAATAATATTAGTAATAAAAATTTATATTCAAAATGAAAAAATTTGGTGTTGTTGTTGTTGTTGCTGTTAAGCAAAATTCAGCAAATGTCATTTGGAAGCAAAAACAAGTTCAATGTGGCACACGTGCATCTTTTATGTGTAAAACTGCAAAGAAAGAAAATTAAAATTTAATATATAATTTTTTTCTATTATTTGATTATTTTATGTAAATATACAAAGTTAATTAAGTCTAATAAAATGTTTTCACTTGTCTTATTAAAGCACTTTTGCTCATTAAGGCTGTTAATGAGGATAAATCATTATGCAAAGAACTTTCAATAAGCAAATAAGCTCATTATAAATAAATCAACTGATTTAAAGCGAAAAATGTAGAATGCAACAATTAAAAATAAATTTCCCACCAGGAAAATGATTAGAATTTCAAACATTTTTCTTATGTTTTATGTGTAAAATGTAAAAGAAGCTACTTCACATGCATAAATCAGCTTATGCCAATGGAAACGACCAAATCTTAATTTCATTAACATAATTAGTTTTAGCTATAGTGAAAACATAACATAACTTTAATTTTTAAATGAATTTGAATAATCAATAAAATAATATGTAGAAAATTATAAACTAGATTGTTCAATAAGTTCACAGAACACCATTTTTTTAATTGTTTTAATAATTAAATTAAATCAAAAATTCGATCTGAAGTCCGGCCAATAAAACAAACGCATAAGTATGATTTTGGAAGATTCTAATGCCCGCATAGTTCATTCTTTTACCTAAACCGACGGATTTTGGAAAAAATTGACCTCATCACCTCCGATTTGGCTGAAATTTTTTTATGAGCTCCTTTCATAAAATAAGAAGACCCGTATCTCGGGAAAAAATTTTGTAATTTTTTTCCTAGGAGATATGGACCCATGGGGTTTTGAGAATTGGCATTGTAGACACATTTTCAAATGGCTATATCTCAAGTTCTATAAAAGGTAGAAACTTGAAATTTATTGCGTTTTAAAGATAATTGGTTGAGCTTTTAAGAAATTGTTTAAACAATTAAGATTGTTTATATTTAAGTACTAATATTAACCGTTAAATTTCAAAAAAAAAGATATCTCAAAAGGGTACACAACATTTTTCATTTTTTATATTTTATTTAGATTCAGTTTTGAATTTTACTAAGAAATAAAAAATTTTCATGATAGTATCGATTTTTATAAATTTTTTAAATTTTTTTTTTTCTCATAAAACACATCAAACACATGCGTGCTATATTTACATTAAATGAATTTTCAAAAAATATACTACAAATATTCTTATATAATATTTTTGATTTCAATTAGTAATAAAATTGTACATAAAACTCAAAAATTTCAGGACGACGATATTGTCGTTGGAAGTACTTTTAAAAAATTTATTTATCCTTCACATCACTCCAAACACATACACACGATTTTTCAGTAAAAAAAAAACAGAGGAATACGTCACACAAATTTTTCATTTTTACTTTTAATTCCGATTAAACAATAAATTCTTCTTCGAAAATAAATATTTCCAGTGTGATATTGCTTCCAGAAGTAATTTAAAAAAAATTAATTTATCAGGTGTCCTTCATGTTACTCATACGCACCATAATACCCTTGAATCAATTTTCCAAGAAAAGTGACACAATATTCACATTTTAAATTAGTTCCGCATCATCTCTATTTTTAAATTATAAATTGTAACATAATTAAACCGTTTTATGAACTTTTTCTTATATTGATCAGTTTAAAAATTAATTAGTTCCACACTAGCTGAACTACCTGAATAACTGAAGCACATAAGTACACCCACCTTCTATGGTGAGTGTTATTCTGCTACAGTTGGAAAAATTCTTTAAGCAGGTAAGAACTGTAAACAATTTGAAATGGAGTGTCTAGGTACTCCTATCTTTAAAAGATCCAGTATCAAATTTGGTATAAAATGTTAAGTAAGTCTGATAAATTTTCAAGTAAGAACATTTAAATAATGGCAAAAGTTGAAAAAAATAAATTGCATCTACGGCAATTCAATGACTTAAAATGTTTCAATCCGCTGAAGTTAAAAATACATCCAAGAAAGGCCAAAGTAAGGCAAGTTTCAGATAGTATCCTGCGTATGTTGGGGATGCCTAGGACCAAAAAAATATGGGGAAAAAAATATGTAACAGTTGCCGAATGAGACTGGCGATGAGAGCCAAAAAAAATAAGAACAATGAAGGAGCTATATCGGAAAACAGCAGCCAGTCATCGAGCGAGGAAAATATTCAACCATCAAGTAATAGCAGTTCGGCTACATACGAAACTGAAGTCAGAAAAAGTGCTATTAGTCCATTAAATAAAGCACTCTCTCTAATAAGCAATACCCCAATTACATCGAGAAAACTTAAACAATAGGAATATAAAAATGAAAAAATAAAGGATATAACTGAAGCGATTAAACATAAAATTTTCAACATTCCTCCCGATGAGTCCAACAATAGCGATGAAGAAGATGACCTTGCATCAATTTTAAAAAATCTACAGGAAAAATTCAATGGCTCAGCAGATAGGACGATGAAAATAAAAATATTGAGTGTGGTACATAATTGGTCTTTTCGAAGAATCACAACTCACTTTCCAAACGCTACAAAGCATATGATTACTGTAGCTAAAAAACTTGCTTCAGAAAAAGGAATCTTAGAAGACCCAAACCCAAAAAGCCACCCATCGTTAGAAAACGATGCTTAGCTGGTACCTTAAAGAGGAATGCTGCAAGAGCTAGTCTTCAACGAATACATAATCCAATTCAAACACCAAAGGAATTATTTAACTGGGCTAACGAATGTTTACCAAATGTTGTGTGCCATTTCTCAACATCAACAGACTATGAAGCTGAAGAAAATAAGATTAAACACCATTTCGAAGCAGCTACATCAGTTAAAGGCACATTAAAATATCACTGCTTTATTCCTAATTCGAAAACGATATTAATGGCAAAAATATTTTCTTCTGCAGACATTACAGATTATGTATCAATAATGAAATGATTATTAATAAAATCAATACAAAAACTTAAAAAAAATATTTTGTTTATAGTTCTTTACAGTTTATCTCCATATAGAATTGTTTACAGTTTATTTCCTATAACAATTCGTACCTGCTTAAAGAATTTTTTCAACTGTGTAATTATGTGCTGCAGTTATACAGGTAGTTCAGCTAGTGTGGAACTAATTAATTTTTAAACTGATCAATATAAGAAAAAGTTCATAAAACGGTTTATTTATGTTAAAATTTATAATTTAAAAATAGAGATGATGCGGAACTAATTTAAAATGTGAATATTGTGTCACTTTTCTTGGAAAATTGATTCAAGGGTATTATGGTGCGTATGAGTAACATGAAGGACACCTGATAAATTAATTTTTTTTAAATTACTTCTGGAAGCAATATCACACTGGAAATATTTATTTTCGTAGAAGAATTTATTGTTTAATCGGAATTAAAAGTAAAAATGAAAAATTTGTGTGACGTATTCCTCTGTTTTTTTTTTACTGAAAAATCGTGTGTATGTGTTTGGAGTGATGTGAAGGATAAATAAATTTTTTAAAAGTACTTCCAACGACAATATCGTCGTCCTGAAATTTTTGAGTTTTATGTACAATTTTATTACTAATTGAAATCAAAAATATTATATAAGAATATTTATAGTATATTTTTTGAAAATTCATTCAATGTAAATATAGCACGCATGTGTTTGATGTGTTTTATGAGAAAAAAAAAATTTAAAAAATTTATAAAAATCGATGCTATCATGAAAATTTTTATTTCTTAGTAAAATCTAAAATTGAATCTAAATAAAATATAAAAAATGAAAAATGTTGTGTACCCTTTTGAGATATCTTTTTTTTTGAAATTTAACGGTTAATATTAGTACTTAAATATAAACAATCTTAATTGTTTAAACAATTTCTTAAAAGCTCAACCAATTATCTTTAAAACGCAATAAATTTCAAGTTTCTACCTTTTATAGAACTTGAGATATAGCCATTTGAAAATGTGTCTACAGTGCCAATTCTCAAAACCCCATGGGTCCATATCTCCTAGGAAAAAAATTATAAAATTTTTTCCCGAGATACGGGTCTTCTTATTTTATGAAAGGAGCTCATAAAAAAAATTTCAGCCAAATCGGAGGTGATGAGGTCATTTTTTGCCAAAATCCGTCCGGTTTGTAAAAGAATGACCCATATATGCAATTCTAAAAAATTTTTAAATCATTAAATTAAGTACACAAATCATGGACTGAAAATATCACATAGTGTTATATCAATCACGATAAAAACTTAATCCTATAGACAGAGTTTAATCAGAAATTTAGGTTATGTATTTACTTTCAAATACGCAAAAGTTGTAGATCCAGTTAACAGCACCAGGAACATGCAAATATTGAAATTTATTACAATATACCATTAATATTGTTATATATATTATAAATACTATTATATATATAATATATTATATATATTATTATTATGTTTATTATATACAATATATATTTTTATTTTTCAGTGTAAACTAAAAATTGAAAAACATTTTCAAAGAAAAAACTTCGATTAGATACAACTCAATGACCATTTTGAAAGTTTTATACTTGAAGGATATTTTTTATCAAGTACAATAGTTTTCAAGATAAAATAAAACAAAATTTTGTTTCACAATTGATGCGACAAATGGAACAAACCAAGTTTGTCAACTTCCTTAGCTACACATTCCATTTATCAACAAGTGAATTTCCTCAAACAATGTCTGCTGCGACCTATTAATTGAAAGTTTTGAACTTTCTCCCAAACCTTTCCTCGTTCAATAACAACTTTTGTTAGAGAAATATGATTGACTGCCAAATAACATTAGGCACGGACAACAGAACTGACAATTCATACACTGAAAAAAAATTTTTCAAGTTATAATAGGAAAAAGTAAACTCTGTGGAACCTTGTGTGGAATAGTTTTTCTCTAGTATAAAATTATTATTTTTTGTTTTTAATTTAATATAGAAATAATTTTGTTATTTTTTGTAAGTATAAACAAATAATTTCCCTTTGCTTTTTGTTGAATGTAATAATACACAACCTTATGCCCACCCAGGAGTCTAACGAAATGCAATCAAGGTAAATTCGCTTCGAACCAAAACGTACTACGTATTTTCCCAGCCATTGTTGGTGAAATGAAATTTAATGGCACACAATGGAACTGATATCCTTCGGGCAGGTACGTACCTATAAAGTCATCAGTACAACAACAACAACAGCAGCAGCAACAACAACAATTAGGAGTAGAAAAGTATTTGCAACTATTGCCAGGAGTAACTCGTACTCTTACTCGTCCTCGTAAATGAGGACTAAAACTATTGGCAAAACACTTGCAAAAAACAATGCACAGAAAATCATTTTAGTATTCAAGTTAGAGGCATTGTAGTGCTTTTTATTCTCGATGGACTCGAAAGTGGATTTTAATTAAATTATTTTTGTTTTTCTTCTAAGCTCTGAGCAAACACTTTACGGAGTTAAAAATATAAACTAAATTAAAATTTTTCCAAAGTGGTCAACTGGGAGTTAAAATATAATTAAAAATTCGTGTTAATTCAATCGTCTATATATAAAAATATTAATTTTTGCTGTTCTTTACAGTGTGAGTTATAAGTTCCAAGGACGATTCATGGTTAGTAATGAACCACTACCAAGGTTCGCCTTGAATGTTTCATTTTCAAGTTAAGGAAATTATAATTTCTTCACAATTAACACAAACGCCTTAATTTCCACTATACCATAATTGCCTCAATTTTAATATTAAATTCGGGGGTGTAAAGTATTTTCGTTTATCACAAGTTTTCTTGATTATTTAATTATTAGTCTATTTTGGGTGCAATTATCTAGAAATGTGTGGGTTACAGTTCCGCATGGGACCGCCTTTGGCAATTTGTTCATTAAACGATTGCTATATATGTAATTAAAATTAAAACCGCTGGAAGTTATAACCAAAATTTTAACATTTATTATGTAGTGCTTAAAATATCTAAATATTCCAAATATTGTATTTTTATACAAATTATAATTAGAATTATTTACTTTATATTTACTTCATATGAAGGCGTCATATGGAATAAGGAAGAAATTATATTAGTTATTCTACCTAAATATCCGTATATTTTTAGATGCATGAGAATTTAAAAGTGTAATACAAGACAGAAATATTATTGGAATGACATTTATTTATTTATTTTTTTAATTATGATTTTCAGTGTATATCCGCCGCGGCTACGAGTATATCCGCCATGCATTCCATCTGTCCAATTTTTGACTATTTCTCGCAATAAATGTGGCCGTATGGGATCAATGGTAGCATGTAGATTACCTTCCAGTGCTTCAAAAATGGTTTGTTTGTTGGTAGAAATGGTTTGTTGGTAGAAACTAAGGACTTAACATAACCACTTAAAAAGCAATCAAGAGGTGCTACATAGCACGAATGAGGTGGCCAGTTAACAGGATCACTTCTGAAACTAAAGTTGTTACCAAGTTGATTTCGCATTAAATCGATTGTTAGGGGCAAGTTTTGCTGTCTTGTTGGCACCAAATGTCGTCGATGTTTAACTGATTAATTTTTGGAAATAAAAATTTAGTCAGAATGGTACGATAGCGCTTACCATTCACTGTAACGGCAGCTTCTTTCGCATTTCGGAAGAAATAAGGACCAATAATGCCGCCAGCGTTTAAACCGCACCAAACAGTCAATTTAAATGGATGTGATGATGATTAGTTAATGGCTTGAGGATTATCTTCGCTTTATATAACACTTTTGCTTATTGACGTAGCCATTTAACCAGAAATGAGGATCATCATAAAAC
>NC_051846.1:149497524-149525244 GCF_002237135.1 Teleopsis dalmanni | reverse complement strand
AACATCCAATTTTATTTACTTATATATTTTATGCTTTTGCTTGAATTCTCTATTTAAATTCAGAGCTGAACCTTATGTCTGGATTCCATACATCCAAATCAACTTTACCATTGACTTGTATGAGTAAATCATTAGTACGTTTTTAATAGCTGACTTTGATACACCTATAACCAGTTCATATTCCAGACTTTTTAACCAAGACAAGTTTTCCCTTCCTTGATATATGCTTTTCCCACATCAAGCGGAGGGCAATATGTATTTCTAGATATTTCCATATTGATAGAATGAAGTATTATATTTGTTCAATATAATGGGAGGGTAAATTATACTTTTAATTGTTAATGTACTGTCCAACGAATTGGATTCATCAACTTTAATAAGCTTTTACTTTATCCATTCCTACAATTCCAAAAGATTCGCTTATAGATGATATGAGGTAATTCTCACAATATGTTGTGTTGCCATAACTATGATATAATCTGTGAAAGGAGTAGTGCCTTGCTGTCGCCAGTGGGTTTTTCCAAGTGCCAAGTGAGTTGGTCACTTCGCCATTACACCAAAGATGCGAATATTCTCTACCACGGTTCTTACACCAGTAGGAACAGAATCAAACATCTTTCTAATCAGAGTATTTTCTTCCATTAGAAAGACATAATGAAGTCAACAGAATCACTAAATTTGTATGCATTTAACTATATTAATGTCGCGGTATAGCTCGTTCAGCTTATCATTTCATCTAATTCGATACTCATTGAAATAGTTAGGGTTAGTTAGAGTTAGTTTTGTATGATTGTTTATTACTGGTCTTAGTTTTGTTAAATGCAAACATATAATTTTCTCTAATAATAATAACTCAAAATAATTCTAAACTAAATTGACATTCTTAAAAACCTATTTCTAACATTATTAGATTTAATATTCATAGACTTCATATTCTGTATTCACAACATTGTCATCATCCTAAATTTATTCGCCCCGAACAAGTATCACCATATCAACACACCAATCATTCTCAGATGAAACTACTTCTATATTCTGGACATGCGTTCGCAAGCCTACAGCAACTACCATCCCTTCAGCCTTCTCAAGTGATCGTCAAAATCATTGTGCAAGACATCAAGGTACCCCAAGCACTTCTTCCAGTGTAGTCCTTTTAAAATACGTTCAATGAGACACCTAAACGTGGCAGACCTACATGCCTCCCTCTCTTTACGTTCCCCCACCAGTTTCTTCGTATCGAAGGTATCGCCGAACCATTTATGGTTCCTTATCTTTCGACTTCTACTTCTTCTGTTTCTTCTCTTTTCCAGGTTTTATATTATATTTATTTTAATATATGTACATATCTATATATGTTTATATAGAATTTACATACAATTACTATTTTTTGCTATAAAAATAAATTCCAGAAAAAAAATATAGAAAGCCCCACTTACCCCTGCTGATGAAAACCACTAAATCCAACGCTATGTCTTGACATTTCTGCTTATAAATTTTTAATTACATCAACCTTTGCGGCAGCCACTGAGGTTGCCACCAATTTTTTTATGCTTTCATATGTAAACCATAAGAAGTTGCTCATATGAAATCGTATGATCTACAAAGCTCGTATACATTAGAATTTTGAAAGAATTTTGAGTCAAAAGTAAGAACGCGCTCATTTATTGCGCAAAAAAGCTCTTCATAGCACAAAACCAGTTTTGTGCTCAAATCGTCATTCTTTAACCTTTTTTTCTTATTGTGAATACTAAAGCAACAACGATTCGTTTACATGTTTTCCACTCAACAATCTGGAACTCAAATCTCCTCATAATCGTTTGTTTACCACACGTGCGATTAGATTAAAAAAACAATTGAGGTTGAGTGAGTGAGTTTCAGGTGAACAAGCAATTAAATTCAGTAGCGGAGCCGCAGTTTAAAAGATCGCTTCGTGTTTTGTGGTGTGGTGAATGTGTCAACTTTTTTAAATTCAATTTTATTGCAATTAAAAAATAAATAATGAAAGATATTTGCAAAATAATTCTCATTTTAATTGTGTGCAGGAAATTATCGGTAAGTACTTAATTACTTGTAAATTAAATGCGTAGCCACTTACATTGGAGCTCTATATTCTCGTTCACAGCTTTGCAATGGGGCCGGTAAATCCTATTACACAGCCGGCGTAGTAGAGTTTTTACCGACTATTGCCGGCATGTCGTCTGCTGATATCGTCAATGAGCATTTGGAGGCATACGTACGCATTATTAAATCAGCGGAAGCCAACGATACAGATATCATTGTATTTCCTGAGGGCACATTGAATAATGCACTTCAAACGACTTATGTGCCCGCAGCACATGAGAAGGTTGTGCCATGTCTGAACGTGACGGGGATGGTCTATGCGGATTTTCTAATGCAATTGTCTTGTGCTGCACGTACGGCTCGAAAATATTTAGTAATTAATTTAACGGAAAAGGAGAATTGCACTGCGGTTGCACAGGATACACGTCCATGTGCTGCCAATGGCTTGAATGTCTATAATACGAATGTTGTGTTCGATCGGGAGGGATGTGTAATTTCACGCTATCGTAAAGTACACATCTATGTAGAGCAGAAAAACACAACACTTGAGCCGGAGTATGGCATATTCGAAACGGATTTTGGTGTACGATTTGGGCATTTTATATGTTTTGACATTCTGTTTTACACTCCAGCAGAGGAGCTAGTCATTCGTTATGGTATTAAGGACATTATATTTACTAGTATGTTCTATTCGGAATTGCCATTTCTGACAGGTGAGTTCGTTAGTTGCACTTACACTCTTTGATAGTTGAATTCATTATAGCATTTGTATTGGATACGGAAAAAGCATAGGTTGTGGAGCAGTTCGAAGAGTAGTTTAAGTGTTTAAGATTTTTTTTTAACTCAAAATAAGCAATTTAAAAAATGCTCGCAGTTGTCTTGCAAAACTTACAAAATAATAATCCAGCAAAAATTTATTTATATTAATTAGTAGATAAATATTTTAATAATAGAATTTTTTTATAATAAATATTTATAGCTTCTTTTGTGTAAATGCTTGGAAATGTTGCTTAAGAGCTTACAAATGCTCCTAAGCGGCAATTTTTTTCCTACTTAGCCATATTGTTAGTACGAATAATACGAATAATCGTACTAATACTATTGTATTTTAGTTATAAAGTATGGAATTGATATTATTGGTATTATATTATTATATTATATTATTATTATTGGTCTCCCAACATAATATTACCAATATTATAAGTTTTATATATTATTATATATATATATTATATATATATAATAATATATATATATTATTATATATTAGTTAGGATGTTAGGAGGTTTGCATTACTATCTAAATTATAAGAGATTTATTACTTAAATACAATTGTGATTCCAAATATTTTTTAAATGTCACCAATATTAAGACGTCACCAATATTATTATTATTATTATGTAGGGGGAATTGGAATTTCTTTCAATCTAGAGACCTATTTTAATCCTCTCATGGACTAAGCGAATTTCTTCAAGTCGAACTTGCTTTGTAAATTGTAGTAATGCATATTACTACTTTATTTAGTATGAAATACCCATGTAGGTATTTCTTTTGCCATGCATAAGCGAAGAGCAAACACCCAGTGCGTGTTTTGGGATCTCATTGTCTTCGCTACAAAACTTACATGTTCCATTAAAGTAACGTCCCAGCTTTGTAAGGCATTAGTTTAATCTACAGTGCACGGTTAGAATTTGTGTAATGATTTTTAAATTATTTTAACTTAGTTGCATACAATACTTAAATCGTTTTAAGTTGAAATCAATTATACTAGAATCAATATAAATCATGCGAAGCTAAATTGTGTGTTTATTCTAGATTACCTTAGTTTGTTCTTTCTTTCTTCTCATTCCTTGTAAATGAGTTAGAATAAATTATATTCTCTCAAGCTACTACATAGTTTCGGGTCTACAAGAAGAGAAGCTGTCCTTCTAGCAAACCTGGAATAGATCCATTAGATATAACATATATCTAATTGTTTTGGTCAAGAATATTCACTGAGCCACCCCAACTTAATAGGTAAGAACAAATTTATTGATAATAATAATAAAATTAGTTATATCTTACGTAAAATACCAAGAATTTGTCGAAAACTTGAAGACCAAATCGTCAGAGTGTCAGATATCTTATCTTTCAGTTTTTACCTTATTTAAACTATATTTGTAAACTATATTATGAAAATTTTTATTAATGCATTATCACTCCAGACACGCAACCAGGGGTGTGCACTTAAATAACCATGCACTCCCCCAAAATGAATTATAGAACTATATTCAAATGTATGCATATTCATAATTTAGGTATTACGACTGTACCTAGACTTTTAAGTACTAAGCTTCTTTATCTCAACTCTCTCACTGGTTGAAATATTCTCAATTTATTCTTAAAAGTCTCACAATAAGATAAAAATATGTTTTTAATTATCTCAAACCTACTCGAATTATATATCTGTTTACAGGTGTGTGTGTGGACCAACTAATTCAACGCTTACACTCTGTTTTTGGGAACACATATAATATAAAGAATAAACTTATAATTTCTTTCATATATGAGCATAAGTATCAGAAACCTATGAATTAGTTATCGTATTATATTAATCTTCTCTAAGACTATCTGCTTTCCTATCTGCCGTAATTCATTTTTTTAAAGAATCCATTAGGAACACCCATCTTAACCTTAAAGTATATGTATTCTCTACTAATTTCTACAGCTGTTCAACTACAACAATCCTGGGCATGGGGTAATGATGTTAACGTACTAGCTGCAGGGGCTAGTTTACCAGTCGCTGGTGTAACTGGGACTGGTATATATGCTGGAGTTCAAGGTGATCTAGTATCAGTAATAGTTGGAGGTGTTGGTATCAGAAAACTTTATGTCTCACAGGTGCCAATTATATCAAATAAAACTTTAACGAATGATTATGAGTATAAACAAAAAACTGAAACTTCAATGCCGATTGTAGCGAGCGATGAATTAACACTACTAAAGGATCCACAAATAGAAAATTTCACATCTCTGCTTTTGGATTTTACTACCCAGCAAAATATAACACAAACCTTATGTAATAATGACTTTTGTTGTCGTTTTGATATCGCAACCCAATCGATTGACACACCTGCCGAAACTGTTTACTATAAATATCGTATAGGTGCGTTCAAAGGACAGCGCACCTATCAGAAAAATGAATGGTCGGACATACAAATTTGCGCACTTTATGCTTGTAAAAATGAGAGTGTTGCCAGCTGTGCGGAAATTTTCAACAGCACTGCAGTAGTAAAGCCCAATATCGCTTTCAAATCCCTTCAAATTGTGGGGGATTTCATGAAGGCCGATAAACTTCTTATCATGCCAAATACACTCGATGGCAGTTTGCTCTCGTTAAGCGCAGAAACACTGGGTTGGCATGTCATAGATCAGCGGTAAGTGAATGTGTAATGTTTTGTTGCTTCAAATGTTATGGAAAATTTTAAATAAAATTTTCCATTTTCCATTTAACATTTTTGTTTTCTTTTTTGGCTTTTCCCAGAGAACACTACACCGCACACATGAACTTAACTCGGCCATATTGTGACAGCTTGTTGACATTTGGAATTTATGCTAATTATTATGACAGATCAGCGACAACACGTACTGCCAGCTACAGCAACACCACGCCCACTGTACTCCTCTGCACTCTTGCACTGGTACTACTTGTGTGGCGTTTTTAGATGGAAATGCATTGTTTTGCCTCCGACTCAGCTAAAATATTCATGTTTTAATTTCTGTGCTGTGTGCGAGCAGTTATTTTTATAGCTGCAATTCGAGATACAAGATACACAAATATATTCAGTAGCAATTACATACAGTATGAGTTTGTTTATACTGAAATAAAAACTTTTTGTTTCATTGTTGCAAGTATCGTAAATTGTCAACAAATGTATTTACACCTCTTAAATAAAATTTAATTTTTCTCGAGAAATACATAGATTTTAAGTTCTCATGTTTATCTAGTATCTATTTTATAAAATATTGTCGTTCCAATATATTCAACTATCCATTAGCGGAGTATAGGAGCAATAATATAAGCAAAGGTTCAAATCATCAAGAGCATACTTCAACTAGGATTTAAATAACAAAACCACATATATACATAAATCATTCAAGAATCTATCTAACAAAACAATCTACATAATAAAATGGACGAAGATATAAAGATACAACTGATGGTGAAGGTAGGATCGCTTAGTTTTACTCAAAACTGCGAAACTCATAAGTATATCAAACAATGAAAAGTACTATAAAATAGGTTACACCTGGTACTCTTGTAAAAAAACAGCAGTGATATTAGCTACGTCTTAGCAAAGAAGGTAGGTAGGTGAAATGGAAGGAGGACTTAATCCTCCTAAACTCTACCAAAGAATAATTTGGGTTTTCTTTTCTGATAACAGTACGGAAAACCACTGAAAGTAATTGTCATATCATTCATCATATCATCGTATGGTGACATACTTGTCGGTCACTTGAAACTTTATTTATAACAGGCCTAAGTAAAATTTCTTCTTTTTGTATAATAAAATGTAAATAGTATCTCTTTCGTGTTTGTCAAAGTCCAACTGGACAGAGGAGAGTAAATGAAACTACTAATTACTTTATTTTTAGTAGGTGAAAACTATCAAAAGGTACAGTATGAGTTTTTAACCCACTTACCTTCTGTTCAAAAAGTACTCGGATTTTGTAAATAAAACACACAAATTTAAATTTTATTCCAAATTTATTTTATCTCCTTCAAAATATGCTTAACCCAAAATAATAACTTAACCCAATCTTTCATACACTTTTCGTAGGCCCGTGCAGGTATGGTTTTAGTTCCTTCAGCGAATTCTCTTTTACCGATTCAATCGATTCGCTTACCACGAAGTGGCAATTTGAGTTTCGGGTACAGGAAAAAGTCGCACGGTGCCAGATCTGGTGAATATGGTGCCTGAGCGATGACAGTGGTGCCGTGTTTGATCAAAAAATCGCGTACAACAAGTGCCGTGTGCGATGGATCAGTGTCTTGGTGAGGAATCCAATTGTTGACTTTCCACAAATCAGGTCTTTTATTACGGATGGATTCACGCAAATGCATTCGATATTCTTTTTGCAAAAAATTAATGTGTTTCGGTACAAGTCGAGCTGCAATGCGTCTCATGCCCAATATATCATGTAGAATGTTGTGAATGGATCCATTTGAAATGTTTAAGTCTCGAGCAATCTCCCTTTCAGTCATACGGCGATCTTTCAACACAATTTTTTTGATTTTTGCCACGTTTTCTTCGGTATTTGATATTGATGGACGTCCAGAACGAGGCAAATCTTCGATCACTTCACGACCCTCTTTGAATGATTTATACCACTCCTATGCCTGTGTTCGAGACATAGAAGAGTTTCCGTAAGCTTTCTGCACCATTTTTAATGCTTCAACATATGAAATTTCGTTGAAAACACAAAATTTCAAACAAACTCGTTGTTCAACTGAATTTTCCATAGTAAAAATCGTTAAACGCACTTGAGGTAGTCTCACATTAACAGCTGCTGTAAACAAACTAATTGACAGATGGCGCTCAAATTTGTACCATATGTCAAGAAAGGGTGTACCAACATAACAAAAATTTTTTGAAAAAAGTATATTACTTAGGGAGTAGTTAACAAAGTCCGCAGAAGCATAAGGGAAACCTTTCAAATATGCATAGAAAACTGATTTCAGCAAATGGACCGTGAAGGACCGAAGCTGGGATCATAAGTTACCAAATATAATAATTATAAGACAAACAGCTTTATGTTGGTATAGAGAATTACTGATTCTGTGTAGATATTTGGACCTGAAGTCAATATGTCACTGGAAGGGTCACAAGGACGTTTAAAATAAAAATAAATGTTAATAAATCTTCATTTGTAACTTCAACTGGTATCGCTAAGGGTCGATGGGTGTGTCTGTGGATTAGGGTCAGGCAAATTAATTTACTATGTCCTATTAAAATAATTTAACTAATAGAATATAAAATTTAATATTTTAAAATAATTTTTGTTTCAACTTTTCCTTTAAGATATATACACCTATAATATGTATACTTATAGATACAAAACCCATACACAGCGATTTAAGTTGTTATTAATCTCCATTGCTCCGAGTAGATTCTTCAATCCATTCCATTCAGTTCGTTTTAGTCAAAGCAAACTTTTTAAAATTTTAATGTTAAAAACAAATTTAATTAAAAAATAAAACTCAGTGGGAAAAAATGCAAACCACGGTTGTTGGGTTGTTTAATGTTGAGCGAAGTGGAAATATGCAAAAATTTAAATTAAAGGTTAAGGCAAAAATAATTTTTTGATGAGATTGATTTTGAGGTCTTCACCATGTCGGTAATTAAATTATGCTTGTAAGTCGTTACGTGCTTAAGTGTAAATACACAAACACTACCACGTAAACATTGAAGTTTGCATTGTGCTGCTCTGCGCAAAATGAAAGGATCCACACATATGTAGGTATCCTGGGTCCTTGAAAAGAGGTGAGCGATTTATATTGCAAAATTAGTGATACGTGCAAGGGTAATTCCTTTAATTGGGTTGCAATATTAATGGCATTAAATGTGAAACCTTGTTACAGCATAAATTATTTCATGGCGTTAATATGGAAATCCTAAAAAAAAGTGTATGCACTTCTTAAGACAAGTATGGAAAAAGTTAGCGAATTATAAAATACTTCATATAGATATTTTTTGCACAAATTATTATAGTTTATATTTACTGATCAAACATTTTTTACCTTTTTTTAAATATCTTCTTAAATTCATTTCTAATAGTTATTTTATAAGAGCACTATTAGTAATAATCAGTCGTTCATTCATATGACAACTTCATCTATCCGAATTCACAAAAAAATTCTACATATTTATGTTTTGGACAAGTACTGCTATGCTCTATCCCGCTGTTCAAGAAGTGTAATAGGTAGAACACGTCATCATACTCTATTAAATTTTGGGTGTCCCTTTCTTTATTACCTACATTTACTCAGATTAAGTTCGGTTTTCTTATAACATGTAGGAATAACTGCTGTCTTTAAAAGCATTATTGTTAACATAGTAGGCATTTACACTGACGGTTCTAAAATAAATATACGGCAGTGATATATTTTCCTATAAATTGTGTCTTGGGGTCATTTCGCTTCGATTACTTAGCCATTGCAATGGTCTTTCAATCAGATGTAATGGTTATTCGCTATGTAGCAAACATAGGCTACATGATGCTCGATGTATATATCGTACACTTTTTTGACTGTGAAGGTGCCATCAATTTTCTAGTAATTTCAATTTCGCTTCAGCTAGATCCCTAACAGTTCTAGATTGCCGAACTTCTCCTAATAAACTAGCTAGGCATGTCAATATCCAACACATATGCGCACATGCGGACAAGGGAACATCTCGGGATATTTGGAGCATGTGAACTTACCAGCGTATACATTCTGCCTCCTGATATTCATTACTCAGATATTGATATCCTACCTGTAACAGCTAAGCTAGTAATTTTACAAAAAGCCTGACTGAAATATTATGACACATGAAAACTCTTGTCAGATCTCAAGGTTAACTTGGTTCAAATGAGACAATAATTGTATCAGTCAACTGTTTTAACAAAAGCGAGGCTTGTCTAGCACTGAGGTATTGATGCTAACAGATCACTATGTATTGAGAAGACATGCTGTGAGACTGAGTCTACTCAATAATTACTTTTATCGGGGTTGTAGTTCTGTCATTGAGGAGAAAACTTTACTTCATGTGTGAGAGTTCATCATTGTTTACGAAAAGATTTAAAATAGACCTGTTTTCTTACCGACCTGGCAGAGTTTATAGATTTATCAAGTTGGTTTTACTTATTATTCGTACGCTAATTACTACTGTTCTTTTTAGGTACGTTCTGATTTATGTATTAACAATGCTAATCCGTGGTTTTATAACCAACCATTATTTCACTTCAAGTTGGCTTTAGACGTTAGACCACCACTCCAAAGCAGCCTAATATTAAACCCTGTAGATTCTAATCCAGTGAGGTTATAGATATATTGTTGTAGGGTCTTATTTGTGTGTGTGCAATCTAACTTCACTTTTTCCGTATAAATTTTTGAATGGACATTAAACCGTGTAGATTTCAATTTATTGAGGTTCTAGATATATTGTTGTATGGTCTTCTTAATGTGTGCCCAATCGAACTTCAGTTTCTTCCATATATTTTTTTTTTAAATATTTACTCTTCGTTGCGATAATTCTAGAACTTTTATTTTTTCAGGCCAATCAATTTTGCAGCTATTTTCAGGCTAGTCACATAACTATTTATTATAATATCTTTTAATATGAACCAAATTTATATTCAATCAATTTTGATACTAACATATTCAGTCAACATTGTTATTGTTTTATCTTCAATGCAAGTGCATGGTCAAATTGAGAAAGAAAAAAATTTGGGAATATTGAATTTTATTATATATGAGATAACTATTAACGATCGAGTAACGAACTCACTTTAAAAAACAGTTCTGAGCATATTTAAACGATTAAGAATGCTCAAATACTTTATATTGCTAACTTGAATCAACAGTAACGTTGCGAAGTTCTAACTTCACAATCGATCTATTGTCAAATTCATTGTCAAATTGAGTTTATTTGTTGTTACTTTGCACTGATACTATTATTTATTACTCGATCTCTGTAACTCATACTCAAAATCGAGAACACCCATCCAACACAATCCCTTCGCAGTAGTACTATTATATATGGTAATCGTAAATGCCCTTCGTCACTTTGCATTGCTACTTTAATATAATACTCGGTTTCTGTAACTAATTATTTAAAATCGTGAACATTCTTCATCACTTTGCAGTGGTACTATTATAGGTTACTCGGTTTCTGTTACTCGGTACTCAAAATCGTAAATGCTCTTTGTCATTTTACAGTGGTACTATGATATAATACTCGGTTTCTGTAACTTATTACTCAAAATTGTGAATACCCTTCGTCATTTCGCAGGGGTACTATGTTATTATATGTTTCTCCGTTACTGTTACTCGTTACTCAAAATCGTGAACACCTTTCGAACGTTCGAAATCCAAAATGGATTCAATTTCTTTTGCATTCATTATTTATTCATAATTTTATTTTTTATATATTATATAAAAATATATTAAATATATTAAAACTGTTTTAAATATGTTATTTTATAATCAAAAATAAATTTATTTAGTTTATTAATAAATTTTTAAAAATAATAATTTTTATACCGCCGAATTTGGCGTTTTAATATCCTTAAAAACATGAAAAGCCTCACATGTCAGGTTTGGTATGAAGATCGACATTTCAGAAATTCCTGTGGTATTGCCATTTTTCAATATAAACAAATCTTCAACATTTTTCATTTTTTTTTTTTTTGTGATTTCCTTTATCATCTGCCTTATTTTAACATTTTGTACTTTTTTCCACATCTCGTATATTCCCAATAGCAATCAAATAAATAAGGCAGCATAAAGAGTCAAGAACAAAAAAAAAAACAAAAAAATAACAACAAAAATCAGGTAAAAATTCCACATATATTCAGACCGCGCTGTGTGAGCGCAACAGTACCAACCCAAATGTTTGACCCCCAACTACACTTAACAACACCCAACGCCAGCTGCACAACACAACATTATGCGAATTATGCCACGCGACCCAAAAACAAATAAAAGCAAAACACAAAACACAAACAACAAAAGAAAATTACAAAAAGAAAAAAAAAAACAAAATAACAAATAAGAAAAAAATATGAAACGAGTGGAAAAGCATTCATTCATTCAACTGTTGCTCCACTTGTTGTACGTAAAGTCAATAGCAAAGAAAAACCACTGCATAAGAGTGTGTACAGGGAATTTTAAGAGATTTTTGTTATTGAAATATTCCAGTCAAAAGTAAAGAGAGTGTAAAATTATTTTGTATGAATGTGTGGTAAAATGTTAGTGGAGAATTTTTCGCACCTGTGAATAAATGTTTGATTAGAAGCAAAAAGAAAAAAAATTAATTCAAAAAAAAATATAACAAACATATTTTTAATTTAATTAATAAAATTAATGAAATAATTAAAAAAAAATATTTTAATAAAAACTTTATATTAATATCTTAAGTACACTTGCATGCATTCGATGGAAATGCTTCTCCTTAAACGAAAGGAAACAAATACGCGCAAAACTCTACAAAGTACAAAAACAATTTCTACATAAATTCAATGTTGTCCCACTAACCCCGCCAAACTCTATTGACTTTCAGCCAACGAAATTCATCAACGCAATACCAACGAAACATTTTCCATTTTCATATCAAATTTGAGGAAATTCTCGTATGCGAAAAATCCAGTAGGCTTTCAGCCTCCGAGCGGATAACAATTCGAATTTTTGCAAAGCGAAACGTATGGATCATTTTGTGTTAAAATATATATATATATATCTATATGTGTATATATGTGTATGTGTATAAAATATATATTTAAATGTATAAATGTAGTGAAAACACATAAATCAGGAATGTTTTAAACAAAAATATATAAAAGAAAATTAAAAACAAAAATATATAAAAAATATTAAAAATAAAAAAAAATATATTAAAAACAAATTGTGCCAAATTAAAACAATTAAAAATTAAATTAAAATAAAAAAAACCAATTGCAGTATATTTAAAAATAAAGGTAATAAAATTTAAAGTTTTAAAAAAAAAACTAACTAATTAAAAATTAATTGTTTAAAAATGCTTGGTGGAAGGAGAGTGGTATGTCGGGCAAGGGAAAATTAAAAGTATAAATTGTGTATATACGCGTTAAACGATCGGAAACGAACTTCAGTCGCACCGATTCGCACTAACACAACTACAAAGTGTATACATATTACCCATATATATATATCTATTCAAATTTCTAACTGAGCTTAAGAGCAATATTTCAATTTTTGAAGCTATAAAAAATTCATAAAATTTTTACTGAAGTACACCTCAAGGACCAGAATATTTTTTTCATTTGTATGTGTGTAAAATACCAATATTTACCTTCTAAATTAAGTACCCAAATTTGTTTTTTTTAATTATTTTAAGTACGCTGAAGATACAAAAAAAATTTGCAGATGTGCTTAATTTTAATAATAAAATATCTTAGAATTAATTTAATGAATTTAGAGATACATTTTAAATAAATAAACTGCAAACATTTACCATTTTAATAATTTTTTTTATTATTTTAAGTACACTGAAGTTATAAAACAAAAAAAAAATAATAGATATCTTAAATTTTAAATGAATTTGATAATACGAGTACAATAATAAATGAATAAAAAAATATAATTAAATCATAAAAAAATAAATTTCAAATATTTACATGATTTTTTTAAAATTATTTTAAGTACACTGAATTAAAAAAAAAAACAAAATTTGCAGATATGCTTAATTTTAAACAAATACAATATTTTAATAATAATTTAATAAATTTCATATTAATAAACTATTAATATTAATTTTCAAATCCTAGGCTATGAATGTACCCCGACCTAAAAGATCTATTGTGCGCATATTTAAATTTATTATTTATTATAATTTATATTTATTATTTATATTTTAACTAAAAATATTTATTTATATTAACTAAAACAAATTAAATGTTAGATCTGGGTATTATTTAATTAATTCTTTAAGCTTTTTTTCTTAAATTCTTAAAAAAATTTTTTTTTTAAAAAATATTTTTTAAATAATAAAAAAATACTTTTTAATATTAATTTGTTAAAATACATTTAATATTAATAAAAAAATATTTATTTTTCAATTTAGTATAAATTTATTTAAATATATTTAATGCTATTTAATTTCGCTAAACAGAATATTTGGCTGAACTTTGGTTTTACTTAAGTTGACAAGAAAATTTAAATATTTTTTTTAATATAATTTTTTTGAAGTATAACTAATTAAATTAATTTATTTAAATAAATTTAATGTTAATATATTTTAATTTCTGTAAAGAGAGTATTTGGCTGTTCACTTTTAGACTTTGGTTTTATAATTTAAGGTTTTGATTTGCCAAGAAAATTTAAGAATTTTTTTGGATTTTTTTTAATATTACTAATTTAATTCTTAATAATTTATAATAGACTTATTTAAATATATTTAATGCCAATATATTCTATCAATTTCTCTAAAGATACTATTTGGCGATTTACTTCCGAGCTTTGGTTTTATTTAAGTTGTCAAGAAAATTTAAATATTTTTTTTTTGATTTTTTTTAAATATTACTAATACAATTTTTAATAATACATAATAAATTTATTTAAAAAAAATTTTAAAGCTAATATATTTTAATTTTTCTTAACAGAATATATGGCTATTCACTTTCGAACTTTGGTTTTAAAATTTAAGGTTTTGATTCGCCAAGGAAATTAAAGAATTTTTTCGGATTTTTTTAAAATATTACTAATTTAATTCTTAATAATTCATAATAAACTTATTTAAATATATTTAATGCCAATATACTCCATCAATTTCTCTAAAGATACTATTTGGCGATTTACTCCCGAGCTTTGGTTTTACTAAAGCTGACAAGAAAATTTATATATTTTTTTTTGATTTTTTTTAAATATTACTAATTCAATTCTTAATAATATATAACAAATTTATTTTAAAAAAATTTTAAAGCTAATATATTCTAATTTCTCTAAATGGAATATATGGCTATTCACTTTTGAACTTTGGTTTTACTTAACAGAAGTTGCCAAGAAAATCTTAATAATTAAATATTGCAATAAAATTTGTTACATTTTTAACCGAAAGCAAAATTGAATATAAACAATAAAAGCAGCAACTGAATATTTAAATTAAATTCAACAAAAATGCCAAAAGAAATTAACTAAATAATTTGCATTTAATTTTCGTTAATGAAATAAACATTGCCATTCCAGTGTAAACGAAGCAGAAGTATATACATCGAGATATATGCATATAGTACCCATATATGCTCTGGCTCTGGTATATATATATGGTGATATTAATGTACAAGTATATAAAGAAAAGATCGAACTAAAAAATTGTAAACAGAAAAGTAACAAATGGATTTTAAAATACAATAAATTTACTAAAAGCATAAACAAAACGTAAAAGATACACCAGACACAACGACTGAATTTGCTATTTGCTTCAAGTTAAAATATTTAATACTGAAACCGATTCCAGCCAGATATTATTATTCTACTATATGCATATGTGATTAAGTAAAAGAAAATACAAACACAAAAAAAAAATGAAGAAAAAAATTTAAAATAAAATAAAATAATAGAAGATAAAATGTTATAAAAATACTCATACACTAGAAAAATATTTTGCAATTTTTCATCTGTTTTGTTTCAAAATGGTTTTTGCATGTTAATTATCAGTCGAGTCGAGGGTACTCGCTTCAGCTTCAAAAATTACTCACATACAAAAAGATTCAATTAGTCCCCATACACAAATCTAGAAATGTACACATATATTCGTATCTACATATCTATTAGCTGCTAACGAAACTAGTACATAAAATTCTATTCTATTTATCCAGTATAAAATGGGCTACAATGTAAACATGGAAAGCGCAACACATGCTAAATTTATATACAAATTAATTTAGAATTTTTTTTCTTCTATTATACAGTATTTTGAAAATAAGCACAAATACTAGTAAAAGAAGAAAATAATATATATACTAGTTTAAGCTAACTAATTTCAGTCTATCTTTGCAGTATCTACTCGTATCTATCTATCTATGAGTTATTTGCACTTCGCTGCATGCCGTAAATTTTCTCCACCTGCAAGTGGATTTCATTTGTATCTTTTAATTCAGTATTTTTCTGCTTTTGTATTCAAATCAAAAACTACAATTTGCAATTTACTGGATTTTCAGATTTTTGTTGTTTGTCGAGTGGCTGCCTCACCTGATATCTATGAACTATTGTTTTGCATATAATTTCCATTTTTATAGTTTCCAAAACATGAAAGACCTTACTTAACATTGTGTTCTGCTTTTGTTCTGTTCAAGTGAAAAAATATTTGCTAATTAGTAGTGAAAGGATAATTAAAGTTCTTTTGTACACACTTAACATAACTATTTGTTGAAATTTATGAGAATTTAAATAAGTATTTGCTGGAGCTTCTTTAAGTAGACTGTTGATTACTTTACTGTTGGTTTACTGTTGGTTACTTTATATAGTAAGTAACCATCTTTTATCTTTCGTTATAGATTTAAACAAATAGATTATAGTTTTATAGGGCTAAGTATATTCTACGGTTACTAGCCTTCAGCATGACCGCATATTATCATTAGGCAATACACCGTGGGCATGGTTCGATAACTATGTAAGTGGTTATGGAGCCATGACAGTGAAAAAGTTTTAGTTAGCAGATAACTGGAGGTTTGATTATTTAATTATACTAATTCATAAGTCGAAATTGCTTCATTGAAATTATTTTATAAAAAAAAAATTCAATGAAATGCAGTAATACGGAGAGATGTACTACTTATTATAATTGACCACAAAGCTGTTTTAAATATCCATCAAAGGTACTCTATTCCACCAAGCGCAGGTTCTTTATATGTTACCAAATATATTTCTTTTAGACAGAATTCACTATTAAACTAAATAAATTTATATAAATTTGGTTTATGATTTCGTTCTAATATAAACACAGCAAGTGAATTTGTTAATAAACCTTTCACAGCCAATTAACAAATCTTCAGAAAAATGTGCGAACATAAAAGTCAAGTACAGCTTTGGGTCAGTTGGTTAAGGAGCGCTGACTCTGAGCTTCAAATTTGGCAGGGCACGAGTTCAACCCTTGATACTTGCAGTCTCATATAATTATTTACAAATAATTAAATACAAAAATTATTGTTAAGACTATTAATAATGGTTATTTATGTATTGTCAGCCATAAATTCAATTTATTAAAATAATATAAAAAATAATTTTAGATATTGTAGTTCACTATTTTTCGAAAAATCTCTTTATTTGCTAATAATTAATTTCAGCAAATATTTGTGAAGGCAACACAGCTACTACATCCAATACCAAAGATCATTATATCACTAAAATCTAGTGGTTTAATTGGCCGAATATAATTCTTATAGTTTCGTGGACCAAGAAATTAATTAAACCAATGAACTGAAAACTAAACCATTGAATATATTCAAAGAGCACTATCTGTGGCTATACCAAACAGTTATATGAACAATGAAAAAAATTTAATTGGTTAAAAAATTAAATTTATATTACTTAAAAAGAAATTATAATAAATTAAATATCTGTTTGCAAAGTTAATAATATGTTTATTTAAAATTATCTCACAATTATCCGCTTCTCTCACAAACATAACCACTTCAACCTAACCTTATCTAACCCACATTGCTATTCAAAATAGAATTTTTATCATAGATAATAATAATTACAATTATGGAAATATGGAAAAATTATGGAAAGATTATGGAAATTTTATGAAATTATTATACTAAGTGTGTGTTCCTTAAAAACTGAACGTTTTCGTATGGATCGAAATTTGTTAATGACTTCAGCATTATTAGATATTTAAAAATAAAATAAATTTAAAACAAGAATATATAGTATAGTTTTAAAGATATAGTTTTATAATTACTTTATAAAAAATATATATTCCACATATTTTTAAATTCCGTTTTAACAAAGGACACTGAATTATTAATATATTCTACTATTTTAAGTAAAAAGGTTATTATCGAACAGTAGTGAATTGCAACAACAAAAATTTTTATTATTTTGAATTAATTGATTTTTTGACTGACCACACAGCTGTTTCGAGTATTGCCAAATACCCATTATCATTGGTCTTGAAATTATTTCTTATAATAATTTAATTAATTTGATTATTAATTTTAAACAATTAATAAATTATTATTAAATAATTAGTAAATAAGTTTTTGAGACTGCAAGTATCAAGGCATGAACTTGTACCCTGCCAAGTTTGAAGCTCAGAGTTAGTGTTCATTAGCCAACTGACCCAAAGCCTTAGTTGTCTTATTTGTTCGAAGTTTTGTTAATTTAATAAAAAATATATATTATTTTGTATCGTAGAGTACTTATTATGAGTAGCTAGCTGTTAACTTTTAGACAAAGAGAAAAAATAATTCAAATCATTCCAATATTAAACACATAAATGTTTCAATTTGAAACAAATTTAATAAACCTTATAATTTTATTAAAAATTTCATTAACTGCAAGAAAGAGTTGGTATTTTTTTTGATATTAACTTTTATATAAACTTTGAAACGTTGACAACTTTTTATAGAAAATGACTGTTTAAAAAAAATAAATACAAAATATATTAAAAAACTTTTTTATACTAAAGCTTTAAACTAATATCCTATGCATAAAAAATAAATATCACAAATAGGTAAACTAAAAACTTTAATATTAATATTTTAGAAAACTTTAATTAATTTAATTTAATTGACATTTGACGAAGAAAAATTAAAATGGATATTTTCTAGTACACTTATTTTTTAATCTGAAGTTAGAACGGAAGTAAGAACAGTCATTAATGGACCTACACTTGGGTTGGGTTAGTTAGATGGAGGTGACGGCCTTGAACACCAAAGCCCACTTGCGTAAAATAATGGTTTATTGTGCTGCGATGATACCTCTAACCAATGAAATTTTGATAAGTTTTTGTATGTACAAGTACCTCAAAATAATAGATAATGGTTAAAAAAATTCTTATTTCAAAATTGTTTAATTGTTAAAAATTTGTTTAAAATTTCATACACATTTTATGCAATAAATTAACTATTCAAATTGTTGTTAACCATTTAGACGAAAATATTTGAAATTAGAAAATATTAATATAAGTGTTTGATATTCATTTTCGTATAATATATAATACATTTGTTGGAACATTCCATTGATAGGCATTCTAGATGAATCACTAAAATTTATTTTCAAATTCTTTTTTCTAATTTTTTGTATTTAGATTGTCTTCTCTGATTTAGATTCACATTCTTCTTCAGATCTATATCTTCAAATTCTATTAAATATAATTTTAATAAATATTGTAAAAAGTTTTCTTCACTCTATTAATTCTATATATAGAATTTAATTTGTTTCTTGAAATGTTTTAAATGTTAACTCAATTAAATATTTACTTTTAAATAAATTTGTCAATACCTGAAAAAATAATTAAATTAGTAATTTAAAAACTTAAAATTTTGGTTGAATTAATTGTGTGTTTTTTGGTTGGAACCCATGTTATTAGTAAAATTAATTACATTAACTCCATTTCGTAGTGTTGGCAGAATTGCACCAATAATTGTTTGGAGAAAATACTAGAAAATATTTTCTTTTTACACAGATTTGGTAGTGATTACATATAGACTATATTTGCTAAAAAGAAGTCTATTAACCTGACCCCACACCACTCCTTGGATACGTCGTTGACTTCCTTCAATTTCAATATTGTACACCTAAGTATTATAGTTAGAGAATGTTGAGTTTATGAATTAATAATTATCATTTTCAGTTCCTGTATCTCCCACTGGATCATAGGGCCTAATTTAATAATAATAATAATAATTTAATAGTAATATTTAAAAGACAAATATGTAGTTTCTAGAGCTAATATTTTTCGTGAACATAATAGAGAGAATAAATATTTAATGTGGTGTTCGCATTTACAAAACAAAAATTCAAGCACATTAGAGCATTTCTGTATGAATTTTGTATAGATTATATGAGAAAAATGATATCATGAGAAATCGTCACTGCATACTGCTATAGTATATAAGTATATAGTATACGTATAAAGTATAAACAATAACTGTGTGTTGTATTGTAGTATGGGCACAATAAAAAGATAAATCCAATCATTTGTATTTGTTGTTCTCCTTATTTGATCATATCTGTTTATTAAAATTGAAATGATTAGATTGGATAAGATAAAATTTAATCCATTCATAAAGATTTAAATGAACTATATAAAAATATATTAACATATCATACATATATATGTTTTTTAAAGTTTTTATAAGTTATGTCTCACGTGGAGTTATTTTAACTGAAATAATGATAATCAAAACAAGCTAATCTTAATACTAATTCATAAAGATTAAGATATTTATTTATTTATTATTAATATTTATTGTATAAAATATTAATTAACTTGAATGAATATATTTAGTCAGTTTATTTTCAGAAGTTTGTTTAAAAATTTAATTAAAAAAATATTAAAAAATATACGGAATAAAATATATACTTAAATGAAAACAGATTTTCAATTAATTAATTGAATTTTATTAAAACTGGTCTATAGATAAGGATAATGTCCTAAGCATATCAAAGCAAATCTTACCGACACGTTAAAAAATAATCAAAAATAATCAATAATATGTATATGATTAATAAATTTTAAGATAAATCATATCTAAGTTATTTTTTAGATTTAATCATGGGATTAGATTAGATTTAATCGTTGCTTTAAGGTTGCCACTTTGAATTTAATTCTATTTTTTTTATAAGAAAATAAAATTAACAAGAACACAAACATTTTATTTTATTGTCTATAAAGTAATTTCAAAACTTTGTCATATTAAGCTTCAAATTATTTATTTTAATTTTTATTTGAATTTATTTTTATTCCTTTTATTTTATTTTATTTTATTTAATTTCATTTCATTTCATTTCATTTCATTTCATTTTATTTTATTTTATTTTATTTTATTTTATTTTATTTTTTTTTATTTTATTTTATTTTATTTTATTTTATTTTATTTTATTTTAAATTATTTTATTTTATTTTATTTTATTTATTTTATTTTATTTTAATTTATTTTATTTTATTTTATTTTATATTATTTTATTTTATTTTATTTTTATTTTATTTTATTTTATTTTTATTTTATTTTATTTTATTTTATTTTATTTTATTTTTTTATTTTATTTTATATTATTTTATTTTATTTTATTTATTTATTATTTTATTTTAATTTTATTTTATTTAATTTTATTTTATTTAATTTTATTTTAATTTAATTTATTTTTATTTCATTTCATTTCATTTTTATTTTATTTTATTTTATTTTATTTTATTTTATTTTATTTTATTTTATTTTATTTTATTTTATTTTATTATTATATTATTTTAATTTTTTTTTATTTTATTTACTTTTTAATTGAAGTTATTATTAAAATTAATTTGTTCTGAATTTTGTTTAATATCGAGGCAAAACTTTTCAATTTCTAATAAAAAGAATTATTTAAACGCTCTTTAATTTATTTTATTATTGAAAAAACTTTTTAAAATATAATTGATTTAGTTAAAAACCGTTTTATAGTTTTTAGTGCAAAATAATTTCGCTTCACATACTTTTGTATCTGCACTTAAAATTCTTTCGATTCTTTATAATTTTTATATTGCATAAACAAATTCATTATTTTATTATTATTTTATTTTCATTTATTATTATTTATTATTATTATTATATAAAATTTTTAAATTGAAGGTATATATAAAACCATATTAAACTTAATTTCATATTAACCGTTTGTTATAATAAAGATTTCCCTCAAAGAAAAGCTCAGGTTTCTTATCAACACTATGTATCAATAAGGTATATAAAAAAAGTGTATATAAAACATTTTTATCTTTAATTTTACTACACATTTTTAAATATTCCAAAATACACAAAAACCAGTTTAACATTTGTCACAATAAATATATTTTTACAACTACAATATTTGAGTTAAGGGTGCGTATGAGTAACCTAATATTAGCGCCTGTACGGGCGATATCGGGTGCAGACCAAAATGTGCCAGCCCTCTGCCAAAATTACCTTGTACGTTTACATTTATTTATTGATTACTTTATTACATTATTAGGTCAACACGTATTCCACTGTTATGTACTGCCAAACAAAAAGATATGAATAAATTTGATTTTCATATAAACAAATTTTTATTTATTTACGCAGACCGTGGAATTATTTCTCGGCTTTTTTCTCGACAATTATTTTTCTTCTTTTCAGTACGTGTAAACATTATCAATAATTTATGGAATGTTTCAACAGTAATTGAAATGAAAATCATATTATATAAATATAAAGTACAACTGATTATCTTTTTAATGTAATTTCATCAATTTCATCAATTTCAATTTATATTTTTATTGTGAAAAATAAATTTTGCCTTAATAATTAATGCATTTCACTAAAATTATCGTTTCGATATTTAATAATTAATTCACTCAAGCAAGTTTTTTAATAAAATTTTAAATAAATAAAATTATATACTGAGTGATAAAGGTTTATTTGAAACAAATAAAATAAAATATTTAGTAATAATAATAATTTAGTAATATTTTAATATTGTAGTTAAAAAAAACCAAAATATTGTAGTTGTAGTTATTGTAGTTAAAACCAAAATAAACAAAATGATTAAATTTACTCCTTTTGCTAAACTTTGGTTTTTAAACTAATATTACTAAAATATTTATCAAGAGGTTTTTTCGAACAGTAGTGAAATACAACAACAAAAATTTTATTTTTTATATTATTTTTATTAATTGAATTTTTGGCTGACCATACAGCTGTTTCGAGTATTGCCAAATACCCATCATATTCGTAAATAATTATTTTTGAGACTGCAAGTAGTAAATATTTATCTTTAATATAATATATAATAATATATCTATTAAAAATTTATTATATATGTTATTACAGTCAAACCTCTCTATAAAAAAGTCTAGAGAGGTTCGCTATAGAGAGGTTCGCTATAAAGAGGTTCAAATACATGAAAAAATATATAGAATCGCTGTGTCTTCAACAAAATTTCGTTATAGGGAGATTCGCTATAGAGAGGTTGAAATATATAAAAAATATCAAAAATCGCTGTGTATTCAACGAAACTTCGTTATCGAGAAGAATTCGTTATAGGGAGGTTCGCTTTAGAGAAATTGAAATATATGAAGAAATATAAAAAATCGGTGTTTCTTTAACAAAACTTTGTTATAGAGATGTTCGCTATAGAGAGATTCAAATATATAAAAAAATTTAAAGAATCGCTGTCTCTTCAACAGAACTTCGTTATAGACAGGAATTCGCTCTAGACAGGTTCGCTATAGAGAGCTTCAAATACATGAAAAAATATAAAGAATCGCTGTGTCTTCAACAAAACTTCGTTATAGAGAGGAATACGGTATAGAGAGGTTCAAATATAAAAAAAAATTTAAAGAATTGCTGTGTCTTCAACAGAAGTTCATTATAGACAGGAATTCGCTCTAGAGAGGTTCGCTATGAAGAGGTTCAAATATATGAAAAAATATAAAGAATCGCTGTGTCTTCAATAAAACTTCGTTATAGGGAGGTTCGCTATAGAGAGGTTGAAATATATAAAAAAATATCAAAAATCGCTGTATATTCAACGAAAATTCGTTATAGAGAGGAATCCGTTATAGGTAGATTCGCTATGGAGAGGTTTGACTGTACATCCAAGTTTATTATTTAACAAATAGCCTTTATGTTACGTATAAAAAAAAATTATATAGTGCACTAAATTTAATAATTATTGTTATTATTGCTATTATTATTAGAACCTGTAAATTATGCACATCCTACAAAGGTTGACTAATCTAATCTTCATACAGATAAAAGTTTATTACAGATAAAAGTATTGTAATTACTATATCTTACAATATTTTTGTTTTTTGCTTTAAAATCTCAAATCTTTCTAAATTTAATTAGTAAGTCAGTTGAAGATACTTAGCTCATTACCTGGTAATCGTAATTTTAAAAAATATGCGGATTTATAAAATATGTCAGCGTTAGGATCCTTGAATCATACCTTTAAAACCTGCTAGTTGAGAGAAGTATGTTCAGTTGGATCAATAATTTAAGTTGGGATCTTTTAAGAACAATGTTTCTCAACATGTAGCGTGGAGCATGTGAATCGTTTCAATTTGGAAACGATTTTATTATTAAAGTATGAGTAATCAGAAATTAGACGTAGTCATTTAACTAATTAACTAATTATTTTTATTGACAAAGCAAAAAATGTTAATAATCATTAAAAAAACTCTAAATTTGGATTAATCTATTACAACTCTCTCCAAAATGTCTTTGCAAATGTTACGTATGGCGGCAAAGTAATTTTTTATAGCCTTATATGGGGCGTAGTACAAACAAGGTTGCGAAACACTGATTTAAACTGAAATCGAATTTTTTTTCTGCAATATGACTACATCTTGACCTGCTGCTTCTTTTTTTTTTCTAGATACGAAGTTTTTATAGTTAAAGGTAACTACTTAAGATAAAGTTTAGGATCCCTATTAGGATCCTTCGATTGTTCGAACAATATCTTAGTGGAGACTAGCGTTTTCTTTATTTGCTTTAGATCAACTTAATAGTAGTAATGTATTAATAGTAGTTATGTACATATAAATGATATATATAGCTTTGTGGCTCTTTATGACAAAATATTAGGAGCCTAAATGTAAGTTGTAGGGTGTAAGTAAAGGTACGGGTAATATTATCGTGAGCGATATTTTATGCATTTTTAATGTGATAAAACGATTATTTATTTTAAAATAACATTTTTTTTATTTAAATTGATATTTCAATTCCCATTTAAATACAATTTCATTTTTATTTACAGATTTGTTTGCTGCTTGTGATGTTTTGCACTAAACACTAAAACTGAAACTGAAGTCATCAACTCCTTCAACTTTATGTGAAACATTAATTCATAAACTAAAAATTGTGTGGACAAAATAAAAATAAAATTTTATTTTAAAATTAATATTAAAAACACAAATTAAAATAAAAAACACCCAAAAACTTGTCTCGAATATTAAAAAAAAGTAATGACTATATAAAAAATAAACAGATATTCTTGCAGTAAATATCTCAGTTGTGCGAAATCTAGTGAAAATATTTTCTTGACAGTGTCGTGAACTGTGAGTGAATTTTCTTTATTTCAGTGTGAAAATTTATGTGAAAACGTGGCGTGTGAAGCCAATTTGACAAATTACCCCAATAAAAGAAGAAAATTTAAATATTTCATAGTTTGAAAATTTTCTTACTCATGTCGTAAATTTTGTTGTTGGTCGATATTTGAACTGTTGCTGTTGTTGCAATTTCCGATTTGTGCTATAATTTTTTGATTAAAATCTTGCATAGCAAATGTTAACAGAGTTTTTGTTATTAGTGTGAGTTTTGGAAATTTTTCACATGAAAAAATATAAACCAAGAAATGCAAATTGATTGAAATTTCAAAATTAAAAATTATTATAATTAACATAAATTTAAAATAAAAATTATTTGTGAGTTATATTGATTAAAAACTACAGCCAGAAAGAAAAAACAGCTTAACTATTTTATGCAAGTTTAAGGCTTTGTCGCAGCGAACATTGTTTTAATTCAGGTGAGTTAAGAGTTTATATAAAATAGTTATTTTTATTTATAAATTCACATATAGTTGAATCTAGTGAGATATTTTTCTAAGCAATCAATATGCGTAAAGTTATAGATGTTAAGTCCTTTCAAGGAGCAAATTCTTTGACTGACACACCTGAGTTCTTTTAAAGAAAGAACTAACTTACTTACTTAGTTAGCCAGACGTGGGTCGTCCTTGGCCGCGTCGAGTAACCCCCGCCAGTCAGCCCGATTAGTTGCTTTCTGACCCCAGTTGGTAGTACCGAGCGCCCCCAAATCGTTGGTTACCTGGTTCTTTCACCGAAGATGCGGATGTCCTCTACCGCGTTTTTCACCTGCGGGTACCGAATCAAATACCTTTCTAGTAGCCAGCGTAGCCGCTGAAGAAAGAACTACATAGTGATTTTTTATTTGAGTACCATGCTATTATATATGTTTTATTCAGTCTATAAGTTATTTTACTAAATATTATAGTAAGTTATTATTAATTTTAAAATTTTTCGGAATTTTTTTATGACCACTTCTGATATTGAAAGAAGATTATCCGTTTACATATTTTCCGTTAAAGCTTTTGATTGATTAGTACCTTTAATATTAGGAGCTATTAATATATTATTTGCAAATAATTTCTTTTACAAAAGTATTTCTTTCTACAACTAAATTTGAGTTTCTGTGCACCAGAATAATTGGTAATTACACTCCTTTTATTTTTATATTATTAATAGTGCTTAAAAAATCGATACACTTTTTTTCTTAAGTCCTGGAAAACAAAACCTGTTTGATTAATTCGTTTCGAGAGCTATTCGGGTACTACTGTCTCAGTGGATCTCCTTAGTATTCCAATGGGTTTTGTATTTGCACATTATCTTGAAACATATGTTGAGAATAACATGGTGTTAAACAATCAAGGCAGGTAATCATGTAAATCACTGGTCATGTCATGGCTTATTTTTAACCATGGCGGAAAAAGGATTAGAATATTTCCATATTTTCATATTTTGTCATAAAAGGCGACTAAAATAGACTAAACTAATGTGAACTACTATGTGGATTACTGGACTTAAATCCAGTAAACACTAATCGATACTGATCCCATACCCGACAGAAGTGTATAAATCTGGTATCTTGATTTGCAGAGCCCACAGCTTCTGCTACCAAGACTAATAGAGATTAACTCCTTTAATGGGATTAAAATGGTTGTGGTGGCTGTGGTTAAAACCTAAAGTTACGTGTGTAGAATGATTGTATTCATCACTTTCACTGGATAGGGAAATGTATTTTCCAACCTGTACCCTAAAAGAATAGTAAAATTATTAAATAGTTATAAGATATTTTCACTCGATATGGAAATGTATTTTCCAACCTGGTACTGTGCCCTAAAAGAATAAAAAAGTTATTACACAGGCCTTGGTTCTCCCTTAAGAGACAACTACATCCAAATGTATAGTTAGATTTGGCACCAGCGGAATTATTTGGAATTCGAATGAAATGCGTTTATCGATGTACAACACAGGTGTGTATGTTAAAAGTACCGTGTTGTTGAGCCTTACTTGCTGGTAATTACGTTATATTTTTTCAACCAGTTATTACAACTCCATCTCTGCTTCTACTGTATTTTGCTTCAATTTTGATGCAAGCTTACTTATCATCGACCTTATGAATGCCATTTACTTTCCTTGTCAAATTTTCCACCTTTCCTAACTTCCGTAGTTGCGCAAACATCTTCTATGACATTTTCCTCGTCTATATTTATTACCCGTAACCTCTATGGCATCTCGTGTTTTCACCTGCAGTTCCACCTTTGTACCACTCATGCCAAGCCCCAACTTCTCCAACTCTGTTTCTTTTTAAAATTAAATCATGTAATCATCTATTCACGATTTTATAATTAAAATCTTTTTACTGGTACTTTTAAATTAAAATATCTCAAATAATTTAATTACTTTCTAATTACGAAAACCAAGTACGGCTTTGGTTCAGTTAGTTAAGGTGTGCTGACTCTAAGCTTCAAATTTAACAGGGCACGTGTTCGATCGCTGGTACTTGCTGATCTCAAAAAATATTATTTACGAATAATTTAATAAAAGAATTATTTCTAAGACTACTGATGATGGGTATTTGGCAATAGTCGAAACAGCTGTATAGTCGACCAAAAATTTAATTAATTAAAATAATATA
>NC_051846.1:149493055-149497424 GCF_002237135.1 Teleopsis dalmanni | reverse complement strand
CTGCAGCAAGTGAAACGCCTATATCCACGGTTGCCACTTATGGTACTTTAGTACCAAAATTGGTACTTTTTTTTTCGTTTGGTACTCATGTTCAAAAAATGGCACATTTTTGACGACCCAATTTTATTGTGGATATTTCCAATGAATTTTTTTTATAAATGCAACTTTGCACTATTTTATATATTGTTCATTTATAACACTATGAAAAACACAGAACGAAAAAATAAAAAGGTCCAAAAAAATTTTGGACCTTTTTTTACAGAAATGGTACCTTTTTAAACCAATTTTGGTACAGGAAAAAATTTTCAAGTGGCAACTGTGCCTATATCTAAGTAGTTAATGTTTGGAATAAGAGCGCCTGCCTTGGCGAGGTCGTCTGCCCTACAATTCCTCGGGATATCCCTGTGGTCAGGAACACAAATGAGTTTGACCCTAACAAACCTAGCTAAGTCATTTAGTGAAGCACGGCAGTCATGAGTTGTAATTGATGAGGCTGAGTTGTCTATCAGTAATAGCGGATTGGCTATCAGAGAATATTGAGATGAATAAATCAAATGTTCGATTGCTTAGAACCTATTTTACGGCATGGTGAATTGCCATTACTTCCGCCTGAAAGACACTACAGTGATTTGGGAGTCGAAGCGAGAGGCTAAGACCCAGTCTTTCAGAGAATATGCCACAACCGAATATTATATAAACCAAAAATTAAAATATATATAATGATGAAACAAATTTTAATGTAGTTTTCTTATATCAACATTTAGAGATAAATTCTGAAAAATTGTGTATAAATTTCACAAACTTTCTTAGAATATATGGTTTATAAAATCAATTATTAAACAATTTTTACCTAAATTGTTTCTTCATTTTGGTTTTCTCTTTTTTATATATAACATTTATAATTTCCTACTAATTTTTTTGCTTAATTTTTTTTACTCTAATGGTAAATTCTTAATTCGGCCTAAGTAAACAAATCTTTTGACAAGTCGAGAAAATGTTTTTCATGTAATTTTACGTGCAATTAAACTCATGACTTCTTGGAACATTTTTGGCATATATTAAGTTCGTTTTATTTATTTTATATATTTCAAACGTTAGGCACCATTAAATGGCCTAGCACTAGCACTAGGAATACAAGAACATTTATTATATACACAATTCCAGGCAAAAGTGAACTCCGTCCGAGCTGTAAAATATGATTTTGTTTTTATATAAACAAATTACTCTTATGTTTATGACTACACTTAGAAGCAAAGACACATTTCTCGGTGATTGGCAGCACAAATTTCGAATAGAAAATTGAATACAATCCCATTGGATCCATATAAATATAAAGATACTTTTGTTTATATTATTAGTGTTGTTTCTCTGGCTGTTATTGTTTTAAAAAACACTTCATAAGCGCACATAAAAATTATTTCACTTTGGCAATGAACAAGTTAATTTTTTTTATGCTTTAATTTACCTCAAAGAATGAAAGGGTGTTGTACTCGTTAATTTTAATTAAATATTTTTAATAAAAACAAAATATTCGTATATAATCTTTGTTATATGCTTATTGCAAATAGAAAAGTTTTTATTGAATTTCTTTGTTTTTTATTTTCTACTCAGCACATTTGCTAACATATTGCACAGCATGGCGTATGAGTAATATCGACTTTATGTGTTATTTTTGGCTTTCAATAAAACTTTTATCATATTTGGAATTTCGTGGTAAAAATCAATTTAAATGGTTTTTTTAATAAAAAATGAAAATAGTGCAAAAATTCTTCACGTTAGTTTTTCATGACAACATTGTTTTGCACTTCGAAACTTATTTTTAGTCGCAGAATTTCAATGAGTTTGGAAACATATTGGGGAGGGGAGGGGTGTGGGTTGTGAAGTAAATTGAATTTTAGAAAAAGTATTGTTTCACATATTTTATTTTGATTTAATTAGTTTGATTGATTCTATATAAACTTTTTCGACATCAAAACACAATATTGTTTTGTATATTCAAGTAGATTAGATTCATATGTTTATATTATACATATAATATTAATAATATATTATATATAATAACCTATATTTGATATATATTAGATTTATTATCCTCAACAAAGCTTCATTAGCTGTTAATATGCACAATGGTTCATTTTAAAAAATTTTATTATAAAGTAATAAAGAGGTTTTTCGAACAATAGTGAAACTACAACAACAAAAATTCATTTTATATTATTTTAATTAATTAAATTTTTGGTCGACCATACAGCGGTTTCGAATATTGCCAAATACCTATCATCAGTAGTCTTAGAAATAATTCTTGTATTTAATTATTCGTAAATAATATTTTTTGAGACTGCAAGTACCAGCTATCGAACTCGTGCCCTGTTAAATTTGAAGCTTAGAGTCAGCACACCTTAACCAACTGACCCAAAGCCGTACTTGGCTTTAATGTCAATTATAAAGTTATTAAATTATTTGAGATAGTTTAATTTAAAAGTACCAGTGAAAAGATATTAATTATAAAACCGTAAATAGATGGTAAATTGATTTAATTTTAAAAAGAAACAGAGTTGAAGAAGTTGGGGCTTGGCATGAGTGGTGCAAAGGTGCAACTGCAAGTGAGAATATAAGATACCATAGAGGTTACGGGTAATATATATAGATGATGAAAATATCTTAGAAGATATTTCCACAACTACGGAAGTTAGGAAAGGTGAACAATTTGACAAGGAAAGTAAATTAATGTCATTCATAAGGTCGATGATAAGTAAGCTTGCATCAAAATTGAAGCAAAATACAGTAGAAGCAGAGATGGAGTTGAAACAGCTGGTTGAAAATACATAGTCTATAGTTTTTAACGTAATTACCAGCAGATAAGGCTCAACAACACGGTGCTCTTAACACACTCACCTGTGTAGTGCATCGATAAACGCATTTCATTCGAATTCCAAATAATTTCACTGGTGCCAAATGTATGGTAATTATACGTTTGGATGTAGTTGTCTCTTAAAGAAGAAACAAGACCTGTCTAATAACTTTACTATTCTTTTAGGGCACAGCACCAGGTTGGAAAATACATTTCCATATCGAGTGAAAATATCTTATAACTATTTAATAATTTTACTATTCTTTTAGGGTACAGGTTGGAAAATACATTTCCCTATCCAGTGAAAGTGATGAATACAATCATTCTACACACGTAACTTTAGGTTTTAACCACAGCCACCACAACCATTTTAATCTTATTAAAGGAGTTAATCTCTATAAGTCACGATAGCAGAAGCTGTGGGCTCTGCAAAACATGATACCAGATTTATACACTTCTGTCGGGTATCGGGTCAGTATCGATTGGTGTTTACTGGATTTAAGTCCAGTAATTCATATTGTAGTTCACATTAGTTTAGTCTATTATAATGGCCTTTTAAGAGAAGAAATAAAAATATGTAAATATTCTTATCGTTTTTTCGCGATGGTTAAAAATAAGATATGACATGACCAGTGATTTACATGACTACCTGCCTTGATGGTTTAACACCATGTTATTCTCAACATATGTTTCAAGATAATGTGCAAATACAAAACCCATTGGAATACTAAGGAGATCCACTGAGACAGTAGTACCCGAATAGCTCTCGAAACGAATTAATCAAACAGGTTTTGTTTTCCAGGACTTAAGAAAAAAAGTGTATCGATTTTTTAAGCACTATTGATAATATAAAAATAAGAAGAGTGTAATTAGCAGTTATTCTGGTGCACAGAAACTCAAATTTAGTTGTAGAAAGAAATACTTTTGTAAAAGAAATTATTGGGCAAATAATATATTAATAACAAGTTATAACGCAAAATATGTAAATGAATAATCTTCTTTCAATATCAGAAGTCGCCATAAAAAAATTCCGAAAAATTTTAAAATTAATGATAACTTACTATAATATTTAGTAAAATAACTTATAGACTGAATAAAACATATATAATAGCATGGTACTCAAATAAAAAATTACTATGTAGTTCTTTCTTCAGCGGCTACTCTGGCTACTAGAAAGGTATTTGATTCGGTACCCGCAGATGAAAAACGCGGTAGAGGATATCTGCATCTTCGGTGGAAGAACCAGGTAACCAACGATTTGGGGGCGCTCGGTACTACCAACTGGCGTCAGAAAGCAACTAATCGGGCTGACTGGCGGAGGCTACTCGACGCGGCCAAAGACGATCCACGTCTGTAATGGCCAACTAAGTAAGTAAGTAAGTTCTTTCTTTAAAAGAACTCAGGTGTGTCAGTCAAAGAACTTGCTCTTTAAAAGGAGTTAACATCGATATTTTTACACATATCGATTGCTCAGAAAAATGTCTCATTAGATTCAACTGTATGTGAATTTATAAATAA
>NC_051846.1:149482741-149492955 GCF_002237135.1 Teleopsis dalmanni | reverse complement strand
CTGCTTGATCTGTGAAAGTTATTCACATTAACAATAATACAGATACTCTTTACTGTACTACTTTCAAAATTACTTCTTGTTTTACGATAGATACCAGTTTCTTGAAGAGGTTTGAAGAGGTTTTTAATTTTCAAGAACAACTAATGAACACTTTTAAGTAAAAAAAATTATCAAAATATATGTTTTTAGTAACATATATTTTTAGTTTAATCTCTATTTTTGTGATTATTCCAGTGATTTATTAATTCGACAGAAGTTAAGGAAAACGTTTTAGATTGATTTATATAGGTACACTAATATTAGAAGTTATTATAGAAAATCATTAAATTTCTGAAGATATTCTCCTAAACCAAAACGAATATAATATGTATATATATATATATATACAAAAAAATAATACATACATATATAATTTAAAAATATGTATAGTTATCTATACTATTACTACATCAATATTACAATTTTTATAATAATTGAATGAACTTGTAGCAATTTACAAATCATAAAATGATCGACAAGTATTATACAAAGTTATATAAAAAAATATTATCATATACATTGACATAATATATTTCTTTAAAATTTTGGATAAAATATTATCTCGACTGTTTAAGCTACAAAAAGAACCAGTTTCGCAGTGTTCTGCGTAAGACCTTTTATGATGTTATGATGTCTAGCACTTCTATCCTTTTTAATATGTTTATCCTTTTTAATATGTCTCTTTAGATCTATTGTAAGTCCTATAAAATGTAGTTTTATAGCTTTCTCCTTTATATATTTTTTTACGAGTTCTACTCTTAATTCGATTTAAAGTTATCACTTCTGACATACGTAAGACCTTCAAACCATCAATTGATAAGTTTGTGGAATAACCAATGAAACAATTTTTTTGAAAATTATACTTAATTCATCAACGCAGATTTCTACAAGAATAATACATTCATTTTAGCATTTCTTAGCTAAATCCTGCAACTTCACTTCACGATTTGCCAAAACAAATTTGTGAACTTTTTGATATTTTCTAGTATTACCATCTTTTTTAGACGATTAGCGCCTTCGGCATCTTATATGGTTTGTATGGTTTTGTTTATAAAGTCTCAGCAAACCATTTCTCTATCATTTTTCTCAGTAAAGCAGAGTCCGGATAGCATTTATCAATCGAAGCCTTTGCTGTGACTATATTTTTTCCTATCAAAAAGCAATGATAGAGAGAGAGAGAGAGAAAGAACGGGGTACTAGCTCCCATTTGAGCAGAGCAGAAAAGCAATGATAAGTCTTGATACAAATTACTTTGAGTCCATTATTGTATAAAAATAAAAAGTGGCGTTTCTTAAATAGCTGTAATTTAATAAGTAATCCTTCAAATGTCATGAGATTTTGATAGGTATCATCCCAAAGTTGTCAATCTATAAGTAATTTATATATAATTCGATACTTATTTAATTATTTATTATAAATAAAAACAACATATAAACTCTTATAACTAAGATAGGAAAAACGGGCACTTGCTCAGCAATTCGAATAGAATTAAAAGTAGAGCAATCGTCAAATATATGATCTATAGATGGTGGATTACTACAAAACGGCAATTAGATTGATGATCGCCACTCCAAAGAAAGCTTCCATACATAACCGAATAAAAATCGATTCGTATTTTACTATATTTCAATAAAGTATTTAAGACATGATTTTTTCTTCAGTGTTATTACACTACTTAAAATATCCTTGAATTTTTCACCAAGTTATGGTTAACTTTAGTCTAAAAGAAAGTCTTTGAGTTAATACAGAATGCGACCAAAAAAGATGTTTCGCTCTATAATTCACAATATATAATCTACATTCGTTTAAAATAATTAAAATTATTTTATTAAAATTGATTTATTAAAATTATTGACAATATATATACAATATAATATACAATATATTGACAATATATTTGATTTACGATAAATATATCAATATAAATATGTTATCGAGCTACAAGCTAATTACAAGCCACTTTTTCGATATTTATATAATACTCGTATTTGAATTATATAAAAAGTATTCAGATAAATGAAAGTAACTAATAGATACTATAATTCAAACTGATATTTTCAAGTGATATTAAGGACATGCTCTTTTGATTTACGATTTATGACTAGACCTTCACTTTTTTTACCACATTTCTCGTGTTCTTCCTTCTTGCGAATTATTGTTCCATCTTTTTTGTCACATTGCTTTGGTTTTGCTACTGATCTTAACTTGCCATTTGTAGAGTGTAGTAGTCGTTCATCTTCTTGTCTTGTATTTTTTTTTACTTGTAGGTCAAGTGATGCATCTGCTATTACAAGTCTTGCTTTTGCGGAGACAGTGCTATATGCTGATGTGTTACATAGAGCTGATCTTCTGTACAGGGTTTTTATTTCATTTCTATTTGTTTCGATGCCTACTGTGTCAACCCACACACTTCACTAGTATAAAGAAGAAGAGTGCTTGTTGTTTCCATCAGCAAATTGCGCTTTTCCAAAACGGTTTCTTCCACATTAACGTTTAGTGTGCTTAAGGATGTCGTAGCCTTTGGAGTTTTTTTTATCCAGTCTTATACCAAGGTTAGGTTATATTGTTGCAGTGGCGGCCTTGTGCTCAAAGCCTACTTGTGCTTAAATAAGGGCCCATTGCAATACCATTGTTATACCAAAGTAATGAATCGTATTTTGGATCCTCACAATATTATTATAATTATTATTTACTAGGTACTGAGTCCATCAGCTCTAGACTAGATTTCTTTGAGGTTTTTATTTTTTGTTTTTCATAAAGAATATTCTTAGATATGTTGATATTTAAAAATATAATATAAATTAAAATAAATTTAATAATAACTGACATTATATATTGTGCAGTGTATTACTATATACCATTTGGGACTGCTTAATATCTTCTATCTATCTATTGTTTTATCGTTATGAATATCTCAAAAATTGCCATCACACAATTTCACTTGAAAATTGTTAATTGATAATATCTTTTGTTATTTTATAATTAAATTTAAATGCTATAGTCCCTAATGATATTGTATAGTCCATAATGAATCAGAAGCACATTTCTCTGTATGTTTGTATGCAAAAGTATGAATGTATGTAGGTGGGCCTGAGTGGGTATGTTTACTTGTGCGTTTACGTATTATTGAAAACTGACGAAAACAAAAGCGCTAAAGCATTCATAGTCGGCTTGGAAAATGGAAAGTAACACAACCAAAAGAAGAAGCAAAAAAGAAAATTATGGAAAACTTAACGAAAGAATGCGCACGTGCTATTGAAACACAAACACACCGACAGACATAAGAATGACGACATGGTAAACTACGACATTTTCCGATGCGGAAAACCAGAAACAAAATTAAAAGCAATCATTCAAATTAGTTTGTGCTCGGGACAGCGTATGTGTGCGATGAAGAGGACGCATGAACTAAAAAATTAATTCTAAAAATAATAATAATAATAATTTTTGAATGTAAAATATATACGAAAGAAAAAAAATCCCCCAAAAATAGGGTTTAAATTTTTCTTAAAAATTTATATTTATTAATTTTTTCAATATAAAAATTTTAGGTGCTGGTGGCCAGATAGTTGAGTGAAAAATTCAAAAGTGTAGTTAAGTGAAAAAAAAAAAATTAAATAAAATAAAATAAAATAAAAACACAATTTACTATTACAGTAAAGAGCAAAAAAGAAAAGGAAATATATATTGTAAATTATTAATAAAACTAAATTAAGATTTAAAAAACAAAATTTCAAAATTAAATTATAGAGCAACAAATGCCATAGACTATTTTATACAAAATACTAGTTTTAACATGAAATACTTAAATACTCATTAAAACCATACACATTTTTGTATATACATAAGCAACAAATAAATTTAGCCTGGAATTTAGTAGGCTTCTCGCAGTTAAACCACAAACTTCATTCAAACCTCATTTGTATATAATTAAATTGCATTCGTACATCAGTTTTAAGTCAGTGAAAAAGTAGCCCACAATATTAAAAAAATTTATTCCAACTTATAAAAAATTTAATTGTTCTAATTAATCTGTGATTTTTGTGATTTATTATTTTTTCTCGTGCAAAAAAAAAAAAATAAAAAATAAAAAAATTTAATAAAAAAAATCCAAAACCCACGTTCTTATAATTATAAAATATATATATGCATACATATATATAAATAAATTTAAATGAAAATCCATTTGTGTATATAAATGTAATTAATTTCAACGTTTCGTCGTTCTCGAAATCAATAACAACACCGGCGATAGATAGTTCGAAAATCAGCGTCCGTCTCAAAATATTCGTAAATTTTCCAATCTGTTTGATTTGTTTTTGTATATTCCTGTTCGTCTTACATCAAATGGTTAATCGTCTATTGCATGCCATGTGGATGACGTGTCAATCCAGACAAATGAGTGTTTCCGTGCGTCTGGTGTAACATAATTATGGCCGAGCGGTCGTCCTATAATTATCAGAAATTGGATATATTGACGGTAGGTGTAACTAAATTAAACATAAAGAACTTTAAAAAGAAATTTATTTAACATTTTTTTCAAAATAATTATAAATTGTACATAATATATATATTGTACATATATATATATATAATTCTTATTATACATAATTAAAAAAGTTTAAAAAAATTCCTACTTCCATTTTCAATTAATAGTACTTTTTTCATTAAATATATATATTAAATATATAAAAAACAAAAAGTATATAATTCTTAATTCTTTTATATTAATATACACTTCTTCTCTAAACTTACGGCAATGATCGATCGCCGTCTGTCAATCATATTTAATTTAAATATTAATATTATTGAATAATATTAACTTAAATTTATTATATTTTAGACAAGTATTACATTAAGAACAATATACCTACATATATATATTATATTTTCATAACATAAGTCTTATTTAATATGAAAATTATAAATTTTCATAATATAAGTCATATTCTTTATATAAATTATAACAATTTTTATAAATTATATTTTCTTATGAATTTTGATTCATATTTTTGCAAGTTATATTTTTTATGTAAATTATGTTTCTATAATATAAGTTATATTCTTTACATGAATTTATAACTTATATTTTTGTGACATAACTTAATTTTTTTATAACTTATATATGTAAATTTGGATATCGTGAATGTATCTCTCTTTGAGACATATATTATAACATGGTTTGTCAACTGTTAATCTCTTTTAAGTCTAGACTATAAGTAATAGGCTATACCTTTCTGATAGTATTTTTCTGATAGACAAGTACTATTAAACTTATTTAGATGTATGGTTTCGATATATAGAGACATAAAAATTTTACAAACCTTTAGACAGAAAACTTGGTATTACTACGTGATATCCTTGTTTAAAAAAATGAAAGCAACCATCAATAAGTCAGTAGCTATTCTAACTCAATTTCGAAAACATCTCATTTGCAACTCTTTTATTCCCAATCAACCATGAAGTACTTAAGTGAGATCAGCGGTAGCAAAACGACCTTGCTACATATAATATCATTTGATGTAGGAGACTTTCATTTTTAATAAATATTTTCTTATAGGCCCATGTGAGTTGATTACTATTTACTTTAGGAACCTTTATAATATAAAAATTGATAATAAATTTATATTCAGAATGTTCCTGTATTTAACCCCATTAATGAGTTATATGATCCAATTACTTTTCTAATGATTGCTACCCACATGATTAATTAGTAGACTATAGACTATCTAATAATTTAGTAATAAGGCAACTAATATGATTTTCTTCTTCAAGCAAATTTAAATTTTACTTCAAGATTTCGAACGATATAGGTATTACTTATTTAATTTTAAAGTGTTAGTCTCGTCAGCTCGTTAATATATCATAAACGTTTACTAACTCTGTCCTTATTTTATTACAAAATATTTACAACTAATAAGCTATATAAAAATGAATTACCGGTAATTAATTTGATTTCAAAGTCTTGCTGTCAATACTTCTCCTAAGTTCAGAGTTTTATTTGATAGAATATTGATTGAAGTTGATTGGAGTTTATTAAATAATTTATAATTTTATTTAAAATTTATTGTTTTAATGATCCATAATAATTAACAAATTTAATCAAAATTTTGTTTTTAAAATTTTTTTTTGTTCAAAATTTTTTTTTGAACAAATATTTTGACTTTATTTTGTAGCCATGTTCAGGGTACTATAACATTCTTATAAATAAAACAAAAAAGATTTTTAAACTAGTGACTAATTTCATTTAATAAATTATTAAGGAATTAATTTACTTTTATGGAACCAACACAAAGAAAATATCATTGAATTGAAAATTCTAATCGACAAATATTGAACATTTAGGCCCCATGTCCCACGGGCACAGAGAAGAAAAAATTAAACACTAGTTTATGGTTTTTACATATATATTCCGGATACTTTGTTTAAAAGAGTCTGTGAGCTTTTTCTATAAATCAGTTAAAGAAATCGTTATCTTTTCGTTAACTGTACGTACATAGATAATGGAACGCCTATGATAATAAGTCAATAAATTTAACAAGGTGAATATAATATTACCTTCTGCTCAAAAAGTATCCGGATTTTGTTGTGTGTTAACTGTTCCTTAAGTAATAGACCTTTTTCAAAAGATTTTTTTTTTGTTATGTTGGTACACCATTTCTTGACATATGGTACAAATTTTAACGCCATCCGTCCATTAGTTTATTTGCAGCAGCTGTTAAAGTGAGACTACGTCAAGTGCATTTACCGATTTTTACTATGGAAAATTCTTGTTGTACCCGATTTTTAAACCAAACACGGCACCACTGTCATCGGTCAGGCACCATATTCGCCAGATCTGGCGCCGTACGACTTTTTTCTGTTCCCGAAAGTCAAATTGCCCCTTCGTGGTAAGCGTTTTGAGTCGATTGAATCGGTAAAAGAGAATTCGCCGAAGGAACTAAAAGCCATACCTTCACGGGTCTACGAAAAGTGTATGGAAGATTAGGTTAAGCGTTGGTATATGTGTATCGCTTCAGGAGGAGCATATTTTGAAGGAGAAAAAATAAATTTGGAATAAAATTTAAATTTGTGTGTTTTATTTACAAAATCCGAATACTTTTTGAGCAGAAGATATACTATTTCTATGTCTAATTGTTTATTATTCATTTCGTCCACTTTCTTCCCAATTTGATCAAATACGTTTCTAATTTCTAATAATAAAATTAGAGTAGTAGTCTTCGAGGTGGCTAAAACTATAAAGATATTTGCAAACTAGGAAATCACTAAAATATCTGCCCGATTTCACTAAATCTGGCGTTAAAGGCATTGCTTGCTTTATTTGAGTAGCAAAGATCCATAAGTATCTCTAGGAACTGTCAGTAATTGAAGTGTGAATCATTTTATATGATATGACCCACGCCATGTTTCAATATAACAGCTTGTAAAATAATAAAGTTGGGCAAAATCACATCCCTCAAACTCTACACATCTTCAATAAATCTTCAATAAATATTTTGGGTGTAAATTGTTTTTGTGCATAGTATTTATTACTTATAAAACTATTAAGTGTAATAGAATTTTCCACACCCACGAATTTGTTTAGATTTTCATGCTTCGGAAATGATTCACTCAAATCAGTATTTCTTTCCTTAGTCATGACCATTAACAGGAAAATTTTTATAGCAATTTTCTTCTGAAAAGTTAATAGCTACATTTTTATGGTTTAGTAGATATAAGTATAAAAATATTTAATTTACACATATTTATATTTTTTCAATCTTTTCTATAAATGAATCTTATCATGAAAAAATTTAAAACAATGACTATGTTCAGATAAAGTAATTTTTTTTTAAGAAGTAACTTAAATCAAATTATCTAAAAACTGTTTCATTATTTAATGCTTCTGATGTTTCAATAAATATTCGGTATCATTTAGACATGTAGCCAGGGAGCTGAAGTTCTCCTCCTTTCCTTTACTTATAAATATATTATAATTATTATTGGCTTGGTCGTATAATTGAACTACTCGATCTTCAGAGCCTCATCCTTTTGGGAGCATGGAACACTGCGGGTAGATTGATATTAACCCATAGAGTCTGTTTGAAACGCGTCATGAACCTTAATTATAAAAAAATAATAAATATATAAAAGATCATTTTTATAAATCAAAATATTTATTAATACTAAATGTTTCATAAAATAAAATATTTGTTTTTAATTATTCAAACTATACGCATCCCTCCCAAGTCTATTTCTGGCTACGGATCTGATGCGATTAATAGCACATGTTGTTTTAAGATATATGTCAGTTTTTCATTAATATTTTCAGCCTTTACTCGCTTAATTTTTTTCATATATTTTATGAAGCATTTAAATAGTTTTCGAATAAATAGCTTCATTCATATAGAATAGTCCATTTGTGGATCCAAATGTAAAGTAAATAAAACTTACTTATAATTGGGATCTCGATCAATTACTTTTATTGATTAGACTTTAGCATTTATGGTATATATCCTCGACGGTACATTTTTTATTATTAGTTCCTTTTGAGGTAATTTTCAATGATCTATCGGCATATAGCTGACAATAACTCTACAATAACTTAACGAATAACAAATATGCATTAGTTTTTAAAATGTTAAGAGTTAAAGAATTGAAAAAGATTTCTTAGGGAAAATAGTAAAAGGGTCTAGTGGCGACAAATCGCATTATCTTCAAATTCACATCGCAAGAAGTTAATATGACGTAGCTAATATGTTTGTTGTGTGGATCCCTTCTGTAGAAACTATTAATTTTGTACATCTGTATATTTAATTTCACGCAAAAAATTGCGTAAGCACATGGTCTGCGACGATCACACCCCGGTCATTTGTAATAAAGTGCAGACTAATCATAACTCTAGACCAAATGTCTCACCTATAGTGACTTTTTGTGGATACAATAATCTTTTAATTTGTGGATTTTAGCAAAATTGATAACTTTCTCAGTCTAAATAGTTCTGAACTCAAATTAATCACTGCCTTCTTAACTGGACATTACCTAACTACCACTCCCTATTGTTAGTACCATACCACATTAGCATACTATTGTTACATACCACTGGAAATAAAGGACACCGACACTTGCAGTTTCTGTGATATAAGTAACAGAGTGAAAATACTGCCTATATTTTATCTTAATGTTTTGTGATTGAATGATCTAGTACTTTCTTTTATTGTGCTGAATTCGGAAGAGTCTCTTTGCTACTGTTACCTACCGCTAAAATTAATAATACCGACACCTGTGTTGTGATTGAATGATCTAGTGCTTTCCATCAGTGTGCCAAATAATGAAGAATTCCTTTGCTATTGTTACCTACCACTAGAAATAGTGACACCGACACCTGTCTTGTGATTGAATGATCTAGTACTTTCCTTTATTGTGTCGAATTAGGAAAAGTTTCTATACTATTGTTACCTACCACTAGAATTAAAGGACATCGAAACCTGCACCTACAATCTATATAATCTCTTTATGCCTTTATCTAGTACTTTTCATTAGTTTGAAGCGTTCCTCTGCTATTGTTACTGGAATTATTGACACCGACATCGACACTTGCACCTATAACCTATTTTATCTCTACATTATCTCTTCTAGTGATTGTATAATCTAGTACTTTTATTTATTGTACCGAATAATGAAGAGTTTCTCTGCTATTATTAGCTACCACTGGAATTATTGACACTGACACCTGCACCTACAACCTATATTATCTCTACATTATCTCTTCTAGTGATTGAATGATCTAGTACTTTTTATTAGTGTGCCAAATAATGTAGAGTTTCTCTGCTATTATTAGCTACCACTGGAATTATTGACACTGACACCTGCACCTACAGTCTATATTATCTCTTCAGACCTTACCAGGAAATAATCTAGTACTTATATAATCTAGCATAATCTAGCATAATCTAGTCCCTTTATTGTACCGTATAAGGAAGAGTTTCTCTGCTGATTTCATTATTTTAAACTCACAATGACTTTTAGTTATTTTGCATATTGAAACCAGGCTAACACAAATTTAAATCCATTCTCTGTAATAGTTTTCTGAATTTATTTTTATATATATGTTAGTAGATTAATGTTTATTTTTTTGAGGTTAATGAAAAAATTATTGGTTTCGTATAATATATTTCCATTAATAGAATTGACTA
>NC_051846.1:149476375-149482641 GCF_002237135.1 Teleopsis dalmanni | reverse complement strand
AAGGCTACGACATCCTTAAGCAAACTAAACGCTAATGTGGAAGAAACCGTTTTGGAAAAGCGCAATTTGCTGATGGAAACAACAAGCACTCTTCTTCTTTATACTAGTGAAGTGTGTGGGTTGACACAGTAGGCATCGAAACAAATAGAAATGAAATAAAAACCCTGTACAGAAGATCAGCTCTATGTAACACATCAGCGTATAGCACTGTCTCCGCTAAAGCAAGGCTTGAAATAGCAGATGCCACATCACTTGACCTACAAGTAAAAAAACACCAAAGAGTATACCAGACAAGAAGATGAACGACTATTACACTCTACAAATGGCAAGTAAAAATCAGTAGCAAAACCAAAGCAATGTGACAAGAAAGATGGAACAATAATACGCAAAAAAGAAGAACACGGGAAATGTGGTAAAAAAAGTGAAAGTCTAGACATAGATCGTAAATCAAAAGAGCATGTCCTTAATATCACTTGAAAATAACACTTTAAGTTATAATATCTATTAGTTTCTTTCATTTATCTAATTACTTTTCATATAATTCAAATGCTTTATATTGCATAAATATGAAGAACATGGCTCGATCACATTTTTATATTGCTATATTAATTGTAAATCACAAATATATTGTCTGCTTTCTTTATTCATATTTTCTTATAGTTGATTAAAGCACTAAATAGTACTACAATAAAGCATTATCATACAAAAACTTCGATTACCTTAAGGTCAATTTGTTACAACTTCGTGCTCAATAGTCCAAAAAGGACTTCATTTAGCGCGTTCATATCAAAAATTGACAAATATCCGTTTCCTTAATATCACTTGAAAATATCAGTTTGAATTATAGTATCTATTACTTACTTCAATTTTTCTGAATACTTTTTTGTATAATTCAAATACCTTATACGAGTATTATATAAATATCGAAAACGTGACTTGTAATTATCTTTTAGCTCGATAACATGTGTATATTGATATATTTATCGTAAATCAAATATATTGTCAATATATTGTATGTTATATTGTATACATATTGTCAATAATTTTAATAAATTAATTTTAATTAATTAATGTACGAATGTATAGGTATTACATATTGTAAACTATAGAGTGAAACATCTTTTTTGGTCGCATTCTGTATTAACAACTCAAAGACTTTCTCTTAGACTAAAGTTAACCATAACTTGGTCAACAATGAAAAATTCAAGGATATTTTAAGTAGTGTATTAACACTGAAGAAAAAATCATGTCTTAAATACTTTATTCAAATATAGTAAAATACGAATCGATTTTTATTCGGTTATGTATGGAAGCTTTCTTTGGAGTGGCGATCATCAATCCAATTGCCGTTTCGTAGTAATCCACCATCTATAGATCATATATTTGACGATTGCTCTACTTTTAATTCTATTCGAAATAATATTTAATAATAATTAAAAGCAATCACTATAAAAAGTATGCTTTTAATTTATTTATATATATAAAAGCATGTACTTTGGGTAATAAAATATAGATTACCTATAATATTCTACCTGAGTGCCCTAACAGCAAGTGCCCGTTTTTCCTATCTTAGTTATAAGAGTTTATATGTTGTTTTAGCTTATAATAAATAATTAAATTAGTATCGAATTATATATAAATTACTTATAGATTTATAAATACACTGCGATAAGACGCATATAACAGAATTGACAACTTTGGGATGATACCTATCAAAATCTCATGACATTTGAAGGATTACTTATTAAATTACAGCTGTTTAAGAAACGCCACTTTTTATTTTTATACAATAATGGATTCAAAGCAATTTGTATCAAGACTTATCATTCCTTTTGTGCTCTGCTTAAATGGGAGCTAGTACCCCGTTCTTTCTCTCTCTTTCTCTCTATCATTGCTTTTTGATAGGAAAAAATATAGTGACAGCAAAGGCTTCGATTGATAAATGCTACCCGGACTCTGGTTCACTGTGACAAAAGATAGAGAAATGGTTTGCTGACTTTTTAAACGAAACCATACAAACCATATAAGATGCCGAAGCGCTAATCGTCTAAAAAAGGTGGTAATACTAGAAAATATTAAGAAATTCACAAATTTGTTTTTTTGCAAATCGTAAAGTGAAGTTGCAGGATTTAGCTAAGAAATGCTAAAATGAAAGTATTATTCTTGTAGAAATCTGCGTTGATGAATAAAGAATAATTTCCAAAAAAATTGTTTCATTGGTTATTCTACAAACTTATCAATTGATCGTTTGAAGGCCTTACGTATGTCAGAAATGACTTTAACAACTTTAACATCGAATTAAGAGTAGAACTCGTAAAAAAATATATAAAGGAGAAAGCTATAAACCTACTTTTTATAGCACTTACAATAGATCCAAAGAGACTTCTTAAAAGAAAGAAGATATGTTCACTTACATAATCTTAAAAAATGATGCTAGAAAGAATAATAGCATAAATTAATACTATGGAAATGTTTACGATCCTGGTGGTACGCGAAGAAAACATATAAAGAAAGGATTAGAAGTGCTAGATATCATGACATCATAAAAGGTCTTACACAGAACATTGCGGAACTTGTTCTTTTTGTAGCTCAAACAGTCGAGATAATATTTTATCCAAAATTTGAAGGAAATATATTATGTCAATGTATATGATAATATTTTTTTATATAACTTTGCATAATACTTGCCGATCATTTCAAGTTTTGTAAATTGATATGAGATCATTCAATTATTATAAAAATTGTAATATTGATGTAGTAATAGTATAGATAACTATACATATTTTTAAATTATATATGTATGTATTATTTTTTTGTATGTATATATATATATACATATTATATTCGTTTTGGTTTAGGAGAATATCTTCAGAAATTTAATGATTTTCTATATCATTATAACTTCTAATATTAGTATACCTATATAAATCAATCTTAAACGTTTTCCTTAACTTCTGTCGAATTAATAAATCACAAAAATAGAGATTAAACTAAAAATATATGTTACTAAAAACATATATTTTGATAATTTTTTTACTTAAAAGTGTTCAAACGTTGTTCTTGAAAATTAAAAACCTCTTCAAACCTCTTCAAGAAACTGGTATCTATCGTAAAACAAGAAGTAATTTTGAAAGTAGTACAGTAAAGAGTATCTGTATTATTGTTAATGTGAATAACTTTCACAGATCAAGCAGTAGTAAGGGGCACGTGACGGCCCGTCCTTAAGAATTATCGTCTAACTTTAATCCTAAAAATAAATTCACTGTGCAACCATAGTTTATAAGGGGACACTTACTGTTTTAAGAAACTCTGATGTAAACCAGGAAACCACATTATCGCTTAAATAAAGCGGTCAATGTATTTAACGCGTAAACAAATCATATAGACTGACATTTGAAGAAGGTGGATTGTAGAATGGATGTGGGGAATATGGCAAGTGTTGGTATTTTAATTGCTTCTCTGAGATATTTATTCACAAATTTTTTTTGGTATTTTAATCGTATATTTTTTTTTCATTGGTATTAAATGAGAACTAATACTTTACTTAAAAAAATTTCATATTAATTGCTAAAATAATTAAGAAAATTTGGTACCAATAAATTTCTGTAAATTGAAGATTTTGGTAATCAATGTTAAAACTACTCTACTTTTGTTAAATAGTTAAATATGTTGAATTTTGTATATATTATTTTTATATAGAATATCAGTACTTATTTATTTGTTTCATTGTGATAAGTTTTTGACTTATATTTAATTTTGTTCATTAAGCGAAGAATATTCTATACCTTTTTATATGAATTCTATTCTATATTCTATTCTATTCATTGAGAGAACAAGCATAGTAATGCTACATATATTAAAAAATGTAACTAAATTTTTTTTTGTTTTGAAAACTTTAAAAAAGCGTAGGAATAGTAGAAACAATAATATTACTTTATATAGAAGAAACTCCTACATCAAATCTGACATTTCTTTATAATAATCCGGTTATCTGTACAAGATATTGTATGCCTATTACTCTTGAAAAGGATTATATTGGAATTATAAAAATGATATTTGTAAAAGATATAACTTTACCCCTAACATTTTTCTTTTCACAATATTTAGACAGGGACTGTCTAGAAATTTTAGTCTTAATAAATGGGTCTAGAACTGATAAAAATGAGTTATTTTCATGTTTAAAATTAATTTCGAATAAGTTCAAATTAAATCTACTGATTACATATACATTGTAATATATTATAACATATTATTGTATCGTTATATGATGTATGAAATTACAATACTTATAAATTATTGTATATATAATATATTGTATGTCATTGATATCTGAAAGTAGCTATAGTATTTGGGTCTAAATTAGTTGAATGTACTTATTAATCGAAAACACAGTTGCAGTCTAAAGTTTGGAGAATGCTGTTATCATAAGTATTTTAAAAAATTAAAAAGAAAACTTGTTTTTTGAAGGGAAAAAAATGCTTCACAAAAGCACTTATAAGCTTCTTTATCACACAATTTATTTTAAAAACTATAAAAGAAGTTAAGTTTGATGTATTTGGTGTATTGAGTTTAATATAATTGTGTGGTTTGTTTCGATTTATTATCTTAAGGATCCCATGTACAGATCTTATATTTGTTTATAAGTGCCAATAGGGTTATGTATAAAAATTTCTTTTAATTTTAATTATATGTGGGTTAAATATTTTTTTGATTGGATTTGTAGTTTAAAATTGATTACATTCGTTTAACGTACATTCAAAATACAATTGGGTGGCAATACTTTCTTATAAAATACAATTAAAGAGTAATGCAGCAATTTGAGTAACAACTCAATTCTCGATAACTATTATATATACATATATACTTTAGATTTTATGTAATTTTTTAGAATTATCATATAGTAAAACATTTTAATGATTATACAAAAAGTTTAAAAAATGTATAATAGTTTTTCAGTTTTATTTTTAGCAGTCTCCTTAAGAGTTAATATGCAAACTTCTACATTAATTTTAAATATTCCCTACTATTTCTATAGCTACGATGTTATAGATATTAACTACAATATTTTCCAAAAGCAGTCATATTTTGACATTAAATAATCAATATCAATATGATTTTAAAGTCCATATTACAGAAGTGTCTTTTTTTACTTTAACAGAAACTGTGGTATTTAATAAAGAAGTTTCGAACAATAGTGAGCTTTGGTGCAGCTTTGGGTCAGCTGGTTAAGGTTAAGGAGCGCTGACTCTGAGCTTTAAATTTGGCAGGACTTGATTTCGATTCCTGGTATTTGCAGTCTTAAAAAATTATTAACGAAAAATTCAAGAAATATTTCTAAAACCATTGATAATGGGTATTTGGCACTACTCGAAACAACTCCATGGTCAGCCAAAAATTCAATTAATTAAAATAATATAAAATGAATTCTTGTTGTTGTAGTTCACTACTGTTCGAAACTACCTCTATTAAATAAATAATGTATATTGCAAACATCTGTATTATAAAATAAGTCACAAACACAAGTATGTTACTTTTAAGTGGAAAACACTTCTTAGCAATTTCAATTCTTTGAATAAAATTATCGTTTAAGCGATTTCATGTGAAAAATATTATGATTAAAAAGTCATTAAAAAGCAAAAAACTAGTAAGAAATGAAAACTGTATCAACTTTATTAGTCTAGAAGCCCTGCATAGAAGCCTCCATCATTTAGTTTATAAGGAAAGCAATTCTTCAATATTCGCTATCATTTTAGATACAGCACATACAAAGTTACAACCACGTTGCAACTTTGTACGAAGAGATGGAGGAAAAATAAGAAACCAATTTGTACGAGAGCCATTTATATTCTACATGGGATCAATACTTAGTAATTAGCAAATAAAAATTAACAGATATAAACAAATTACATTCTAGAACCCAGGTTATTTTCATAACAAAATAAAAAATCAAAAAGCTTTACAGAAATTACTAGAAAACTTCCAATAATCGCACTGGACAAAGGTTTTTTGAAGCCTCTGACTTTTGCATACAACTCAGATTAAGAAAATTAATTTAAAATTGAAAAGTATTATTTTTATGTAAATATTATAAAGATAATATTTATTAAAATGTTATACATATACTGAGTATAAAATAAAAATATAAAATTTTAAATTTAAAATTCATTTATAAACTATAACGGACCTATTCTATGCACTTTATAAACTTGTCAAACATTGAAAATTGACTGCTGTAAAGGTTTTGGTATTCTTGTTAGTTGTCAATA
>NC_051846.1:149462408-149476275 GCF_002237135.1 Teleopsis dalmanni | reverse complement strand
TACATTGTGACCGAAAAGCTTTCGGAAATTCTCATTTAAAATTCGCGCGCTGTATATTTTCCGATATTTTAAGTTTATGTAGTTTGGCAGCACTGTCCTTAATTACTATGCCAAAAATGAGCGCGATCTGTCAGACAGTTCGTTTACGGCAGCTGTTGAAACCAGTTCACCTCAGTAGGGCGTTGCGAAAAAAACAATGGAAAAAAATATTGAACAAAGAGTTTGCATCAAATTTTGTGTTTCGAACGAAATTTCGTGTGCAGAATCGTTGCGAATGCTACAAAAGGCTTATGGGGAATCAGTTTTATCGAAAACTCAAGTTTATGAGTGGTACAAAGCCTTCCAGGACGGTCGTACGACCGTCGAAGACATTTCGCAACGCACTACTGAGGTGAACTGGTTTCAACAGCTGCCGTAAACGAACTGTCTGACAGATCGAGCTCATTTTTGGCATAGTAATTAAGGACAGTGCTGCCAAACTACATAAACTTAAAATATCGAAAAATATACAGCGCGCGAATTTTAAATGAGAATTTCCGAAAACTTTTCAGTCTTAATGTACAATACTTTGGCAAGCTATAATACTTTGGCAATTCCTTCAAATCAAGAAATATCTTGAAAATGTATACAATATGAGAGGCAATATTTTTTGCCTCTTGAATTATAATGCATATTAAACTCATCGTTATAGGTGCTTGCAAACCTATAGGAAATAGGAAATAACAGGGTACTAGCTCCCATTTGAGCAGAGCACTGCGACCATGATTGATCTTTTGTGCTACAACAGACCCTAACTGAACAAAAGACATTCCGCCTTTCGAATGAAGATCAAAATGTCGGTTGTTGAGGACTTCCTAATGTCGGAAGGTGAAAGCAATTCCCGACCCAGTGATTTCCTCCTGGCCCAGATCAAAGCTGGGCAGTCACATAGAATGTGGCTGGTTGTCTCCTCTGCCTCTAAGCAGAGTCTACAAACTATCTCTTCAGATAGGCCCATTTTGTTGAGATGGTAATGTAGCCCATGGTGACCCGTTAGATATCCCACTAGCAACCTCAACTCTGTTCTGCTGAAGGAGGATATCTTATTGTAACTATAAGGGAGAACCAGCTCTTTAGCCTGACGGTTACCTCGACTGTCGCGCCAGTAGCGACTTCTCTCGGTTGAGATCCAATCATTGATTAGAGACCTAGTTGTAGACCAACTTAATCCACAGAAAGATTCTGGGCCACAGATTAGAGTAGCGGATCCTGCCCGTGCAAGACTATCGGCAGACTCATTTCCATGAATTCCTGTGTGACCAGGCACCCAGCACACCTATACGTATATAACAAATAAATAAATGTTTATTTTTAAATTATATTATGAAAAGTTTTTAAATGTTAATAATTTTTTAAAAATTTTTTTAAAAGTTTTTAAAAAATCTATTCTATGAAAAAGGAAAACTTCCTAATATCAGATAAATGATAAATGGAAGTCACAGACAATATATAAAGTATTACAATTGACTTGGTTTTTATACAGTGACAGAATCCATATTGCAGAGTTAATTGTAGTTCTTTACTGATATATATGATCCTAGGCAAAACAACCCAACCGTCCATGCAACATGTATCGGAGAAGTATCGGAAGCTTAGACGAACACTAGACAACTACGCCTTCCATTCATTGTTGTAGATGTAACGAAAACTTGGACGAAAAAGACACAGTCACACATTTTGTCTGTGATTGTTCAACTTTGCTGAACAAAAAAACTGATTTTTAGAGAAACACGTTCCTAATAGTCTATCAGACGGATTTTGAGTATGTAAAACTAGATAAACTCAAATAGATGAATTTACTTTAGAATGTGGTAGAACTTACGAAAACTAAGACGAGGAAGACATAGTCACACACTTTCTTTGCGACTGTTTACCTTAGCCAAACAGAAAAATTGATTTTTAGGGAAGTGCGTTTCTGATACCTTGTCAAATTGTTCATGAGTAAAAAGGAAAGATCAAATAAACTAGATAAACTCAAATGGATGCACATAGTTTATCTATTATAGGTCCTTTATCTATTATAGGAATGTTATAGAAGTTGCTAAAACTTAAACGAAGAAGACACAGACCACAATTTTTTGGCTTTGACTTGCAGAAGAAACCAATTTTTAAGGGTGTACGTTCCTGAAGAAAAGATCTGTTAAAGTAGATAAACTTATGTAGATGGATTTAGTTCTTTGTGAGGAATGTAGTATTAAATGAATGAAATAATTTTTATGATACCTAAAGGTATCTTCCGACGAGCTATTGAAACAAAACAGCCATCAGTTAAAACCTGTATCTCTTACCATGGAAACGGAAACGCACATTAGAAAGTCGTAGAGGCCAGGTTACCTGCCCTTATTTTATATTATTATATTTTATATAAAAAATTATCTAATATTTTGAAGTCGTAAGTAGATAAAAGCAATACTGGAAAGAAACATCGATTATTTAAAAAATATTTTATTCCTACCAACTCACCACTTCATTCACATGACACACTAATAAAGTACATGGCTTTTCCTACTAACCTCCTCCAGTATAGCGCTTTAGCACTCTACTGGCTGAAAATACCAACCGCTTCGTTCTCGCTATGTGCAGAACGATTTAAATGCGCTTTAAATTAGAGTTTTTGATGCAGTTAGCTGGCAGTGTGCAATAATAGTGCTGGTTAATAGTGATCTTAAAATATTTAGTTGACTGCTCTTTTGTGTTATAAAAAGTGATTCATATTTTCAAATGTTACTATATACAAAATTAATATACAGTAATTATTTATGATACAATGTGTATGATTATTACATCATTACTATGTTAATAAACTTATTATAATTTTAAATATATTAATATTAATTACTAATAACGTTTAATAACATATTAATTGAGAGCAATTTAATATAAAAATGTTTCGAAATTAAATTGCAATTATTAAATATCATACATTATTGACCACTAAATCAGGCTGTGATTTAGGTATATGTGTATAAAGATAAATATATATACTATACATTTTCACTTTTTAATATATATACAATTTATACAAAATTAGTTTTTCAACTGAAAAGTTGAAAGCATTTTTTATCGTAATTCTCGCATTTTTCAAGTTCATTGATTCATTCCACTAAAAATAATAATAGCGGCTCTTTCTTTTATGCCACGGATTGCTTCCAATAAATCAATCCCTGAGTTCAATAAAAAACGAAAACAATGTGAAAAAACAATTTGGCCTATGAATAGACAATAAAAGTGCGTAATTTGTTTATAAAATAAATTTAAAAAAAAAATCAATTAAAATTTCAAATTTCGATCAATCACGCAAAACCAAGACAATTTTGTGCCTTAAAATATAGAGAATTGGAAGCACATTTGTTCCAAAAAGTCAGAGACAACAAATTAAATAATTGGAAATGCATACGTACATCAAAAAAATTAAATTTTATTGAAATTTATGTTCATCAAAGCTAAAAACCTTGTGTATATTATTTATTTGGAATTAAAAATTTCATTTTAAAATTAAATTTAACAAAAAAAGTGATCAGATCCAAAATGTATTGTAGAACTTAAATTTAGAACGTACAACGAACCTAAATTGTATGTTTATTATTTTATCTATTTTTGAGGTAATATCTTTTTTTCTTACAGCATTAATGTACCGAAGTATAAACAATATTAGAACACAAAACACAACATTATTTATGCTATAATCCTCGCGTTATCTTCTCTAGACGTTATAAAATTGTTTACTTAGCAAAATTATGAAAATTACTTAACAGCAGCAGATTTTTTTTCTAAAGTTAAAAAACAGAAAATTAAAATAATACTGTATACCTACAAGGCTAAAGTCTTGTCCATATGGCTTTTTATATACATTATAACTAAAAAATAAACTCATTTACAAGAACTATGTTATACAGACAGTCATGCGCACGTCCAAAATGTAATTGTTGTTGCTTTAAATAAAAAAAATTGATAATGAGAGAAAATTATCAAAATTATCAAAATTTCGTTCACCTTGGTATAATCACAGCATTGGTTCTGGTTATGCTTATATATCCACACAAAAGATATCATCATCATCAAGCCCGTAACAGATCGTGTAGGACCTAGGCTTCCATTCTTCCCTGTTCCTTGCTTTCTCTTTCTAGTTCCTTATATTCATATTCTCTACATCATTCTGGATACTGTCTTTCCATCGTTTTTTTTAGCTCTCCTCTGCTTCTCTCGCTTCTGATATCATTCTTGAATATCTTGCATTGCACTCTTATTTTTGACATTCTTATGACATGATCAAGCCAACCCTGTTAAACCCTGTTTTTTAATAAACTTGCTGATAGTCTCATGTTCAACTAGTTCTAGCCCTTAGTTGTATCTTTTGCTGTATATTCCGTTTTCTTGTATAGGTTCAAAAATTTTTCTAGAATGCTTTTCTCTAATATTGCTATTCTATTCGCTTCAGCTTCACCTAATCTCCGTGTTTTGTACATTTTTAGTTTCTTTGTGATATATTTCTCCTTGTCATCAATTTACTCAGTCCATAATAAGCTTTATTACTAGCTTACATAAAGGATATAACCTTTCAAATTCAAGCACAACCACAACGTATGACAATATTAGTACAAGTATCAAATTATCAATTATGATATGAGTCTCTGGACGTATATAACAAGCCTTTTGGTCAAGATCAAAACGAATATAAAATGCCGAGACCAAGAGTCATATGACATGACCACACGTTATATGATTGTCTGTATAACATTACCCTTAGAATATAATCAATAATCTTTAAGAAACTGAATTATAAATAATAAAACATCTAAGAAAACTCTTTTTATTTCAAAGATATTGCAATAGATATACTTAATTTAAGAATATGTCAAAAGAGAGAAATTACTAACTTTTAACTTTTCGGTAACCTTTAATTTTGTCTTTAAAATGTGATTATTAACAAAAGCCTTCCTGCTAAATACTTCTTTAATCTGACAAGCGAATATCCTGTAAAAAGATTTGGTTCGAATGAAGTTAGTTAATACATCCTTCTATGTTTCGTCATCGTTACCAAATCTGTAATGATGAAGTGACCAATAGAGTGTATTCGTATTATTCGTATTAGGCAACATAGATATGAGATTTTAAAGCTTCTGGTAAAAGTCAATTAGGTAATCCAGGATTGGAAGATTTTTATTGCTGCCTGGCTACTTTCAGGTTTTAAAGATGTTCTTTGAATTTGCTATCTATATAGGATGGAATATTTATTCCATAATATTCCATATTCCATAATATTCCACTCCATAATATATATGGATATGTTAAGTCATCAAGCGTTTTCATGGCGATTTTGAAATATGTTCTCAGTGTTCCCACTGTCTCAGTGAAATATGTTGCTAGTAAGGAAAGATAATGGTACACACTATTACAGGTCACCTCATAACTGTTATGGCAGGGATTAGCGAGAAACCTGAAACTCTGAGAATATTATAATTTCTTAACATATTATATTTTTATTAATTGAAATAGTATTATTTTTAAATTGTTAGTACTAAAGAATAATAAATACATATATATTATTTTTTAATTTAATTCACAAATACAAATGTTGTAGAAACAGAGTGCACCATGAGAATTATAAACGTTAATATTCGAGCTGTAAACGTCTTACATGTTTTGTAGGATGCATCCTAAGCATCTTTCAAATCTAATTATTAAATTACATCGTTAAGCTTAAAAGTGATAAAGCCCTTAATGATATTTTATTGACTCATTTTTAACACTTCAGTTTATGCTGAGTCTCCTGGATTGAACTGATTGCCTTATGTCTAAAATTCTATTCTAATGTTTGGCTTCTTTGTGTTTTTCTTATAAAAACGAATCTTATTTATTAAAAACTAGATTAAAACAAATTTTTGTGTGAATAGGATTAAGTGTGTAAAAATATGTATCATAAAATAAAATGTAGGCTGCATAAAAAGGCATGTATTCTTTTTCAAAAGTATTAAATTGTGAAAATATCATATCCATTGGATAGCAAACCTCACAGAGGAATAATATGAAAGCTGACAGACATCTGAAGCAAAGCTACAACGAAGTTGTTCATGATGGTGAGCTCCATGCACCAGGTATAATGGGAATACAGTCATTTTTAACAAGCCATCAAAGCAAATTTTAATAAAAAATTAAATTTAAAAGTTTGAAAGTCTTGACGTTGATTTAATTCGTTTTTCATACGATGTAAGTTTTTGTTTCTGCTTGTAAAAATAAATGAATTGATTACAAGAGACTTTCAATTATATCTCCTCAAGCGTATAATAGAACAAACAATCAATTAAAAAGTTAATGTGCTAACAGATGATCAAAATTAATTTCAGATATAGGTTGTGCTCTCTACTACTCTAACATTTTTGGATTAAGAGTTTGCTTACAGACAACACTTAACACTTCATTCAATTATTACTAGCGATAAACTGTACGATTTTAATTAATGATTTTTATTATACCTATAATAGTGAATTTTTTATTTTACTTAATAAAAGCTATTATATTTAATAGAAAGGTTTTGAAGAGTAGTAAATTACAACAACAATTTTTTTTATTATTTTAATTAATTGATTTTTGGCTTACCATACAGCTGTTTCAAGTATTGCTAAATACTCACCATCAATTATCTTGGAATTATTTCTTATATTTAATTAAAGCCACTGATGATGAGTATTTGGCAATACTAGAAACAATTGTATACTCAGCAAAAAATTTAATTAATTAAAACAATAAAAAAAATGTTGTTGTTGTAATTTATTAGTCTTCAAAACCTTTCTATTAAATATAATAGTTTCTATTAAGTAAAATAGTGCCTGTCGTCATAGTTAACTGATCATTAAAATCTATTATAATAAAAATATTTAATTGTAGTTAGATATATGCTATAAATATATTACTAGTATATCTAAAGTATATAATATATTATAAATATTTGAATTGAATATATAGATTAGCTGCAGAAATGTCATCCATTTGGTCCGTTTTATTTAAACAGTTTAATATATCGACTAATGTCGATTTTATTTTTTCGTTTTTGTATTAAAACCATTTTGTACCAATTTGGCAGTATCACTTCAGTCACCGATATCACAAATATAATTGTCATCTAAGGTATCATATTTTTAGTTTAAAGTTTATCTTTTTACAATATGGATCTCTTTATAAACGCAGAATGTGTTCAAAGTATGAAAACATACGACAAAATAGTAACAGATTTTTGCACCAAATTTTCTTCAAATATTATCAAATTTTTATCCGTGACGAGCCTCAATTTGCGGTTGATGGATATGTTGCAAACCTAATGATCACATATGGCACAGGAAAAGTGCATAAGTAACTATTGAAAGACCATAGCGCATCCATAACAAGTGACTTTATAGTGTGATATTTGGACCGGAAGTCTGATGTGTTCGTACTTCTTTAGAAATACCGAAGATGTCACACAAAACGTTAGTTTTGATCACAAAAGTCACATGATTATCAATTCTTTTAATGTTAAATAAAAGGTTTATGGTAGAATATGGAAGGTATGGGAGGCTATTTTAGATTCGTTGAGCTAAAAATAACCCGAATGTATTATTTCACTTTCGATAATGTGAATTAAAAAACCATTTTATACAATTTACACCGCTTGACTATTATTAATAGTCTTCCTTTTAAATAAAGAAAGCTTTGTATGCTTGCATTACTCAAACTCTCAAACTCTGTAGTATCCTAATGATATCCTAAGTATCCTAAAATTAGAAAATAATTATGTATTGTTATAAACTATAAACAGTAGACCATCCCAATAACCTTGCTAGAAAATTTTTAGTAAGACGCTATCCAAGAAGATTAAGATGAAAGAACTTTATATATAATATAAACCACCCTATTCTATCTAAAAAAAACTCTTATTAAGACACTATTCGAGAAGATTGAAAAGAAAGAACTTTAAGTTCATAAATTCAATTGCAAATAATCGCTATAACGCATAGCAGAACGCAGAAGCTATTATCCCTCTTTAATTATTTTATAAATAACTAAAATAAAGAGGTTTTTCTGAACAGTAGTGAACTACAACAACAAAAATTTTATTTTTTATATTATTTTAATTAATTGAATTTTGGCTGACCATTCTGACCATAACTAAAATATAAATAATTATCAATAATTATTCTTAATAAAATTATGAGTTTATATATTTTTCTGTCAAGAATAATTTAAAAACTACTTATTACATAGTAATTAATTAGTGATAATATAATATTTCCTAGAACGGTAGTGCAGGAAGTAAAAATAAGATGTACTAGTTTTAAGATTTGATAAATTGTTATTAATTTTCAATGGGAAGATTTAATAGTTTAATATAATATAATAAAAAAAATCTTAATCTTAAGGTACCACGAAAAGGATAATGCTGTATAGTGCTTAAAAACCAGTTAAAGTTGACATACTATGTATATTGTTTCTTTGACATTCAATATTTCTTATTATTAATAATATTTCATGATATCTCGTTTATATCTAACAACTTTCGATACAAGGTTCAATCGATTATAATGCTAACATACCAGCCTTTCAATTTAAAATTAATTAACATGTAATAAGCGTTGTTTAACAATAGGTTTTAATGTGCATAAATTATTGAAACGGAATAAATTGCTTAATAAATTTGCAAATTGATGTACTAGTTTAATTGATTAAACTGCCATAACAACTTAATACACCAACTTTATTAAAGCAACTATTATTAATTTAGTATAATGAACACGTGCTCTTAATTTCCGCAATTTCTACGTAGAAGTTTTATTATAGTTGTAAAAAGCGGAAAATTTTAATCTCCAACTAATCCTTTTTTAATTATTTAATTTCAGCAGTTACATCATGATAACTTATTGGATTAGCTCAGTATTACCATAGTGGGTATTGAGATATTTATATACTTCACAGCAACAGTTACCGAATAAATAACGACGAAAAACAAAAGCTCGATAACTTAACGAACACGTTGCACTCAAAATATACAAGATAGTGATAATACAAAGTACACAGAGAATTTCCATTAAAATATAGACTATATAATGGAAGTGTATGACGACAGGCCAGTAAGCGTCTATGATAATCTCAGCATGCCCGCAACAGTTAACACGAATACAGCAAAACTTAAACCGCAAATAATACCAACAACGTCATCGACATCTGCATCATCAACAGCAGCCACAGCAGCGCTGAATGGAACAGATCCCCACTCTCCACTATACACCGAAATATCATTTAAGTTCAGCGATAATAATAAACAACATCAACAACAACAAAAACAGCCTATAATTCCAAATGGCAATCGAAGCTCCAATCACAGTCAACAACAACAAATTACCAGTCAGTTGAACTCCCCCTGCTACGCCACACCACACAAATTACCACCGAACAACACAACCGCACAAGCATTACCCGTTGCAAACACAATAGCTGCGAACGTAAGTCCAGTGCAAAGACCGCTTAGTCAACATTCGCAATCGGAACTAAACGAAGCCAGTCACAGTATAGCCGCAGTGAAAGCCGCTCTGAACGATGCTAAATCAAAATTCTTTGGTTTAAATGGTTACGCGCCAGACACTACAGATTTAAATAACGAATCTCAATTGCACAAGTTACTGCCAAACGTTAATGAATCTTACCAGCCAAAAGTACAAATTATCACACCATCACCGCCACCCAAACCACAGCCGAAGTATCAAAATATACCCGAAAACAGCGCGATATTCCGTAATCAACCGCCGGAATTGCCTCCGAAACCAAGTGAATGGCAGACCAATAAATCAAATACCAGCAATAGTCCAGTGTTCCGTGCCACAACGCCGTCTCCAGCTGCATCGTCGTCGAACTCTTCCCCAGGCTCCCAAATGGCTCCACACAAATCTTCCGCATTGGCTGCTTCAACTCCTTTGCCAACACCTGCACCAATCCAACAGCCGTCTAAAGGCAACTTACCGCACAGCGCCGCATATAAGCAAGTTCCGCTGAGTGACATCGACAATTCGCAGCCGTCGCAGGTAAGATTCCAATTCAAGTCTTCCTGTACTTCACACAAAAAGCACATTGCATTAACAGATTAACTTTCCGCGACTAATGTCGCACAGTGAATTGCCGGATTAATCGCAATCTTAAATATTATTCAATAAAAAATTACTTAACAAATGCATTTTTTGTGATTTACAATATTTTATTGCTAATTGTGATTGCTTTTCTATAAATAAACTATAGTTCATAATTTAGAAATAACACAATTATAAAAATAAGCAACGAAAGTGAAATTAATAACTTTTAGTAGTGCTACTATAGACAATATAAAACTATAATATAATTAAAAAAAATATTATCGTCAGTGACTAAAGTAAATACACAAAGGAATAAATTAGTAAGAATTTTTTTCATTTTCAAATTCAATAAAAATTAAAAATATTTAATTAAATGAAAAATTAATAATTTTGTGATTCCCAATTATGTTATAGCTTAATAATAATTAATCCAATGTCCAAATTTTTATAATAGACCCTTTTCCTTACTTTTATTTTCCTCATTTCCTTTTTTTATTCCCTTTCTTTTATTCCCCTTTTTTCTTAACCTCTTCTGTAAAAATTCTATGCTTAAACTAGATCTAAAGATCAAAACACAATCCGATAAAAAGAAATCCTTTTTTCTAATTCCTGTGTTTTCGAGGTGATATATAAGTTTATATTGGTATATATAATAATAATAAGTCTTGCTCGACTCAATGATTTTGAGCAGAGTCTTATACTGGACATACTTATGTAGTGAGCTGTCTATAAGTCGCTTTCACCTTTCGCGCCACAACGCTACGTCTTTTATATCAGTAATGTTGCTTATTCTTCTTCCTAGGAGCTGCGAAACAGTTTTTTTTTTCATTTAACATTGACCTTCTCCTTGTTGTTTTTGGACGACCTCTTCCTCTGCGATCTTGTGGGTTGTATACCAACGCCTGTTGAAAAATTTCGGTAGGAGTCTTTCAAAGTGTATGCCCGATCCATCTAAATTTTTTTTTGCGAATTTCAAGGTTGACATCTCTTATATTTATTTTGGTCCAAAGGTCTTGATTTGATAATCTGTTTGGCCAGAAAATACGCAAAATTCTGCGGAGACATAATTCCATAACAAACCAGGTTTCGCAACCATACAGGAGAACTGAAAGAATGCATGCTTTAAAGATTTTTATCTTTGTGTGTAAACTATAGATATTAGAGCTCCACACTTCACGAAGCCTTGTAAAAGCGCCCAGGGCTTTCTTTATTCTACTTATCACATTTTGGGATTTATCTACTTATCACATCTTACGCTGTAAATCACATCTTGCGCTATATGGATGTAAATATTCTCTAACTGGTCTATAATAGCTTTCAGATCCACTGAAACTTGTATTATAATGTTCCATGTTATATCTGTATTCCATATATTATATTCGTATGTTATGTTCCTTTCTTATATATATTCATTGCTCCAAAAATATGAGAGAACTATCCAAATTTTTGCGTTGATTCTAAGTTTACAGTGATCTGTTAAATGATCTATATGAATCTTATACTTTTTAGCGATCTGTAAAATCTTTTCAGAATTAATGCCAATCAGGATTAATATTTGAGTTGTTTACTTGAGCTGTGACGATTTTGCTCGAAAATTTGTAAGACTATCCATTTCCCATATTCCTGTATTGGTTTTGAACTTACTGTAGTCTTTTAAATAATCTACATTGATCTACTATATGGTCTTATAGTGGTCTTTCAAATAATCTATGGAAATTGTTGAAAACTATTTCTTTCGTTAGATAAGTGTAAGACAGAGCGAGCGTGATGTTGTTTAGCCCTGTAGATAATTTTGAAAGGTGTGATCAATAATTTTTTAACGATGAGTTAATATTTTGTAATTTTTCCAAATTGCATTAGTTATGTAGAGTCATTTTTTTTCTAATTTTGATAACTCCTTTGGAAAGCTTTTTCTTGTGATAATACTCCATCTTTGACTAGTCGGTGATAATAGGTATATGGCAAGTCTCTAAAAACCTGTACAGTCAGCCAAAAATTCAATTACTTAAAAAATACTAAAAATTTTTGTTGTTACAATTCACTACTGTTCAATAAAAGCATCTCTATTGAAAAGAATAATTTATATTAAGAATTTAGTTAATTAAGTCAAAACGAACGATAAAAATCAATTCATTTATTAAAGAACTGTATTCATAGTTTATTCTTAACTATGAACTGTAAGTTCTTCTTTAACTTAAATCCTCTTGCTTTACTTTCGAAAATTTAAGATAAACATTTACGAAAATTATTATTCATTGCTTAATTTTAGTTCTATCTGGTCTTGATTCAAGAATCTTTATTATTATATATCATTGCATTGCAACAATAAGAGCTTCAGTCATACCAATACTTTTTGTCTGAATAGATTGATCAATATCGCAATCTAGCAATGCCTTTATTTACTAAGAATTAGTATTTTTATAGTAAACACTTCCTATCTAACAATCTGAATTTCTTTAAAAACGATATTTTTAGCCCTTTATATTTATCTATTTTTTTATGCCTTATATTGATATTTCCAACATCATACCTTCACCACATTCGTTTAATCAATGTTTATACTGATATTTCGTCATCTCTAAAGTGAATCCTAAACATATACTTTAAAATCTATTTCTGTTATATTACTATATTTTATAAAATTTTAGTTTAAATATTTGGCAATATCTACAAGGAGAATGAGAAAAATGTTATATATCATAAATACATATGGAAGTAGAAGTAACAATCAGGACCTAAATCTCATGGCACATAGACAATTAATTAACTACTTTTCTAAAATTTTTAAATAGTATTTGAGTAAATTAATTAAAGTTTTATTATAAGTAATTTATAAAAGATTTATTAATGTTTCCACATAGTTTTATTTTTTTGCTATTTGACTTGGTTCTTCAACCTGAACTCTGTTCTAAAGGAATATTCAGAATGAAAGCACCAAACGTCTATTAATTTAAATGTATTAAGAAATCTTTAAATATTAAAGTAAACTATAATTGGAATTATCTAGAGAAGTTTTAGTTTTATCAACCCAAAACTATTGAATAGTTTCAATTAAATAAGACAGTTCTATTAAGAACTTATTTTTCATTTGGTAGATTTTAATTTTTCTATAAGGAACAAAATGTTCATATAATCAAGGTTTTATAATAAATATTTATAACTACTTTAAATATCAGAGTAGAAGTAACTGGTATAAAAATAATTACATCTTGTTAATATGAAAATAATTAGATTAAATCTTATTACTTTACATCTATATTCACCATAAAATTAATTTAATTTTTTTAATTGTCCTTATTATACCTTATCATTTATCAATCGGCTTGTAACATTTTTTTAGAATAAATTATATACGTTACATATAAACCAGTATTAATAAATATGCATTTTAAATATAATTTATTAAAAATCAAAATAGAATTTAATAAATGGATTATTTATAACGGTTCATAAGGTGAAGATTAGTTAAACATTGAACTTCAATATTATAAAGCGTAAATCGGTAGATCAAAACAGTGCCCATTATGAAAACATATACATGTAGATTTATTATAATTTTTTATTATTGATTTAATGAAATTCGTACAGGCTTAAAACAAAATTATAGAATTTTACTTAAAATCTAAATTGACAATAACATATTTGTTGTGTGTCAGATACTTATCTGGCGTAGGAATGACTGTGATCGAGAAGACGGTTCCCCAAAGTGAGGCTTGGCCATTTCAGATTTTATT
>NC_051846.1:149398663-149462308 GCF_002237135.1 Teleopsis dalmanni | reverse complement strand
TTATATATCATTGCATTGCAACAATAAGAGCTTCAGTCATACCAATACTTTTTGTCTGAATAGATTGATCAATATCGCAATCTAGCAATGCCTTTATTTACTAAGAATTAGTATTTTTATAGTAAACACTTCCTATCTAACAATCTGAATTTCTTTAAAAACGATATTTTTAGCCCTTTATATTTATCTATTTTTTTATGCCTTATATTGATATTTCCAACATCATACCTTCACCACATTCGTTTAATCAATGTTTATACTGATATTTCGTCATCTCTAAAGTGAATCCTAAACATATACTTTAAAATCTATTTCTGTTATATTACTATATTTTATAAAATTTTAGTTTAAATATTTGGCAATATCTACAAGGAGAATGAGAAAAATGTTATATATCATAAATACATATGGAAGTAGAAGTAACAATCAGGACCTAAATCTCATGGCACATAGACAATTAATTAACTACTTTTCTAAAATTTTTAAATAGTATTTGAGTAAATTAATTAAAGTTTTATTATAAGTAATTTATAAAAGATTTATTAATGTTTCCACATAGTTTTATTTTTTTGCTATTTGACTTGGTCTTCAAACCTAGAAACTCTTTCTAAAGAAATTCAGAATAGAAGCCCAAAGCGTCTAATTATTTAAGATGTATAAGAAATCTTTAAGATATTAAAGTAAGACTATAATTGGAATTATCTAGAGTTTTAATTTTAAATGCAACCCAAAACTATTGAATAGTATTCAAATTAAATAAGACAGTTCTATTAAGAACTTATTATTCATTTGGTAGATTTTAATTTTTCTATAAGGAACAAAATGTTCGTATAATCAAGGTTTTATAATAAATATTTATAACTATTTTAAATATCAGAGTAGAAGTAACTTGTATAAAAATAATTACATCTTGTTAATGTGAAAATAATTAGATTAAATCTTATTACTTTACATCTATATTCACCATAAAATTAGTTTAATTTTTTTAATTGTCCTTATTATATCTTATCATTTATCAATCGACTTGTAACATTTTTTTTTTATAATAAATTATATACGTTACATATAAACCAGTATTAATAAATATGCATTTTAAATATAATTTATTAAAAATCAAAATGGAATTTAATAAATGGATTATTTATAACGGTTCATAAGGTGAAGATTAGTTAAACATTGAACTTCAATATTATAAAGCGTAAATCGGTAGATCAAAACAGTGCCCATTATCAAAACATATACATGTAGATTTATTATAATTTTTTATTATTGATTCAATGAAATTCATACAGACTTAAAAAAAAATTATAGAATTTTACTTAAAATCTAAATTGACAATAACATATTTGTTGTGTGTCAGAAACTTATCTGGCGTAGGAATTACTGTGATCGAGAAGACCGTTCCCCAAAGTGAGGCTTGGCCATTTCAGATTTTATTTTTATTTATAAGTTTGCTATATTTAAAATATATGTATATCTCAATATCGATAAAATACTATGGTAAACACTATATATATATGATTTTGGAACTTATTATTACAAAGATTAAAGTACGTAATGTGTATATATATGGAAAACTACGCGTGAAATGAACATTCAATAAATTTGTTAATTCTTGTTAAAGTTGTTTTCTAGATTTCAAATTCTTTCTTCTCTAATAATAAAGTGCAAAGAGAGAGAGAGAGAACGTATATCGTCTCTTTGAACCGTAAACAGATACCAAATTTGTTGGTACTATCTTGAGCGCCATATATAAATATATATATAGATATAATATAAATATGGATATAGATAATGACTATAAAAATAATTTAATTTTAATAAATATATTATATTATTTTAACACAACGATGTTGAATATCCTCGTTAGAATATAAACTGGAAACAGGTCCTTACTCAGTGTGTGAAAACTCATGACATCTAAAAAATGTATCAAGAAAAATCAAAATTTTGTTATAAAAAATTATTAAAATTATTTAATTAATTATAAATTTAATTTATTTTTATTAAATTATACGGCCTGTAATCACTTATGGAAGTAAAACCTTGAGATTAATTGATGCCAAAGCAAACAAAGTGTCAGTATTTGATATAACGATAAACTCAATCAGCTGATGAAAGGTGACACAATAATCAAGCGCATAAAAAAGAAACGTTTAAAGTGGGTAGGACAAGTTGTGAGGATGCCAGAAGAAAGAAGAGTAGACAGAATCTTAGAAAGAGAATTGAAAACAACGAGAAGAAAATGAAGACCAAGAAAGGGATGGAGTGACAAGATCTGAGAGATGTGATTGTCTTCAACTAGAGGATAGGAGTAAAAATAGAGAAGAATAGAGAAATTTACATTTTCTAGTCTTCCTGAATAAAGTTGAAACAACGAAAAGAAAAGAAAAGCCAAGAAAGAGATGGAGTGACAAGATCTGAGAGTTATGAATATCATAAACTGTAGGATAAAAGTAAAAATATAGAAGGATGGTGGAATGTTCATTCTCCAATCTTAGTTCCTACATGGACTATATAGCTATGAATGAAATTAAAAAATAAATTTTTGTGTTTGTCCTTTATTTCTTTCTTTGTTATTCGAAAACCCTTCTATGAATGATAATGTTATTATAATATTTAAAAAATAATTTAAAAGACTATGAAATCGTTAGGATGTTCTCCTAATAAGATAAGACATTCACATTGTTATCAAATATATTCTTAAATAAATATTTTATCCCCTTGTGACAGAGGCAGTCCAAAGTTATAGGGTTTCTTGAATTGAAATTGCATTTGCAAAATAATTGATATCTAAAAAAAGACAATTTCGAAATAAAATATTTTTGAAATTATTAATAACTAGAAAATTAATAATACCTAAAATTAAAATTTTTAGTCCAAATATTTATGAAGAGGATTTCTAAAAGCAGTGAACTACAACAACAAAAATTCTTTTCTACATTATTTTAATTATTTGAATTTTTGGTTGACCATATAACTGTTTCGAATATTGCCAAATATTCATCATCAGTGGTCTTGGAAAAAATTCTTTTGTTTAATTATTAGGAAATATTTTTTTTTGAAACTACAACTACTTAGAATCAAACTCGTGCCCTGCCAAAGTTGAAGGTCAGAGTCAGCTCTGCATAACCAACGAACCCAAAGCCGTACTTGACTTTTATGTTCACACATTTTTCTGCAGTTTTGTTACTTTGCTATGAAAATTTTATTAACAAATTTACCTGCTGTGTTATATTAGAACGAAATCATAAGCCAGGTGTAGAATAATTGAATTAATTAATTATATCTTTATTTTTAACTGTTAAATATCAAAACTATTTTAAATATTTATAAAAGCTGCTGTGAGGATTGTGTATATTTCCTTGAAACCCTCAAAATCTTTATAACGACTCATTGAAATAGCTGAACTCCACTAGCTCCCGTTCCCATTTTTTTTTCTTCAGCCAATAAATTATTTTCCGTATAGATACATCTTCTTAAAATTTGGGACGAAGTAGTGGCAAAGAGAGGATACAATTTAAACAATATTTTTTCTAAGTTAAATAATATTTTTTTCCTCAAAAGTGCTGATCACTAGAAGTTGTTATTATAATTTTTTTGTACCAAAAGTAATCTATATTCAAAAAATGCTATTAATTTTTTCTATACCTATAATACTATTCCAAATTGCGTATGACACTAGAATAATATTTCAATCAGAGGCGAGGCGTCGAATAGTTCAGAGTGTTCACTGAACACCTTAACAAAGCTTCCTTTTTAGATCTTTTTTATATTAAGTAAATAATCTCGCTATTTTGCTATTTAACATTTTTTATAATAGCTTTTCCAAACATGTTAACATAAACAGAAAACGTATAATACAAACAAAATCACACATACATTTTTTAGTTACACCCAACATTACTTATAATTAATAAAATAGAAATAATTTATTTCAAATAAATTTCTCTTAAAATATAATAAGGTTCAGAATAAAAAATGCACCGCACTGCTTACAAAGCATGCCAATGAAATAACATTCACATTGGGACTATGTTCAGTACTGAATAAACACAAAACATACAAACAAATATAAAAATAAAAGAGAAAACAAGCCCCGCAAAATAAGTACGTAAAATAATTATAACTCTTACATTAATGCGTGCAAGCGGTTCAATAAAAAAAGTGAACTTCCAATGTTATGCAAAGTAAATACAAAAGAGAAAAAAAATGACTGAGCGAAAATCGCTTTACATTTGACTAGATCAACCTAACTAAACCATAAGATCATACAAAGCGTGCAAATACAATCAAAGTCACGGTTGCCGTTTTATATGAGCAAATGGTTCAGTAAAAAAACCGAACCGCGCTTAGTAAATACAAAGTAAAAGAGTAAATGAATGCATGAGAGTTTCTTACACTTATGTAGTGGTTGGAAATAAACCCAAAACAAAGTCATTATTGCAATTTTATACTAGCAAATGGTAAAAGTAAAGAAAAAAATTAAAGAAATTTGAAGTGGAAAATAATATTTAGAAATGGATAAATGTGTGATTAAAGATTTGATTCAGATATCTTTTTTTTAAACAATCTTCTGAAAAATGGTTTTAATTCATAAAATGAATAGACTAACTCCAGATATGAAGAATTTGGTACCTGTTGTAAAAATGTCGAAATCTGTGATAAGTCGCCGTTTTCCTACAGGTATTTACCATAAAAATCACAGGCTGCGAACATTTAAATATATTGTTTTGTTGGTCTTGTACGCTATGTGCTTGTGGGAAGGACAAAACTCAGGAGTAGGTAGAATACGTTATAGTTGGAATTCAGTTTTGATCAAATTGTGAACACCTTGCCAAAAAGCTGACGCTTCGCTACTGATTTCAATATACAACCGACCAAGATATTTGAAGCAAAACCTAATTTCCTACTCATCATTTGATTCAAATTACAAAACAAATATCGTATCATATTATCGTATTATTAAATATATATTATATTATTTAATACGGCATTAATTTATTTGCTGCTACTATTTTAAATTTATAACAATTCATGAAATTTATAACATGTCCTAACATGTATTATAATATTATAATTATAGTAATATGTTCCAGGAAATGAGGCCTATATGAGGCCTATATAAAATTATGGACAAACAAACAAGCTCCTAATATTTTAGTCACGCTACAGAAACTACCTGCGCATCAAAATAAAGGAAAAATTTTAATGCCACGTTGACAAAAAGTACATAGGTGAACTATCCTCTAATTTGTTTTTAATTATTGTGGATATTTTTGGGATAATTGAGTATAAAAGAAACTGAGAAACTAAATATATACATCAGTAAATTATTGACTACACATCAGATAACAACGAATACTAAAGTAAACAGTATCTTTAGCAAATAATATCTTCAAATATTTTATTAAAATAACAAAAATAAATAAATATGAGTAGTTTTTCACATCTACACATTTCGGAAAATTTTACAATGTTCCGTGTTAAACCGATTGATATAACCGGCCTGATATTAACAAGTATCATTTTGGAACTGTTGAGACATACATGGATGTTTTTCAGTCGTTTTCAAATTAATAAAACCAAGGAATGTAAAACATGGACTACTATCAACGTTATGAGGAATCAAAGAATAATAATGGATCAAACACCAATGTTGAATATGCCTCTAGATATAGAGCGTGCTGCTATCAAACCGGAATATTTGTATGGTGATAACAGGATAACTTTGGATGATATTAAAACACAGATAAGAATTCGTCGCTTTTCACGCTGCCGTAGAAGATTAATTTTTACCTAAGAAGATTATTGAAAAATTATTAAAAATAATTAAATTGAAAATTATAAGTTATAAATTAATTTTGTAAAAGTTAAAATTTGTAAAAAAATAAAACAAAAATAATTTATTAAATAAATAATTTATGTTAAATAAATTAATTAAATATATTTCTTATAACCGAATGATGATTTTTTTAATTTAATAATATTTTTTTTTATCCTATTTAGAGATCAGTTCAGCTTTCCTAACATATATTCTCAATGTTCTTACTGCTTTCATTTGAAAGAGTCTCTTCTTTAATTATTTGTTTGACTACACTTGAATCCGAGATCTGATTTTATAGTACATATTTTGAAATTAATTTTATTTTGGGTTTTATTGGCATTGTTTTCTTTTATTGCATACCATTTAATCTGATAATTAATATATTTTTTTGGGGTCTATTAACATTCGTTTCTATACTTACGATATCCATTATCCAAACTGCTTCAATAGTTTAACTTCGCTTTTTAAAGTCTAATTTTATTCAATTTAAAATTCATTTTTATTTTAAGATTTGTTAAGTATGATCAGAAAGTTATCAGGGGTAACCTCTGTCTTCTTTCATTTTTTTTTTCCACCAAATCTTGAGTCCTTCCATTATTTTTCTAAATCTATAACTGTCATTTTTAGTTAAACTTTATTGTTTATTATATACCATAGTTTGTTAATGGTATTTCAAAGATTCATCATTGCAACTATTCGAAATGATATCGACTTTGATATCATAGATTAATTGATATATTGAGCAATTAACTTTGATCTTATAAATTAATTGTTATACTGAGCAATATCTTTTCATGCCATACCTAATTCTATTTTTTAATCAACATAAGAAAGGGAGTTTTTAGCATTATTTTTTCGGATCTTTAAATGTTTGTTTAGCTCTGAATGCTGCCATGAGAAACATATTAATAAAAGCATAGGTCTAACACTTAAAAGGATACACATTTGACTAGATGACATAACCCATTAAAAAATTTGCTTGTAATGCAACTCTGAAAGCCTTGAAAACTCTAATAAACAAGGACAGTTGACCCCGAAAAAGAAAACGTTGCTTTTGAGCACACTTTATAATAAATAACTTATAACTTTTTATACTTTATGATTTTGTGTCTTATAGCAATGCTGCTTCATCTATCTTCAGATAACTCATCAAAATATTGTATTCGGATATATTTTAAAAGTATCATGATATATCAGGAATGAAGATACAGACTTGGGAGTGTGCAAAAGCATGTCAAAGACAGAGCAACAAAATTTTTTTATTCTTTGGTTACCCAGACTAATTCAAAATTGCCCTCTCTTAAAACAAATACAATTTATATTACTACAGGGATATATATTAAGTATGGAACTACACTTCTATTAAATCATGTGAACATTATCATATTTCAACGGAACATTTGTTATAGTGAATCGCCCAAGTGATCTCAGACACTGTTGAGTGGACGTGCTTTAGACAATAACTCTCATATCATCAACCAAAAAATTAACTTTTTCTAGGAGACTGATATTCATTCATGTTTTACTTTTAGCTTTATATTTCATTTAATCGTGCTGATTATAGGCTGATCATTTTCAATAGATATGTTTAAATATGTAGTCAGCTATTAATAATGATTACATAAACCGGTACTCCATCTATGTAGCATCACTTAAAAATTAATATAACTTATTATATATTATATATTATTATATATTATATATTATTATATATTATTATATATTATTTATATATTTACATGTCATAATAATTGATATATATAAAAATTATGTATATATATGTCATAATATATATTAGATTAGATTAGATTATGCTGGCAGACCAAAAAGGCCACACATAGACCATTAAGGTCCATTGCGATACCAGATCAGATTCTTATTTTAGCTATTGTATGCATCACCTAGGATGCGCATTTCATTAGCAAAATTTATTAGGATTCCACCAGAAACTTCAGGTATGTGCTCCAGTCCTGTAAAACTGACAGCCCCCAAGTATTTTTGTCGAGTTCTCTAGAGAGCCGGGCAATGTTATATATGTTATAATTATTTATGTGTATACTTGAGGAAAACATAATTTGATCTTCTAGCTATTTTATTACAGACATATATAAATGTATGCAATGTATTACTAAAGTATATGTTTACTAGACAGATCTTATGCTTAACAAGAAACCTATTGCCCTGATCGCAATAGATTATTATTCTCTTTTACGTTATAAACTGAACAAATTTTTTAATTAAAGTTGCTGAAATTATATATAATATTAACACTTTTTTATCGTTTCTAGGCTGTTTATATGAGCACAACGGTTCCACAAAATATCAAAGGAAGTAAAATCGCTGGACGGCACACACCTACGAGAAATAGTTTAAGGCACAGTAGAATGCTTGTCGTCAACAATAAAACTCAGCAAGGTATTTTAATAAATACCTTTAACTTTAGTATAGTGAACTTTTATCTAATATTTAAAAAAATAATTATTTCAACTATCGTTACTATTTTATTTTAATTAATATCGTATTTAATTATTACTTCAAAGATAGTTGCAATCAATATTCTTTTTATAATAATTTTAAAGCGGAAATAATTCGTTTTAAATTGGTTTATAATAATGAAACTCAGTCGTCAATACGTGGTAACATTCTAGTTAGTATATATAAGAATAAAAATATAGAAATTATATCAATTAATATTAAATTGTTTAAAAACAAAGTAAAGAAAGAAACAGCAATTTCATTGTAATATAAAAATAAATCGAAAAACTTAAAAAATTAGAAAACACTCTTATAATTCAAAGCTAACCCATCTATATCCAAATTTAAACTGATCACATCAATTTTGAATAAATTTACCTAATTATTTAAATATAATATATAATAGATATATGTTAGAAAACCATTTGTTGTCATTAAAAATATATAACTGAACCATCAATTTGCTATGAAATATTCTCAATTCTTATTACTTATCACATTTCAACTTTAAAACTTTTAAAAAATAATAAAAAGAAAACAAAAGTGGATATTAATTTTAATCATTCCGATACTCAAGACATATTTCTGGAACTGTGGTTCCCTATTTTATAGCCTTGCACATATACAAATCATTATACCAGAGATGCATAAAGTATATTTAAATAATACAGTTTATTTTTTTGGTAAAAAAATGGTGTGGAACCACTGCTTTTAAAGAAACAAAAAAATAATATGCCTCTAACTATTCAGACGTCTTATTCAAATCATTCCAAATATAGCGCCAAACATAAAAACTACATTCATACTACGGATATATGTCTGAAGTAAATATAAATATCAGTATTATATTGTTACCAGTTAAAAATTTACCATACTATATTTATCAGGTCTTCGAACCGGAACTATTTTTATTCCAGTTCTGTTCAAAATAATATCGGTTCAGTTACGATTTTCGCTTCACCAAAAATGTAAAATTCTGTTATAAATTTTTTTTTATAAATAATTTTATTCAGCTTTCTAAAAGTTATAGTATAGAAAGCATAGTTTATTAAATACAAAAAAAAAACTACTAAAGTTTTCAAATAAATAGTGTTTAGACCTTTTAATTAATTTTTATTGATTAAAATTCTAACAAATAACAAGAGAGAGATGAGCATATATAAAACAGTACCCAACAGTTTTTACCTGTAAAAACAAATCTGAGGTATCTAAGCTAATATCTGTCTTTACGGGACACTGGTCCATAGGACGGCATGGATCTAGACTCTGCCTTTCCTGTGGTACCTCTTGTAGTACGTGTCTACCAGATCTTGAAGAAATGACAACAGAACACCTGATGTGTTTTTGTCCAGGTCTGGCCAGAACTAGGTTTAAGTTTCTAGCGGCCCCCTTCTTTAATTCACTTAGCGATATCTCCAGCATTAGCATTAGCCAGATTCTAGGCTTTGTTTATGCTTTGGCTGGTTCTAGTTTGACCCTCTTTCTACTACCCACTATCACGAGGTTTTTTGTGGATTCAAAACAGCTTTTTCTTTAGCTAATTCAGGAGGACTCGTCCTCCTTCCATCACAACTAACTAACTAACTACCCAACAGTTCGACACTGAACTGAATTAAACTGGTATATTTTATTTAGTTGGATTTCGGATTACACTCCGTACAAAATATCAATAATTTTGGTTAGCAGTTTACGATTCAGTTCTGGTTCGAAGGCTTGGTATTTATAATCTATTGAAAACATAGATATATCAATATAGTTAGTTAGAAGTAGCAATTTTATATACCGGACTTCCTTTGCTTAAAAATATTGACACGGTGTAATATATATGACATGATATGATATATTAATATGAACTTTAAGCATGATATATTTATAAACCAAGTCTTTATATATATAAAAGTGCAACTGTAAATAAAGGCTATTTATATATAATTTAATTCTATTAGTATTAATGTCAATATATATTTAGTAATATAAATACTAATACAATTTTATGTGTTTTTTAAATTTAGTTCTATTACCTTAAGTTCCAATAATCGATATTGTTAAGATTCACAATATATTGTTAAGAAAATATATATATTTTATTACATATATGGTACAATATATTATTTTCCGGTACACAACACTTTTTAAAAATGTTAAATTAAACGATTTTAATTTATTATAGAATAGTTAATTGTTTTTTTTTAAATATTTACATAAAATGAATTATTTATATTATAAAATTTAAATTTTCAAGGTGTTCAACATCCAAATCCAATGAACTTTAAATTTCCAAATCTGGTTCGCTGGCTTTTGATATTGGAAATTTTAATTGGTTTATTCGTAACATTCCTCTCGATTTGGGTGTTCTTTTTGACACCAAATACGGCAATACAAGATAATCCATATTGGAGTGGTTTAGCTGTAAGTATTTTAATTTAGAAAATTATTAATTATTCCTAATCAATTTACTTTAAATTCTTCTCGGATGAAGCTACTACTTGCCGGTATTCTTGGACTTGTGCTTGTACGTTATAAGCGTATAAAACGCAACAAGTTACGTGAAAATTGCTTTATTTTTCTGCGTGCCGATTTATATATCTTGTCATTGCTGGCGGTGCTACTATGTATACTGGCCGTGATTTGTGCCTCAATGCACTATGCGCGCCTTACTGCTTCTGACACTAAATGTGAAGCCACACTTATACTCCAGGAAGAAGGCTCATGCACATGTACATTCCATGCCGATGATGAGGCATTATCTGCAGTTAATGCAGTATCAAATAATGAAAGTGCGGTGCCTGAAACTGTTGAGAATCGTAGTTATAAAGTAGAATATAGGTACGCATTTATTGTATAAACATATATTTAATTCTAATAATTGATTTTGTTAATTATATATGGATAATCCAGAGAATTGAGTTGTGACGAAGTCAGAGGCAAATGGACTACGATACTGGGACTTTCAATTGCTTCTAATACACTTGGGTTTATAATTGCATTGGCTCTTATCTTACTGCTTGCCTGTTACAGACATAATTCAAAACGTATTTATGCGTCCGTCCACACAAGTACCTTTTAACACAATAACCATTTTATTTTAACATGTTTTGTATGTAATGTATTTGTAATTTTTTTAGTATTATGAACAAATGAATTTATGGGGGATTAAACAAAAGCTCAATCTGTACTTAATTACGACATTAATTAGCAGAATGTAATTCGTTAGTACTTCGGTTATCTCTTTTTTAAATTAAGCATTTAAATTTTTTCTTTATGAGAAAATTTGAACATTTTATTAACAATTAAAATAACATTTCTTACATTAGTTTTTAAGTATAAAAATGTATTTATTTTTTGATAATCTTTAAATAATTAATAATACATTTTAAATATTTTTTATATTTTGAATATATAAAATTTAAAACTATATTTGAACATTCAGTTTTACAATAAAGAAAAATTAATGTAAACTTGAAAATGCAGTGTCTCGAATTTTTAGAATGAGTTTTTAATGGCATATGTTTTTACTTAAATTTAATTAATAATTGATTTAAGTTATTTGCTAATATAAAAATATGTAATTTATTTTAAAATTATTTCAGCAGGAGGCAGTATGCTGTCACCGTACAGACAATACCAAATACTTGAATACCAAATTGTACGATCTACCCACTCACTACCAGCTAGAACGTGACCTATGTACGGTAAATCACGAGATCTGAAAAATATTAATAATTAATTTTAGTATAAAGTTTAGTGTGTATCAGAGAACTACAACGAGTCATAATTTTAATACTCAAAGTGCACTCATAAAAAACCAAATCTATAACGAAAACTATGAGGTGTTTATGAGCATCACATGTCAGCTGTTTGTAAGAATCAGGTGGAGTCGAATATACGAAAAATAGAGCCAGAATGCATATAAATGAAACACAGTCGAATATGATTCGAGTATGATTCGAGTGTTGAGTACTCATTGCAGTTATCTTTTGTATATATTATAAATGTAAACTCTACCTTAAGATTTGTGTTTGGTTGCGTTCAACAAAAGTTATTGCCCAACTCCATGGAAAGTCCCGCTTCTTTTCACAGCCCAAATAAGCTGTACTGCTGTGCAAAAATATTTCACGCACAATTGTCGTTTTATCATTTTTATCCTTTTTCGAAACAACAATTTTACCATCACGTAATTCACACTGATACGATTTGAAGGACTTTGTACGATTATCTGCGAATTTTAATTCTTTGCCAGGTGTGACGGTAGCCAAATTCTTAACTGCACGATCTACCTCACGTAATAAATCAACTGGCTTCACAACCAAATAATTATTTTTCCGATCATCTTCGGGCCAATAAGACCAGTTGAGCACAACTTCAAATACTTTAGTATCATGATGAAGTGGACGTTCTAAATTGTCATTCAATATAATCTCATGTAACGACACCTGATGTGTGGACATATTCATTTTGGGCGCCAGTTCTTGACATATCTCGTAAGCAGTTTTGGTGGGTGATATGGTGACATTTATTTGCTTTTTTTCCTGTATAATTAAAAAAAGAATCATTTTTATTATTTGCATATAATTAATTTAAAATGTATATATACATACCTCAGTTAAATTTTCTGGGCTTGGATTTAATGTAATCCACATTTTGAGATCTCCAGACTTTTTAACTGAATCCATAAGCGTTTCAGCGGCTGCATAATACTTCTGTAGGCATAGAAGCATTTCCTGTTCTTTTTTCTGCAATTAAAAGAAATATTAAAATATTGCTAGACCTTTTTATTTAATATATTGTATATATTTAATTCAAAATATATTTGCCAAATAGTATATATAGAAATGTCGCAATGTTAAATAATTGAAATTAGTTGGATTATTTATGGAAGAGTTATAAATAGTTGTCTGTTTTATAGTGGACTATAAGACTCTAGACTCTTCATATGGTCACATTCTGTTAACATAATTTAAGGGGCACACTAGTTGTTTCAATAGACCTATCGGGAAGCTATTTTGTCATTTTAATGTCTTTAACTTTTCTTATTGTTAAAAAGGAACAAACTCTTTTATAACCTGAACTACATAATAAATTAATATCTATGGAAATATCGCAGCTCTATTTCAGGAATAAAGCTTCAAACACTACTTATACTCACTAAAATGGCTACTACAAAACCTACATAAACTAACTATATTTGGTATCAATTAGAGCAATAAATCTATGCGTACTTTACAGATTAACCTAACTAACAAGATGTTGAAATCAAAGGCTAGGGAAGCGATAAAAGTGCTTAGTTATCCGTGGAGCAGTCTAAGTTGACTGACGTCATTGTGAAGCCCATCTGTTTTCTTGCCCCAACGCACACACCAATTTAAGTCCAATCGACCTTTGGACTCGTCCCCTCGAAGTAGCTAGGTTTCTTCGACTGGATCCTGGTTAGTTTCAAATTATTCCCACCCCTCCCTCTTCCCTCATCCCAACACTCACTCCCACTTTTTCCATTCCTTATCCCATGTATTCATCTTGTAATCCTTTCATGTTATCTGCTTTCAGGTCCCGGCGGGTTACAACAACAACAACTGACGTCATTGATTACTGGACATGAAAACTTCAAGTATCACCACAAAAAGATAACTTTTGTTGAGGAAGACATGAGTCCGAAATATATATATAGTCAGCCCATTCTCTTAATTAAAAAAAAAATTGTATTTGATACTCCTTCACTATGAAACACTGCTCTGTTCGAAAATACATAGATTATCATTTAGAGAATAAATATATAAAATTTTAAATGACTTTCCCATATTTTTAACGCATATGTGTATATTTAAGTATATCAACTAAAATATCAACTCAATTTTAATAACAAATATTTATAATATGAGTCTTTATATTTACCATTTCATCGACTGATAGCGGAAATAGATTCTTATATAGTAAAACTAAATCAGTCAATACATCAGCTTCTTTTGTTGAGTAAACCAGTTCCTCATTTCGCTAAAAAAAAAACCAAAAAATAAATATTATTTAAAGTACAATTTGGAGTTTATGCTTTAACTTACACGACTATGTAGAAGCGTAGGCCCCCAAATCATAGTTAAATTTTGTACGCTCATTTTGTTTTTAGACTTTTGCGAACTAATAAATGCTAAATGGCTAACAATTTTCTTTAAAGTTTCACGTTCTATTGTACCAAGTCTTTGCAGTAACTCCTTATAGACTTCAATTTTTTCAGTGGGTTTGGCTAACTCTGTGACGCATATGAAACTTTCAGAAAGTTTGCCCAGCAAACGTTCAGGAAGATCACGCATAAAACGTTTCAACACATTGGCAACATCATGTTCATTATATTCATTTCGTGTGATCTCCACGTTGAAAGCATCTGTTCTGAATGCTGACATTAATTTCACAATAGAATTTTCAGAGCCCGATTTTCGATAAATGCCCTCAGACATGGAGCCATGTATGTATACAAAATTAATGCACTTATCCACAATTACTGGCACATTGAATTTAGTCAATTGTTGATCGCTCAATGAGAATCCATTATTATGTGCCACTTCTCTTATGATGTGACGCCATATTTTGGTCTCCCGTGGTGAACTCATTATCATATATACAGTAAATGGTGGACAATCAATCATAAGTGTGGGGCCCGATTCAACGTGTAACTTTTTAATAGTCTCATCGCTATCTTTTAATACTGTAAAATAAATCAATAATTATTTATTATATTTTATTAGTTAATGTTAAAATATAACTAACCTATGCAGCGTGCTTTTCTTAAATCCATTTTTTCAACGTTTAATGTAGATTCACTCACAAAAACTAAGCGTCTACGACTCTTCTTTAAAACTAACCAAGTACCACTCCACTCAGACGTGATGGAGTTCTAAAAAAAATTAATTATAGTAATTAATTATAAAAAAAAATTGTTATGATTATTGTACCTTCAAATAACACCAACCAGCACGATAATAATGGCAAATATATTTTGGTGGAATGGCATTGGTTAAGCTCTCCAATAACTTTTGCATCCATACACCTCTGAAAAATAAAGAAATTTTGAATTAAAAATCTGTTATAAAGTAAAACGGACTGATTGATCCGCGCTCAGGATAGAGCAGGAGAACTCAGGATAGTGTAAATCTGGCTTTAATTTTTAATTAATAATATATTAAGAAGTAGAAATTAATTTAAAATTTATTTATCGCAAGCAATTCTACATATTTTTACAATATAACATTATGAAATAATGTTAAGTTACATAGAATAACAGTTAACTAGGATTTTAGTAGAGCCCACTGCGATTATGGACTTTTATTACAAGAAATTTTATGTAGTTATTTATAAAATTATTTATAATTCTGTAAAAATATATTTTGTTAGTTACCCTAGTTCAACTAGGGCGTAACCTGCTTGGCACAAACGTATGCTCACTGCGTACTAGTAAGATATGCTATCAGAATGGGTCTACACTATAAGAACTCTTATCGCGATTGTGCTTTTACGAATGGGAAAAAACCTGTATACCATCTCATATGACAGTGTTCATCCTTAGCTAGGAAAAAATTTCAAAAGCATTGAGGTTCTTTTTTGACCGACCTGATACAATAGTTATCCTATAATATTAGAGACTCGAACAAAGCCTATAAACTTGCTAGGTTGGCGCACTTTCACTTAAATGGAGAAGTTGTATCTTTCAGTGTTGTTTGTACGCCGAAAATTGCGGTTCTTTCGAGAATTTTTTTTATCTACGTATGAACAACGCTAATCCATGGTATCACAACTGTTCGTTGAGGTCAAATGGGTTTTGAACACAAGAAAGCTATTTCAACCTACACTAACCCAGTTACCCTAATATGGCTATTTAAAATAGACATATTGTCAGATTAATATGTTACTATTATTATTGAGACTTTCTCTTTTATTTACCTTTCGGATTCCTTGCTAACGCCATACAAATGCGAAATTCTGATTTGTTTACAATTTCCAGAATTACCAGTTGTCATTATTAAATTCGGATTAGACATTGCTTGTACATTGGATGCACTATTGCTACCATTCTTGGGTACTGATGTGGTTATTTCAAAACAATAGAAATGAGTTGAATTATCTGTAACACGATTATTGCTAACACATTGTAATGTTGTTATGTATTCGAGTGGTATAATCTCCTTAGGAGTTTTCATGTCTTGATCCAGGAATGTTTGAAATTGACGATCACGTAATATTGCCTTACGATTTTGCATCTCTTTTAGTATATCCTCAACAACACCCGATGGGAAACGTATTAAAGGTCCTTCATAACGAACCAAAAGTGGTGATAAACTTGGTCTGGGGACCATCTGTAACGTAACTTTAACTTCTGATTCACGTTGAGCAACTTTAAAACTAGATTTCCTCTTAAGTGCATCTACACGTATTTTAACATTTGTAAAGACATTCATGGAATTTTTTAGACGTGAAGCTATTGATTTTTGTTCATTTGGCAAATTGGAAGGTTTACCATCAGCACCGATAGCTTCTAAATACGACGGTGGACTTTCTCCACCTTCTATATTCATTTTATTAAATGGATTTACACGAGCCTGTGAGCCATTTTCTTTGTTCTCGTTTACAAACCAATTTGTACGATTTTGTGTAGGTTTAGATATATCCACAATATCAGCTGTAACTTTTTTCTGTTCAACGCGACTTAAATAGGTTTTAATTTGTTCTTCATCATTATCTTCTAGTATATTTTCAGCACTTTCAGAGAGTAATTGTGCATTTTGATGTACAATTTTCATTTGATTTGTAGATGTGGATGTTGAAGTTGATGTTGATGACTTTTTAGCCGTTGATGTGGATGGCGTAGGTAGGACAACAGTTTGTGGCATTAGTTCTTTCAAAGGTAACTGTGCTGCACTATTAGCAGTTGTATTTAAGTTTTCTTCTTCTGACGTACAGACGCTCACATCGTCTTCATACTTTGATTTACCTCGCGTAACTGTACCATAAGTTTCTTCTTCTAACAGATGTTCTAATAATAGTAATTCATTACTTTTATCACTATGGTATATGGTGGATGATTTACGTAGCATCAATGGATCGAACTCCTGTATAACTTCTCTTGATGGCATTACCCAACCACCTACAGCGCCAGCACTTGATTCGTTACAAGTTTCAATTCTTTTGTCTTTACATTTAGGCGGTAAGGGAACACTGATACTTGTTTCCATTTCAAATACTTTACCATAAGTAGCTTCTTGATTTGCATACACTGGTTCTGATGACGAAGTGTCACTATCATTGCCTGTATCTGCAAAATACTCCCATGAATCACTACGTTCGGGTTTAGGTGTTCGAGCTTCAGCTGATTTTATACGTTCACGTAAAAACAACGATTCCTCACGCGCAGATTCTTCTTCCTCTAAATTCAGTTGTTGCAACTCGGCAGAATCAACATTTGGACGTAACGAACCCTCAGCACTGGAAGGAGAAATTGCTGGTGCCCGTCTTAACTGTATTTCTTCATAGTTTTTACGACGTTTTTGTCGTATGGGTGGCTGTATTGAATTCAATTTACCGTAGACATTATCTGCAACAGTTACCTCCTTCGGTAAAGCAGGTGGTGGAAAAGCAGGCATTGGTAATGAGGGTACATCTATGGAGTCTCGTGATGCAGCATCTGAAGAATCCATGGAGTTTTCTTCAACAACCTTATTTAAATTTACATTACTACGTTGTTTACTTAAAGCAATATTTGCTGCTTCCTCTGATATATGTTTTGGTAGTATTAACGAACGGCTCATGGGTATGTTACGTTGAAAACTGCTTGAGGGAGTTGCTTTTAAAGCGTCTTCATAAGTTGGCGGTTGTGTTAGATTTGTTGTGTTGTGCGCTACTTTTAAACTACGCGGTACTTCATAAGAGTGTTCATCTTCTTCCGGTACACTTAAGTCATTAATACCGTCAGCTTTCTTCTGTAGCGGGCTGTTAAATGAAATTGTATGAAAGACACTGTCGTTTGGTGGCAAAGTTTGTGGACGTTCTGAATTATATTGCGTTGGCATTTTATCCTTGTCTTTGAACTTTTCTTTTTTATTTAGCGTAAAATTCACGCCCAAACGTTTACTAGCAGTTTTAATACGTTGGCTTGTTTCGGTTCCAAGATTGCTCAATAATTCTGTAGAAGATTTTAAATTTTTATCTAGTTTATGTTTGGCACCTTTAGCGCGTGATGCGACACGTTCGCCTATTGACTCCGTAAGCAGCTTTGATGTTACTCCCAAAGATTTCAATAGATCACTGAAAGTATAAAATAGATATATAATATAAAAATATATTTTAAAAATATTTTATATACGGCATATATGTAGTTAGTTCAGATAATTGTTTCAAATATACATGCAAGCGATAGGTTAGAGGTTTTATTGATAATTCATACCATGCCAATCAAGTTTCTAAACTAAACTAAACTAAACATGCATTTTAAATTTATTTTATTTTAAAGTTTTTGTTTTACTATACAACATTCTACTTAGACAATAAATTTCTGTTCCAAAAATATTCAGTTACTTCCCCCAACTACAAGTTTCACACGTCCTAAGAAACATATAGGAAATATGTAGGAAATATATCTATAAATAGAGTCTCTTAATTAGTCTTGTGATTATAAATAGAAGATTTTGACATTGAGTTATGTAGACAGGCGCGTGCTTGTGAAGAATATAGCAAGAGTGTGAAGGGCACGTAAAATAATAAACAGATGTTACCAGAAGAAATTGTTTAAAATAGTATTAATGACTTTATAAAGGAACTGTAATGAATCTATGCTATAGATACTATTTAAACCATAATTAAATATAATAAATAATATATGTGTAATACATTATAAAAAACAGATGCTTAAAGACTGAAATAATTTAAAATAAATTATATATTTGTTAGTTAAAACGTTAACTACAAGTCCTTGTCTCTACCCTGGCTCTAACAAATATGGCTAAGAAGAGTTTTTGCTGAAAATAATCTCCTGTATACTCAGTGACATATTTCAGTTATGATAGTAAGTCCTCATTTGAAACATCTAATGTATTATAAGAGAAAATACTCCAATACTAGAATATGCCCAGACCGCTACACATAAAAGCCAAATACACACATAAAAATAACGCTTTATATTAAAGATACATGTCGATAGAAGAACTGTCAGAACAACATCAACCGCTATTAAGTACTATATATAATAAAGAAATAATATTTATATTAGAGAAAAAGACAAAGGCAAAATTGTATTAAACTTTTATATCCAGTATATACTTCATTTGTTGGCTTCTTCTTTAAACTCATAGATGATCTAACAGAAGAGGTTTGTATAGTCATGAAATTTTATTACAATTGTAAAAAGTCAGTAAAAATAACTAAATCACTTCTAATTTATCATTTTTAATTGAGGACATAAAGTCAACTCTTCTTATATGAATGCAAGATTTTACGGAAAGTCAATGGTCCTATAAAATCAACAGATAATTCGATACAATAACGCTATCGAAAATATTATAAAGAGTCAAATTGTTTTCAGATACGTTAAATACTTAAGGTGATTGGGGTACTTAGCAGAAGTATCTGTTAATAGAGCATCTTAATGAGCTGTATATATAAAGACCATACGGAAAAAAGAAGACGCCACCAAAAAGAAGGATTGATACTATATACAACGATTCAAGCACATTGAAAATAAAAGATTAGAGAAGAGATATGATAAAATGAAGATGATAGAACATTTTTACTTTTGATAGTAATAAATAAAAATTTCACTAACTATCAAAATTAGCTTAACTAATAACAATAATTGAATTTCAAAATTAGCTAAAAATTTAATTAATTAAAAATAATAAAAAAAATTTGGTTGTTGCAATTTACTACATTTTCATAAAAACATCTCCATTGAAAATAATAGTTGATATTAAGAATTTAGTTTCCACAAACGGAACGGATTATGGATTGCAAGAATATTAGACAAGAAGAATAGTGATGATTTCAGACAATGGACTTAAGATCGATTAAGTACAAGTTATGGATTCTTTGACTTTATATATAATAAGGAATATAAATAACACAATGGTACCTTATGGGCCAATTAGGTCTATTAAATCCAAACCATTCGATATATGTAAACTATATATATTTATATATTTAAATAAATTAGAGATGGAGCGACAAGTCTTCCAAACAATTAATAGTCTGTTCACCTAGTTATTACAACTAAAACCGTCGTATGATTTGCTCGCCATAAACGTACTGCTAACATAAAGCGGGTTAAGTGAAGTCATAAAATCTATTCCGCAAGAAACGCTTTATAGCTTTTAATACGATTGGCAATATAGAAAATTAGTAGTCCGACTTTAAAACGAAAAATTGATTGTCACATTAATACTTATATATTAAAATTAAATAATATTGAAATTTAAATATATGAAAGGTGGAAGAATCAGTCTTCCAAACAATCAATGTTTGTTCGCCTAATACATACGTCAGATTTAAGGTCGTTGTATATATACCGTTTACATGAAGCGTGTTATAGCCTGACTGTAAAATCTTTAACCAAAGAGAAACATTACTAACTATAATCCGACCGATATTGTTATTGTTATAAACGCTTCCATTATTCAAAATTTGTATATTTATGGGTAAGGAACTAATAATAAAACAAGTTTAAATAAATAATGATAAATAATGATTTTTAAAAGTCAGGTCAAATATTCACTAATTTTAGTGGTTCTAATTGTGTTAGAAGCTAGAAAATAATAGCAACCAATTCTTTGGAAAAAAAACTGTATATGAAGATAAAAAATTAAATTATTCAGATTCTTAAAAAAATGTATTGTACTATAACTTATATTATAACCTTTTCTTTTGTATTAATTGCCATTGAAATTATAATTATTGTAAACAGGTAAAAATTGAATTCAATGAGGAGGACTATCTTCTAAATATCAATAAATTGACAAACATTTCTCTAGAAAAAGATAAAAAAGTAATTTAAAAAATAACTGCTAAAAAAATATTTGCTTTCTAGGTATGAAATCCGTCAATGCAAGAAAAAACTTGAAAGTAAAAAACAACTGTTATCTAAATATTTATTTCCTACATAGATCTCGATATTATAAATGTTAAAAACAATTTTGGTATAAACAGGTACTAGGACGAATCTGAGGCAATTTCCATGTAAATTATTTATAGATCTGTGACATTGCCCCAAAATTTGGTCATTTCTTGGGAAAGAATGTGTTAAGCTCTCTCTAGGAGATATCCACGCCCTCATAAGTTTTGCAAGAACCTCAAAATGGTTAAATGGCTAATCTAATCTTCTCTAAAATTCTTGTTATTAAATGTCCTCTTTCAAATACAAAAGGTGTTTAGATAAAACCATCTCGCACTGTTTAAAAGTCTAAAACTAGTTCCATAAGTTATACTGTTGAAACAGTGGTATTGCAATAGACCCGTAGGGTGTAATTGAGTTGATCAAGTAGACCAACTGCCTCTTTAACCTAACCTAACTTAAGTTTTCCAAAATTATTTATTATTAGATGTTCCCCTTCAAGTAGGTGCAGGTGTTTAAGGCCATCCTGCGGTTTATGTGAATCACATGGTTTCATAAGTAATACGGTTAAGGTCTCGTGTTGAATAGCGATATCACAATGGACCTACTTAAGTCAGCTAACCCAACTTTCCCAAAATTTTGTATAAATTATTGAGATTATATATATGCAAATCTTAAAATTATAACAATAATCTAAAAAAAAAATAATTATTAATTTGATCTATTGTCAGTCGCATCCCAATTATTTTCTGCCATTTTTAGGGCTGTCTTTAAAGCGGTTAATAAATTTAATATATTTAATTAATAATTTTGTTTGATTATTTACTTAGAGTAAGTCAAATAATCTTTCATTGCCAAAACCATGATTTTAATACTACAATAAAAAATTATATATATATAATTATATAAAATCCGACAACCAATATTCAATATAAGCAAAACTAGTACTTTCATGCTACGAGTATATACAAAAGTAAAAGAAATTAGCGAAAGCATTACTTGGTATCAGAATCATTGCAGAAATTTTCATGGTTTGTGGCAGAGTTGACGACTAAGTCGTTGGTGTTGTTGCTACTTAAATCACTAACATTCAATTCGTTATCAGTAGCAGAACTGTCAAAGGATATATCCTCGTCGCTATCATGCTCTACATACCCTGGTGACGGTGATTTAAATTCTTTCTTTGAGCCTTCAGAGCTACCAGTCGAGTCATCAAACGATGAATTGAGTGTGCCATTTGAAGCAGATTTTTGCGCTTTACTATTGGAAAAGTGGCTGTCCCCTAAATTATAGGAACCGGCATTATTACAACTGCTGGTCGTAGAAAGTTCACTGCAAATGGAATGGCGTGATTGAATTTTATCTTGCTCTACATTGATAACACTTTTCGGCGGTAATTCAGGTGCTTTACGCAAGATTGGAGTGCCAGTAACACTTTTACTTATGGCACCAGCATTGTTTGGTATTGTTACTGCATTACTTGAAGAATTTTCGTATATATCCTCATTATTGGTTGGGTTGTCTGAATTTTGTGGTTTACGTGGTCTTGGCACGGGTGTGGGAGTCGTATAAAGATCTATTGGTACATTCTCATTACAATCTGGACCATACAAATCATTTGTTTCAGTTAAAATTGATTTATTGTTTGTTGATGTCTCCTCTTCCGTTAGAGCGCCAAGGAAGACTTTATTATTTGGTAATTTATCCGCACAGTTGGTTAAATTATGTATATTTTCAGTATTAATGTTTAAGTTTTTATTTATTAAATCGATTGTAACATTTTCGTATTCGCTTTTCCGTAACTCTGGATAAAGCCGTCTAGGAGCGGGTACAGGGCGACATAATTCATCTTGTTCCATATTGACTGTAAATATAAAATATAAAAAATTATTATAATTATATTTCAAAATCATTGTATATTATACTACATAACTAAATATATTTATTTGGGATATAAACTGATTTGTTTTTCCTAAAAAAACATAGAGAGAGTACTAAGAAAAAAACAATTATAATAGATATATTGGCCTTAAATTTAAATGGAATATGTATGAGATATCAAAAACGAAAAAAACTTATTTATTAATGTTGAAAGTCCTTGCTACAAATAAGGAATAAAATAACACAGAAAAAAAATTTTTACCTGCAAAAGGACATTAGTTGTTTTTTCAGGCAATGTTTACTAACAGATCTCGTAGCTAACCCTGCTGCTACCTGTCCTATGAAATCCTTTAAATATTAGAGTATAAAAGAAACTCACAAAGTACATTCCCATATCATTCGTTACAAAACATTAAACTGAACAGTACATACTTGTATTATTGAAATTCAACGAGTTTTCTATTAATCTTTACATCAAAATGAGTCGAATTGGAATTCAACGAAAATTTTCGAAATGCCGTCTTGGTATATTCGGTTTAATCATTAAATTTGTAGAATTTTTACAAAATATATTAACTAACGTAAAAAATAAACTGATGGAAGCTATATATGTACCGCCGAGAGAGCGACCAGCTGAACGTGAACACGGTGTAACTATAAACGGCATTGCAATCAAATACCGAAATGTTACCAACAGAAGAAAATCGGATGCTACGAAAGAAACCGCCCCAACACGCACAAGAAGTCAAACGAAATTAGCTGAAAAAACTGGTACCTTAAAAAAAGCTCCAATAACTATTACAAAAAGCCAAACCAAAACGAAAATACCAAAATCAAGTGTAAATAATGAAACCACAGTGCCAGCTATGAAACCAATTATGAGGGCACAAATGAAATCACAACATGCTATTGAGTCAAAGCCAAGGATACCATCTAGAGTGCATTTTGTGGAGCCTTCAATACGTAAATCGAAAACTGCTCTAATGCGTGATACACCGTCGAGTTCAAAACCTGCTTTATTCAGGCATGATACTCCAAGATATCCACTTAACAAAGCAAAGGTAGAACCAGTAGTTACTAAAAATTTATCTGGTTATGCTACAAAACCAATCAATTCGGCGTCAGTGACTTCACGTTCTTATAGAAAAACTGAGTGTGATGCAACCAAGAATATTTTAAGGAAAAAATCAACTGCTGTAGAAACGCAAAAGTATATATTACACACCCACATGTCACCCGCACCAACTGCTCCGACGTTGTGTAACTCTCCAAAAAAAGAACCAAAAACTGATATCTTTAATGAACCGAAGAAAGAAATAAAAACTGAACCAACTGCTGAACAAAAAATCGAACCAAAAACTGATAAAGAACCAAAAAATTCAGAAACATTTCGTAATGAGAATGTCCTACTTAAATCACCGAAAAAGAAACCGAAATCAGGAGAGGAACACGAACATTCGTTCGACGTTATTACATCGAGATTCTCTGGAACAATTTTGAAATTGGATGATAAAAGAATCGCATGTTCCAGTTTGACCATCAACTCGGTTGATATTGATGTTTGGTCCACACCGTTGCAGCACAAGTTTAAGTGGGACGTTCTACATAACTATTTGGTCCAAGGAAAGCGAATTAAGGAAGCAACCAGTAACGGTAGAGCGCGTAAGCAATTGAACTATTAAATCATAGTCTTTTCGATTGATGGATCAATTTTTTAATAATAACAAACAACAAAATGTATATTATATGAATTAAAAATTTAGCAATAGAATATTTAAACTTTTTATGCTTTTAAACATTTTTAAAATGAAAATTTTTTAATAATTTTAATGATATGTAATTTAAATGTTTTTTAAAATTAAAAAATAAATTAATATTTTAAGGAAAAATGAAAATAATAAATTTAAATTAAAATTAAAATATTTAAAAAAAATTTTCAAATTTTTAAAATATTATTATATTATTATTCTTTATAATAATTGTATTGGTAAAATGTAGGTAAAATGAAATGAATTAATTTATTAATAATTTTTGTAATAATAATAAAATATAATAAATCCTATAATAAAATATAAGATTGGTTTTGCACTTCTAATAAAAAAAATTATGGAAGATTTTGGGAAAATACATTGTCAATGACCACTTCTCCAAAAAAAAAATTTTGTAGGGATTAAAAAAATAACAATTCATCAGATTAATATCAGAAAATTTTCAATCAGTGATTGATTTTCAGCATCTTTCCGAACAGTTGCCGAATTCGGTTTTTTTTAAGTCATGAACTATTTCAAAATAGTTCATTCTAATTTACCTAATTAGATAATACCTAATTTTAATCGGGTGACTCCATAATTCTTTTTTTAGTTTAGATTTATATAAATAAAAAAAAAGAATCCCCAAATTCGGCTCTTAATCAGGATAGTTTTTTTATTAAAGTTTTTAATAAATAATATATATTAATATAATATAATATATATATTCTTTGAATATAAATTCTATACACACGAAAGAGTGATATTACATTAGACATTACAATATAATTCTTTATTCTATTCTATATAAATAATTACATTTAAATTTAAAACCATATATATTTTATTCTACTATATTTTCATATATTAGGATAAAAATTAAAATCGACACTGGTAAAAAAAATTGTAAAATATTTAAAATATACAAAAATACATATAAATATTTGAAAAGATTTCAGTCTTTAATAGGAATTTTTCATACTTAAAAAAATAATGAACAATCGTCAAAATGAATGCGAAAACATTATAGTAATTAACCATGGATGACAAAATTATATATGAGAAAAACAATTATATTGGACACTTAAATACTTTATATTATAGCCTATCTGTATATTTTACTTATTAGAAATATCTGAATTTTAAATTTTTTACTAATTTACATATTTACAATGCTGTCATCCTCAGTTAATAAATTCGTCTGAAATTACAGTCTGAAAAGGTTATCAGTTACATCCCAATAAATAGTAAATATATATAAATGTATATAATAAACATAAATACTATATATATTTTTATAACATTTTTTTACAATCTCATAGATTAATTTATATTTATATATTAATTACAATTATTACATATAATATAAAAACTAAACGCTTTCCTGTCATTAACGTCATTAAACTATTATTATATTAAGAATTAATACTAATGAACTAATGTTATGAACTTGTTGAGTTTAATATATATTATTTTAATATATATTATGAAACGAATGTCGACGATATTCATGAACTTTTGATTATCATTGGCATTTAAGGATGTGGAATAACCAATATTAACTATTTTGGTTTATGTATTGATGATTTAATAAGATGAGAATTAATTAAATATTTACTTTATTGAATATAAAATGTGGTTTGTCGCCAACTTCATTACAACAAAACCAGTAAAATGGCAATAGTAAAACCATTATATAATTTAATCGTTTCTATTCTTACAGGATAATATTTAATGATCAAATAACTTTCAGAGAACAGAAAGAACAATAAAAATGAATTATTATATTATAAATTATAATATATGAATTATTATAATTTAATTTATATGGACGAAAGCTAAGTCAAAGTCATACATTTTTCTATATCTGCATAAAAACAGCAAAATTTGAATAACTATAACTTCTATGCAGATATAAAATAACTTTATATTTATGAATTTGAATAAGCTTTCTTGCATATAAATTAATTTTTAATGTTTAATACAATATAATATTTAATAAGTATTAACTAATATTATTAAATATGGAAAAACATATTTTTTTAGCTAATAAATACTAAAACATCCTTGCCAAGACTTCTAATAACATTAATGTGTTCTTATAGACAAATAAATAAAGTAACCCTAAAGTACCTGAAAAAGGACATTTGTTTTTTTTACAACCGTTGTTTACTAACAGATCTCTATACCTGTTGTTACCTGTCTTATAAGGTCCTTGGAAAGTTACAGCATAAAAGCTAAGCACATATTAGGATCCAACATCATTCGCTACAAATCATTGAAGTGAACATTACATATTCGTATTCTTACATTTTTCAAGTGAATTATTAAATTCTTCATTAAAATGGATCGAATTGGAAATCAACTCAGTATTTATGGCTTATTCATCATTTTCGTCGAATTCTTACAATATATATTAACTTGTTTAAAAACTAAACTGAAAGAAGCTGAACTGGAAACTTCAGTTAATAACATTACAATAACAGATACTCCGAAGGAAACTACAACGACACAAACAGATTTACCTGAAAAAATTGACCCACCAAAAGAAACTCCAACAACCAGCTCAATATGTCAAATAAGATCAACTAATAACAATGGCATCTCTATCATTTCGAAAATACCAAAACCAACATTGAAAAATAGTACGACAATACCAACTTTAAAGCAAATCTTGCCAATTACAAGACCAATTATCAAAATACATACTACTAAAGATGAACCCAGTATTACGTCAAGAGTGCATATTGCGGACCGCTCTACAATCAACTCAAAAGCTGATCCACCTTTTAATACACCACGAATTTCAAGGTCTACTATATTTAGACCTGATACACCTAGATATCAATCTTCATGTGGAACTACTGAAGTACCAATCGATTTAACAACAGCAAAAACTTATCCGAAAGAAGAACCAACAACTAAAACTTGCAAAATTAATTTTGAAGTGAAAGAATCAAAACCTAAAGTTTTAAAATCAATTTTGAAGACTCAATACAAAGAATCATCAGCCACATCTAAACTTTCTACTGAAACTAAACCGAGGCCTACACGTAGAGTGCATTTTGCCGACTCTGTAACAGATAAATCGGAAGCTACTCTAAATGGTTATACCTCATCAATTTCAAGGTCTAGATCATATAGACGGAATAACCGCAAGCATGAATTGAATAAATCAAAAGTCAAACCGATCGATTTGACAACAGCACAATATATTTCGAAAAAAGAAGAAATAACTGAGACTATCGATAATGTGAAATCGTTGCAGATGCCATCCCAGAAAGTCAATCACTCACTTACTTCTCATTTTACTACAAAATTCTCTGGAACAGTTTTAAATTTGGGTGCCAATAGAGTTCAAAAATCCAGTTTGAATCTTAACAGGGTTAATTCTTCGTCACCGCTGCTACATTGTTTGGTACAAGGAAAGCTAGTTCAGGACTCTAACAGCAGTCGCAAGGAGCGTAAGCAATTGTACTATTGAAGAGGAAACTTGAAATGACAAATATTTGAATTAAATGTGATTACCTTAGACTATAAGTAAAATAAAATTTGTATTATATATTATAATTTCAATATTATATAAATTGTGTTATAAATTGAGCTTTTAACAAAATTTTTTATAAATAAAAATTATAATTATAAAAAAATTATAAATCTTTTTTTCATTTTTTCGCATCATAATCTGGCAACTTTTTCATATATTTTATTCAATTTCTTTATAAAAATGGAATCATTATTTTGGAAAAAATATATTATTTCTATAAATCCATTTTAGTTAATGGATAATGGAGTTAATGGAGTAATCTGAAGGAAATAGTTGATATTTCGAATACACAGGCTCGGTACACGTTAGTGCCTCCAATCTGCCACTGTGTGTAGTTGGTTGCATATTTTATTGTGACTACAGAGTGATTATTGTCTCTAGAGCGCACCTAAAGGCCTCACGATATTATACTACGTAAACAATATGTGGATTGTAAGTCATAACTAATGTAGTTTAATAGGCTTTTCGACAGTTCAATAAATTTCATTCTATTCTATGAAATTATATTATTGTTGTTATGTTTATTATTAAAATTTATATTTTTTTCTACAAATTCTGCCATTTCTTGAGAAGAAAAAATTTAAATGTTCATATATTTCGTGGGATTATTTAATAATTTGTTTATAATTTATTTTATAATTTATTATAATTTATTATTTATTTATGTTTTGTTTATAATTTATTTAATAATTTAATAATTTAATAACGACATAATTCAGGTAGAAATTACAATCTTCAAAGTGGATTGTAATATAAATATTAGCTATGTAAGATTTACGGTAGACTATTAACTTCCACTAAATAAAAAATTTCAAAGAAATATAAAATTTCAAATGGAAATTTTACATAGTAAACTTAACAAGAATTATGAGTTCATAATAGTAGTTAAGTTTCCATTCCATATAAGTTTTATGTACATTATCACAACAATCATAAACCCATGTTAATGGATGTTATTACAAATGACCTTATAGAAAAGAACATAATTTAACAATTTTTTCTTTACCTGAAAAAGAACATTTGTTTTGTTCACAATCGTTCTTTTACTGATAAATATCGTAGTTATACCTGTTGGTACCTACCCTATAAGGTCCTTTCAAAGATACAGTATAAAAGCGCCGCAAAAATTACGTTTTCACATCATTTGTTACAAATCTTTAAAGTGTACATTATTTGAATACATATTCAATTTTTATATATCCTCAAAAAATTACTAAAATGAGCATTGGATATCAACGAAGATTTTCGAAACATCTTCGAAATATCGTATTGGGTTTAGTTATAAAATTCGTCGAAATTTTGCAAAATATATTGTCTAATGTGACAAATAAACTGGAAGAAAATATTTGTGTGCCTAGTGAATCGCCAATAATTTCCATATTGGAGACAATATTGAAGGCACTAAACAGATTATCAAATAATAACTTACGATATATTACTGAAACCAAATCAATCACTGCTTATACACCGCATATTGTGAACCCTACAATATTCAAATCAAGAGCTGCTTTAAATATTTCCGTACTTCCAACTACAGGAGCGACTTTCTTCAGTACAAATTCTTTTAGACATGAACTGAAGAAACCGAAAGGAATATCTAAGATAACTTTATCTAAGATAGCTGATGATAAAAACACTGTGAAAACATTAAAATCAACTTTAAGTAGCAGGACTACAATACCAGCGTTGGAGACAATATTAAAGATGCTACTCAAAGTCATAAATATCAATTTAAAACATAAAGCTGAAGCTAAGCCAAGGGTGGGATGTAGAGCGCATGTAGTGAACCCTACAAAATATAAATCAAAAGCAGCTCTAAATCTCAGTTGTGATTTAAACAAATCAAATGGAAATATTGAACCAGTATTTACGACAACTACCTCTGGAATTACCGAAATGCCGATCGATTCAAAAGAAGCTTCATCAGTAATTTCAAGTTGTTATTCAAAAACTCAACGTCAATCAATTAGAAACAGTTCTAGAAATAAATCGACAACATCGGGAATACTAACAAATATATTTCGCACCCACAACCCAATCGCATCGGTACTCTGTGCCACCAAAGCTAAAAAAAGGACTGCTTACAGACGCTATTTTGTGAACCCGACAATATATAAATCAAAAGATGCTCTAAATCTGGATTTACCTACAAATACAAAAAATAGTTCATTCTGATCTAATTTAGTTTCCACTGAACAAAGCAAATATGGAACCTGTAATTTCAGAATCTTCATCAGCTATAAACTAAAAACCCAGTCTGAAAAACGATTTTGGCAAGAATAATTATAACTATGTAAATGTATTTTTAGTTTTATAATAAAGATATAAATAAATAATATTTTAATTGTAAAATAAATCTATTGTTTTATATATAATTTAAAATTTGTCCTGATACAGGTAAATTCAGTAAAACGTCAGTTTTAAGAATAAATAAATAAATAAAATAATGTATATAAGAATTTATTAAAGATGACATATTCTTTGTATGTACCGATATATAGCCGATTCCACTATATAAAATCACAAAAATAAAAAAAATGTATGAAGTCTAAAATTTCTTTCATAACTTTCCGTGTTATATAGAAGAGGTGAATATAGTTTTTGTTTTTCCGTCAATTTACTTGAAGCTTCTAAAATATTTTTTGACTATATAAAATCGCTGTCTCATCGTCAAATGTAGGATAAGTAGAAGTCAGGATGAAAGTTGGTTTCGGCCAACTTTTTTTCATGCTATAGTAATAGATGAAAGGAGTTTGTCTCCTTTTATTTGTTTGACTCCATTTATATGATTTAGGAGATTGAAACACTGTCCTTACAGTTACAACAAATTATTTTAAGGACTATGAATATTGGAAGATTGGAGATTTGTAACGATTTCTCAACAAGAGTCATGAAAGCGGTTCACCTACATAACTTTAACAAGCACTACCTATTGGATATTCGAGTCATATAAAGATAACACATGAAACTTTCGAATGGTACTCCTGTGGGAATTTTAGCAAAGTATCCCTGAAAGTCCCTGAGAATGAAAAAACCATGACAAAAAATAAGAAAAAATAATCTGTTAGAAAAAATTTGCTGGTAGAAAAAATTTTGAAAGAAATACAATATTTTTTAAATATATTATACAGAAATAATTTTACTTTCTCCACTTTATATCAAATTAGATCTAGTTAACCAACATTAAGTAATATCTAACATCCTATTGGATGTCCCTGTTGTAACTGACATCTGAAAGTTTTTAAGGATTACAACTTCCAAAATAGTTCCGAAAAAGATGGATAAACATGAGTATCTTTCAAGCGTTTTGTTATCGGATTTCTTGATGAGCAAGACCCATAAATAATAAGATAATACAAGGAAATGGAATAAGAACCAGTATTTATCCTATAGTTAAACTGGCGAAGCTGCATGATTTTTTCTACGCACTAAATTGCTGCGAATGCAGATAAAATTTCAAAACTAAACTTACAACATCTATTGCAAGGTAATTATTATCTGATTTTATAAATATATCAACCATGCCATACTCTTTCATTATAACGTGACGACTAGAATAACTGGTGATAATTTTTTTAGGGAACCAATAGATGAAATCTTGAAGATTCTTCCTCCTTATTTTCGTATTTACAAAAATCGTCAGTAGGAAATACAAGTTGTTGTCCATACATGCCTATTGTTTTCAAACATAAAATAGTTATTTTCTTTAAGGAGGCAACTTGAATTCTACATAATTGTTTGTTTCTTTATATTGCATTCATTTTTGGTAAGAGACCACTTACTATCAATAATTTTTAATGCATAGTCTACCTAAGCCCTAATAATTATATTGATCATAATAAAAATTTTTTATAATATTTAATAATATTCAGTTTAAAAATCAAATTTCGTAAAGTTGTATTTAAACATTATTTCAGTCTAAAGTAATTGAAGAAGATATAATTTCTGTACATATATATATCAGATATAGTTTCTGAAAAAACAGAAGATATAATTTAAGTCTTTCTATATAACAATTAATGAGGTCATATAATAATTATTGGGTAAGGAAAAAAATCTTTGGCAAATTTAAGTAAAAGTAACATTTTTATTAAAAAAATAGGCACGTTTCTGATTTTGTGATCGCAATAATAGTCATCCAAATATTGTCCATAACCTGCAATAAAGAACTTTGGAAACGAACAGATCAATTATGTGCGAGTACTGCAATTAAAAAAAGTAAATGGAGGTGAATAAGGCATACTCTCCGCAAAAATGATATATATATTGTGAAACAAGCGTTGAGCTGGAATTCGCAAGGATCCCACCGTCCTGGTGCCCTAACCAAAACTTGGGAATGAACTGTTGAAGGCGAAAAGCAAACAATAAAGTGAAATTTTGATGGATTGTTAAGGCTTCACTGGGAGAATAGGACTGCGGAAAGTAAGAAATCAATGCTTAGATTGCTACTGTGGCTTTTAATTCTTAGACCTTGGTCTCGTAAACCTCCGCTTGAGAGACAAAAATCCATTTATTTTTGTATGTTGCTCATTTCATTTCATACTTAACAAAATTCAGATTTATAATTCAAATATATTATTTAGAATATAATTGCAGTCAAATTTCCATTATTCGAAGTACCATTTTGCAAAGAAAAGGTTCGACTTATGGAGACTTCGAATTAAAGAATTTTTTGTAATTGTATTTAAATTGCTATTTAAACCCTGTGACACTTTATTTAGTGCGAGTTATAGAAAATTCGAGTTATGGAAAGACAAAGAGAGAACACAAAAAAAAAAGAAAAACAAATTTGCACTAAAAATTATTTTATAAAACAAAATATAAATTAAAAATGAAATATTTATAATTTAATTTCATGGTAGTCGTAAGCTTGTATAAACACCTTGTATAAATGCGCTAGTTTCTTTTACTAAGTAAAGATTGTTTTATCTAAATTGCAATTATATGAGTACTTGTATTTGTTCTAAAGTCAACAACTCACAAACTAAATACGCCAAACAAAATAAACAGTGGAGTAGTTATATATTATTTAAAGGTGAATTAAAAATTGTATATATAAGTGAATATATAACAAAGTTTAAACAAATAATTTTTATTATATTTTTATTATGAATCTCTTTATGGACTAAGAGAATCCCACTAATCTCGCCAGTTTTAAATGCTTACAAATAAACATTTTATAAAACACACTGACAATAAAGATAATATAAAAATAAAAAATAATTTTTTGTTTATCAACAAATCCACAAAAAAAAAAATAAATAAACACAAAATGCATACACAAGACAATTAGCAATAAATAACAACAACAAAATGTTTAGCAAAAATGACAAAATATGCAAAAAAAATTATTTAAAAATTAAAATCAGCATTTTCCATACTTTGGTAAATTAAAATCAGAAATAATTCGGCATTGCTCTAATTATTAAGTTCAAAACTGTTTTTGTTATAAATTTTTAAAATTTTATGCGTTGAGATTGGAATTTTATAATTCTCAAGCAATTATTATTTAATATTTTTTGCGATAAAATTATTTTTAAATTCTCGTTCTAAAATGGTTTTATATGTTAAATTAAGCGCACTTCCTTCTTTCAACAAAAAACACCAAATTCGGTCCAAATCATTTATAATCAAATAAAAAACAATAAAAAATATTTGCGAAACAAGAACTATGTGGAACTGGGGGAAGTGCTCCGATGAATCATGAACAGTAAGTAAATTAATATCAAATTATTTGCTCGCAAAATCGCTGCTCTCAATAAAATCACACACAACTATAATAATTTATATCGTAATAATTATAAGTAAAATATTAAATACAATATTATGTAAAGCTAACATTTAAAAATATAAATAAAAAATAAATTATATATACGAAAATAAGCTTATTTCTATTGACAATAAATGATTACATAAATGCAATAAATGAATACATTATTAGTTTGGCTTTCTGGAAGTCTAAACACGCTACATACAAAGTTATTGAGAATATATTTAGAAAAGTTTTTAGAAATTTTATTTAGAAAAATATTGATAATATAATATGAATAATATAATGTGGCTCTGACGAATGACATCCTCAGGGACATCAAGATTGATCCCATCAAAAAATACATAAAGGTTAGAGCCCTGAAATTATTTGCGAAATCTGACAGACTTACCAACACCACGTTATCAAATCTCAAAATGGTTACAGGCTCTTCGGGGAGGTATGCAGATCTGATTATTGCTTAGTCTGATGAAGTGATAAACAATAATCTAGTCAAGGTGTAGAGAGGGGTTTTAAAAAAACCTCGAGTTAAAAAAGAGTATAAGTGCACTAGCTCAAAACAGCTTCAACATAATATACATAATATATAATATAGATAATATAATATAGATAATATAATATGGATAATAAATATGTATAATATAATGTGGATAATATAATATTTATAATGTTTAACATGCGCTGACTCTGAGCTTCCAATTTAGCAGGGCACAAGTTCGATACTTGCAGTCTTCAAAAATTATTTACGAATAATAAAATACAATAATTATTTCCAAGGCCACTGATGATGGGTATTTGACAATACTCGAAACAGCTGTATGGTCAGCCAAAAATCCTATTAATTAAAATAATATAAAATGAATTTTTGTTGTTGTAGTTCACCACTTTTCGAAAAACTTCTTTATAATATTTAATAATATTTAGATTAACAACCAAATTTCGTAAAGGCGTATTTAAATATAATTTAAGTTGAAGAATATATAATTTCTGTATATATATATATATATAATGAAGTTTCTGAAAAAACAAAAGATACAATTCAAATCTTTCAATTAATAATTGAAATAAGCTCACAACTAAAATAAATACTATTTCTAGGAATTAAGAAATTGAGCACCGCAACCTTGGTTGTTTTTTTGTATTGCTAACCGGCCTAAGCCAAATAGGTCGGTTGTTATACATATTTTCACACCCTCATCCCCTTTGCATTTAGATAGTGAGATTTTTTGTGACATACAAAAAATTTATTCATTATTTCATTGCTACAGAATTTCTACACTCAACTGAAAGGACAAGACAGCTAAAAATACCCTAGGAGAATAAAAGAATACTTCCACCTTCTATTAAAACTATTAGGCCATATAACAATTATAGGGTTAGTAGAAACATCTTTGGCAAATTTAGGTAAATCTATTTTTTATTACAAAAATAGATCAGAAGATTTTATGATCGCAATAATAGTAATCCCAATATTGTCCAAAAACCTTCAATAAATTTTGTGGATGAACCGTACATTTTTTTGATCAATCGAAATAAAGTGAAAAGTTAAATTTTAACGGGGCTATACCACAAAATTAAATGCAAACTGTTTAAAACAATAAATATTATCAAAGGCCAGTGATCTGAAAAACTGTTTGATCAGCTAAAAAATTCAATTAAAAATATATTTTTATAAACATATTTGCGAACAATTACCGTCCTTACATAAACTCAAACCTGTATATATATATTATTTTTGGAGCTAATGTTGAATAAATTATGTCTATAGTTCTGTAGGTATATAAGTATTTCGTCATAAGTCGCCATACATAAGTCAAAAAAGTTATTATTTCGATTTCATATATTGTATAGTTTTTCATACAAAAACTATTTAGATAATAGTACACCACGACATGTGATTGTAATCTATTGTTTTCATAGTTTTCATGGTTCGTTATTTTTAAATATTTTTAACCTATTAATGTATTAATTTAACCTATCAATGTATAGAGATATAGAGAAATAAATAAAGTAACCTGTAATTACCTGAAAAAGGACATCTGTTTTGTTTACAACCGTTGTATACCAACAGATCTCTATACCTGTTGTTACCTGTCTTATAAGGTCCTTGGAAATTTAGAATATAAAACCAAAGCATATATTACGTTCCAGCATCATTCGCTACAAATCATTGAAGTGAACATTACATATTCGTATTCTTACATTTTTCAAGTGAATTATTAAATTCTTCATTAAAATGGGTCCAATTGGAAATCAACTCAGTATTTACGGCTTATTCATCATTTTCGTCGAATTCTTACAATATATATTAACTTATTTAAAAACTAAACTGAAAGAAGCTGAACTGGAAACTACAGTTAATAACATTACAATAACAAATACTCCGAAGGAAACTATAACAACACAAACAGATTTAGCTGAAAATTGCCAAATTAGATCAACTGATAACAATGGCATCTCTATGCCAAATAGTACGACAATACCAACCTTAAAGCAAATATTGCCAATTACAAGACCAATTATCAAAATACATACTACTAAAGGTGAACCCAGTATTACGTCAAGAGTGCATATTGCGGATCCCTCTACAATCAACTCAAAAGCTGATCCACATTTTAATACACCACCAATTTCGAGGTCTACTATATTTAGACCTGACACACATAGATATCAATCTTCATGTGGAACTACTGAAGTACCAATCGATTTAACAACAGCAAAAATTTATCCGAAAGAAGAACCAGCAACTAAAACTTGCAAAATGAATTTTGAAGTGAAAGAATCAAAACCTAAAGTTTTAAAATCAATTTTGAAGACTCCATCCAAACAATCATCAGCTACATCTAAACTTCCTTCTGAAACCAAGGCGAAGATTACACGTAGAGTGTATTTTGCAGACTCTGTAACAGATAAATCGGAAGCTACTCTAAATCGTTATACCTCATCAATTTCAAGAACTAGATCATATAGACGGAATAACCGCAAGCATGAATTGAATAAATCAAAAGTCAAACCGATCGATTTGACAACAGCAAAATATATTTCGCAAAAAGAAGAAATAACTGCGACTATCGATAATGTGATATCGTTGCAGATGCCATCTCAGAAAGCCAATCACTCAATTACTGCTCATTTTACTACGAAATTCTCTGGAACTGTTTTAAATTTGGGTGCCAATAGAGTTCAAAAATCCAGTTTGAATCTTAATAGGGTTAATTCTTCGTCACCGCTGCTACATTGTTTGGTACAAAGAAAGCGAGTTCAGGACTCTAACAGCAGTCGCAAGGAGCGTAAGCAATTGTACTATTGAAGAGGAAACTTATTACAGACAAATACTTGAATTAAATGTGATTACCATAGACTATAAGTAAAATATATTTTTGTATTTCGATATATATATTTTCAATATTATATAAATTGTGTTATAAATTGAGCTTTTAACACAATTTTTTATAAATAAAAATTATAATTATAAAAAAATTATAAATCTTTTTCTTCATTTTTTCACAAGTTTGGCAACTTTTTCATATATTTTAATAAATTTCTTTATAAGAATGGAATCATTATTTTGGAAAAAATATATTATTTTTATAAATCCATTTTTGTTAATGGATAATGGAGTTAATGGAGTAATCTGTCACTGAAGGAAATATTGAAGGAAATAGTTGATATTTCGAATATATCAATCTGCTACTGTGTGTAGTTGGATACATATTTTATTGTGACTACAGAGTGATTTTTGTCTCTAGAGCGCACCTAAAGGCCTCACGGTATTATACTAGGTAAACAATATGAGATATGTGGATTGTAAGTCATAACTAATGTAGTTTAATAGGCTTTTCGACAGTTCAGTAAATTTCATTCTATTCTATGAAATTATATTATTGCTGTAATGTTTATTATTAAAATTTATATTTTTTTCTACAAATTCGGCTATTTCTTGAGAAGAAAAAATTTAAATGTTCATATATTTCGTGGAATTATTTAATAATTTATAAATAATAAGGACATATTTCAGGTAGAAATTACAATCTTCAAAGTGGAGGAATATAGGTAATATAAATATTAGCTATGTACGATTTACGGTAGACTAAATAAAAAATTTAAAAGAAATATTAAATTTCAAATGGAAATTTTACATAGTAAACTTAACAAGAATTATGAGTTCATAATAGTAGTTAAGTTTCCATTATATATAAGTTTTATGTACAATTATCACAACAATAAACCCATGTTAATGGATGTTATTACAAATGACCTTATAGAAAAGAACATAATTTAACAATTTTTTCTTTACCTGAAAAAGAACATTTGTTTTGTTCACAATCGTTCTTTTACTAATAGATCTCGTACCTATACCTGTTGGTACCTACCCTATAAGGTCCTTTCAAAGTCAAAGTTACTCAAAGTCATAAATATCAATTTAAAACATAAAGCTGAAGCTAAGCCAAGGGTGGAATGTAGAGCGCATGTAGTGAACCCTACAAAATACAAATCAAAAGCAGCTCTAAATCTCAGTTGTGATTTAAACAAATCAAATGGAAATATTGGACCAGTATTTGCGAAAACTATCTCTGGAATTACCGAAATGCCGATCGATACAAAAGAAGCTTCATCAGTAATTTCAAGTTCTTATTCAAAAACTCAACGTCAATCAATTAAAAGCAGTTCTAGAATTAAATCGACAACATCAGGAATACTAACAAATATATTTCGCACCCACAGCCCAATCGCGTCGGTACTCTGTGACACCAAAGCTAAAAAAAGGACTGCTTACAGACGCCATTTTGTGAACCCCACAATATATAAATCAAAAGATGCTCTAAATCTGGATTTACCTACAAATACAAAAAATAGTTCATTCTGATCTAATTTAGATTGCATTGAACAAAGCAAATATGGAACCTGTAATTTCAGAATCTTCATCACCTATAAACTAAAAACCCAGTCTGAAAAACGATTTTGGCATGAATAATAATAACTATGTAAATGTATTTTTAGTTTAAAGATATAAATAAAGGTATAAATAAATAATATTTTAATTGTAAAATAAATCTATTGTTTTACATATAATTTAAAATTTGTCCTGATATAGGTAAATTCAGTAAAACGTCAGTTTTAAGAATAAATAAATAAATAAAATAATGTATTAAAGATGACATGTTCTTTGTATGTACCGATATATAGCCGATTCCACTATATAAAATCACAAAAATAAAAAAAAAATGTATGAAGTATAAAATTTCTTTCTTTCATTTCTAAAATATTTTTTGACTATATAAAATCGCTGTCTCATCGTCAAATGTAGGATAAGTAGAAGTCAGGATTTTTTTCATGATATAGTAATATATGAAAGGAGTTTGTTTCCTTTGTTTGTTTGAGATTGAAACACAACCTTCCAGTTACTGCAAATTTTTTAAGGACTATTTAAAGATTGTCGATTTCTAACGATTCCTTAACAAGAGTCTTGTAAGCGGTACACCTACATAACTTTAACAAGCACTACCTATTGGATATTCGGGGCATATAAAGATAACACATGAAACTTTTGAACTGGTACTCCTGTGGAAATTTCAGCAAAGTATCCCTGAAAGTCCCTTAGATTGAGTCAGCCATGACAAAATAGTTCCGAAATACAAAAAACATGGCTATCTTTCAAATTTTTTGTTTTTCGATTTCTTGGGAATGAAAAGGACCCATAAATTATAAGATGATGGTAACAAATATGTTATTCTCCAAGAATTTTTGTTGTAAAATTAACCATACTACAGTTGTACTATTAACCATACTGTTTAATATAACCTAAACTTAAAAGGAAACAAGTACAAGGAAAAGGAATAATAACCAGTATTTATCATATAGTTAAACTGGCGGAGCTGCATGATTTATTCTACGCACTAAATTGCTGCGAATGCAGATAGAATTTCAAGACTGATCTTACAATGTCTATTGCAAGGTAATAATTATCTGATTTTATAAATATAGCAATCATGCCATACTTTTTTCGTTATAGCATGACAACTAGAATAGCTGATGATAATTTTTTTAGGAAAACAATAGAGGAAATCTTGATAATTCTTCCTCTTTCTCTTTGTATTTGTAAAGATCGTCAGTAGAAAATACAAATTGTTGTTCATATCTGCCTATTAAGGAATGAAAAGGGAATAATATTATCAATTTTGCTCCTAATTAGTTTCCTAGTACTGAATAGTTTCATAAACGGCCAGTCTCAGTTTTAAGATGTCAATAATGACCCAGTGTCGCTTACAATTACATATAGGTTTGATTGATTGATTAGTTGGCCATTACAGACGTGTGTCGTCCTTGGCCGCGTCGAGTAGCCTCCGCCAGTCAGCCCGATTAGTTGCCTTCTGACGCCAGTTGGTAGTACCGAGCGCCCCCAAATCGTTGGTCACCTGGTCCTTCCACCGAAGATGCGGACGTCCTCTACCGCGTTTTCCACCTGCGGGTACCGAATCAAATACCTTTCTAGCCGGAGCACTTTCTTCCATTCGCACGACATGACCAAGCCAGCGTAGCCGCTGAATTTTTATGCGCTTAACTATGTCAATGTCGCGGTATAGCTCATACAGCTCATCGTTCCATCTAATTCGATACTCGTCGCCAACGCGTAAGGGACCATAGATCTTCCGAAGAATTTTTCTCTCGAATGCTCCTAACGCCTTCTCATCACTGTTGGTAATTGTCCAAGCTTCTGCACCATACAGCAAGACAGGCATGATAAGGGATTTGTAGAGCGTGATTTTTGTTTGTCGAGAGAGGGCTTTATTTCTCAATTGCTTACTTAGCCCGAAGTAACATTTGTTGGCAAGAGTAATTCTTCGTTGAATCTCTAGGCTGACGTCATTTTTGGTGTTTAAGCTGGTTCCTAAATAAACAAAGTCTTTCACAACTTCGAACTTATAATTGTCAACAGTGACGTAGGTCCCAAGACGCTCAGGAGATTTGTTTGTTGACAGAAAGTACTTTGTTTTGTCCTCATTTACCACAAGACCCATTTGCTTTGCTTGTTTTTCTAAGTTGGAAAATGCCGCACTGACGACGCGTGTGTTCAGACCAATGATATCAATATCGTCGGCATACGCAAGCAGCATTACACTTTTGTAGAATATTGTGCCAGTACGGTTTAAATCTACTGCTCGAATTATCGTTTCCAACATTAGGTTAAAGTAGTCACACGACACGGAGTCACCCTGTCTGAAACCTCGTTTGGTATCAAACGGCTCAGAGAGGTTCTTTCCAATTCTAACGGAGCTGGTGGTGTTGCTCAACGTCATTTTACATAGCCGTATAAGTTTTGCTGGGATACCAAATTCAGACATTACATATAGGATTATCTCCAAAAAAAGTTGTTCCAAAAAAGTCACATCGAGCAGGATTCTTTAGGAACGTAGGTTCTTCTCATGTGACAACAATATTGTTAGAAAATTATATGAGTTTTAAATAGTCATTATTTTTGAGATTTGAAGGATAAAAATATTACTAAGCAGATATTGAATAATAGTTAAGTAGAAGTTGAGTTAAGTAGGAACTTTTTGTTCCCACTTAATTACACATTAAAAAGCTTTTGTATAAGTATCTTTATCTAAATGCATGTCACATAATGAATGTAAGAGTGTTTTTAAAGTATCTTAAATTGAATGAATCTGTTTTCTTGAATGAAAAATCAAAAACAATAAAATTAAATTATAAAAATAACTACCAAAATTATTCACAACACGCCTGAGTATCTGTTTTCTGTAAAAATTGTGATGTTGTGATGATTTGAGGCGTGTTGTAATGGAAAACGTAACGACAAATGACACAGAGCCAAATAAAGTTCTCAACATTAAAGTATCTAAAATTTACTAATAAAAAATAATATGACAAAACGCCGTTAAAAAGACATTTATTTATTTTTTTTTTTTTGGAATCAAAACGTTTCGATTGCGTATTTTTATTATTCCACGAAAGTCCACTTGAAAGTCTGAGACGAAAATATGTCAAAATGATGATTCACTTAGCAAATAATTTTAAAAGATATTACGTTTCAAAAATAGAACAAGAAGAAGATAAGACTTAATGTTAATGACTTAAAGCTCTTGAAATACTTAAGATATTGTAGTCATCTTTTTCAGACGCTTATGATGGCAGAAAAAAATTATGAAGTACTTCATAAGATAATCGCAAGAAATGGAATATAAAAGTTAAGCATTTCTATTTCGATAAAGAAAACTATAAAATGAAATATGCAATTAAGAAGTATAGCAGAAAGTAACAATCTATGGTACATTCAAAAGGAAAAAACAAATCATCGTATAGATAAAAAATAAAGATATCGTACAGAAAAATTTATATTTGTCCAATGACGAACTAATCGCCGAGGCAAATGCCTGTTGTAAGTCAAAAAATATATCTAAGAGGATATATATATATTATATGCTCTCTAAGAGGAGTATTGAATTGTTAGAGAAATAGTGTGAAGATTGTATTAGAAACTATGTTGAAGAATAAAGTCGAATTTAGCAAAAATTGTGTACTTATAAATTAAACTCTCGACTTTTTAGCTGCTGTATTATATCTATTTGAGGCTAAACATACTGCTTATTTTTGATCTATAGACAGTGATTATAATTCTGGATTTTAAGATTAGATATTTAATATTTTTGTAAGGAACAAGTTAAGCATTTCTATTTCGATAAAGAAAACTATAAAATGAAATATGCAATTAAGAAGTATAGCAGAAAGTAACAATCTATGGTACATTCAAAAGGAAAAAACAAATCATCGTATAGATAAAAAATAAAGATATCGTACAGAAAAATTTATATTTGTCCAATGACGAACTAATCGCCGAGGCAAATGCCTGTTGTAAGTCAAAAAATATATCTAAGAGGATATATATATATTATATGCTCTCTAAGAGGAGTATTGAATTGTTAGAGAAATAGTGTGAAGATTGTATTAGAAACTATGTTGAAGAATAAAGTCGAATTTAGCAAAAATTGTGTACTTATAAATTAAACTCTCGACTTTTTAGCTGCTGTATTATATCTATTTGAGGGTATACGTACTGCTTATTTTTGATCTGAAGACAATTATTATAATTCTGGATTTTAAGATTAGATATTTAATATTTTTGTAAGGAACAAGTCTCTGTAGTGGATTCGATATTTTAATATCATTACATTTCATAGATAATTTCCATTATAGAATAAAGGGGCTATATAAATACTGAAGTCGACAATAGTGCCTGCCAAAAAACTCTCATACATTTCACTTTAAAATAAATAAACTTTACATTTTTTATCGTATAAGACTTTAATTAACGAAATTAATGTATTGCTAATATATTTCTCTGTCATAAATTATTATTAGTAAAAGAAATTGTAGACATATTCACACTTATCTTTTCTTTAATGCAATAAAAAAAAAAACTTAAATTAACCGCTTGCGATTTTCCCAAATAAAAAACAATAAATCAACTAAAACTAACAAATAATTTTATGATTATATATTTTATTTACAGGGTGATTTGAGTTTGATATAATAAAACTTACTGGTAAATTCTAAAAAAAAAATTGAGTACTACAAGTTTGATTTACATCAGGATTATATATGTACAATACATAAAAGGACACTTTAGTGATTATAGTAATTAATGAAATATACCCATAATATAATACATCATATCATATATATATATATGATATATAGTATACACAACATTGTGTCCCGAGTTATAAAGAGAAAGTTACAAAAACACTCAAATATTATTATTAATCAATATTATAATCATAGATTTATAATATTATTTGGTTGCTTTATTAAATTAAAATTGTGTCCAATAGTGAAAATTTTTTCATTTTCAATAAATCAGTTTTAATATATTTAAATAAAACGTGGAAGAATGTCAACGCAATCCAGTGCGAAACGTATAAATATGAATCTGTGAGATCGAACAGATCAAACTAGAACAGAGAAAAAGGAAAGGAAAATACGGAAAATAGAACTGTATAGCGGCCATTCTAAGAAGACAAAATTTAAATATTTTTCAACAAGCATTGAAGTGCCATCCGCAAGGTTTTAAGCGAACCCATGAACCGGTCGAGATTTGTAGGAGAACATGGAAATGCGAATTGCAGAATATAGAATAACAGAGGATTTATGCTCCACCTAGAAAGACAGAATGACATACACACTAGTACAGTGAATCTAAAAACATATTTAGCATCAGTCAAACTAACTAATAGAGTTATGAAATATCAATATCTTTTATTCAAAGAACTAAAGTACTGGACTACTTATTAACAATCCATTAGTATATATATATGAAAATAAAAGTTGCGATTCTTTAAACTGAATCCAGAAAATTGTACATTGTTTCGAAATTACTTTATATGACAACCTACAATAGCTGACACCTCTCATAGAAGATTATCCATTCCATATATAGATTATCCAAATATATATATTTATATTTATATATATATATAAATATATAAGAAAATACACAAATCAGTCAGTGAGATGGATAAGATTCTGCAGAGACCCCCAGCTATCAGAGTAAAAGTGCCCAGATACACTAACTCGGTACAGGTAATAATAATAATATATATAAGTCCTTGGAAGCATCATTTTCAGATAAAATCTAACAAATCTTCATTAATATATTAAGACTAATTGCCAACACGAGTTTGTTGTTTATAAATAGTGTAATTTTATTCAGTAACTGAATTATACTTAATGAGAAGTAGGATTTCGATAATATCTCTTAAATAATAGTTTTTTACTATTTCAACACAAATCTCAGGCAATTATGAAAATAAGTTTGTAATCAAAGAAATTATTTAATAAATTAATATATTTGCGGAGCGAAGCCAAGTTCGCCTGGTGAGCTATAGCGAATGTTTTCATTGATGAATAGCAAAACTTTCTGTTGTATTTGATACTCGTAGTTAACAAAAGATCGTTAAAGAAGCCAATGCCGAGTCTTCGAGTCTTATAACCATATCTGATCTTTTGTAAAGCTAACCGACCTCGGTCAAATAGCAGATAATCTGACCTTTTATTGTAACTCTTGGGCTATAGAACAGTCATTGGGTTCTTATATTTTCACACTATTAGTCCCTTTTGCATTTAAATAGATTCTATGTGACACTAGTAATCACAAATCCATTGTAACAATTAAAGTAATCCAAATATTGTTCTATAAGGCTATAGTATAACCGATAGTATTTGTACTCTAAAAGTTACAAATGATTAAAACTAATTAATATTACCAAAAGCCAAACCCAAAAACCTTGGAATGAGTTTCATCAGCTAAACATTCAAATAAAAACATATTTTTGAACAATTACACTCTTCACATAAACTCAAACCTATATATATATATGTATATAATTTCCGGAACTAAGGTTCAATAAATTATATTTAAAGAACTAAAGTTCTAAAGTTGTTTGTGTTTGGTATGTGATGTGATTATGATGTGTTGTTTTCATGGTTCATTAGTCAAGATTTGACAAATATTTTTAAGCTATTAATACAATAACATCCATGCTATAAATAATAATGAAAATAATAAACATCCATGCTAAGACTTGTAGAACCTTAATATACTTTCATAAAAATATATTCTTTACCTGAAAAAGGACATTTTTTTTATTTACAACTAATTGTTTTGTTGTTTACTAATTGATCTCTTAATTATACCTGTTGTTACCTGTCCTATTAAGTCCTTCGAAAGTTAAAGTATAAAAGCAAAGCATATTTTACTTTTCAACATCATTCGCTACAAATCATTCAAGTGAACATTACGTATTCGTATTCTTACATTTTTCAAGTAAATCATTAATTTCTTCATTAAAATGAGTCGAATTGGAAATCAACGAACAATTTCGAGATATCGTCTCGGTATATTCGGTTTATTTATCAAGTTTATCGAATTCTTACTAAATATCTTAAGTAATATAATAACTGAACTGGAGGAAACTGAACAGGAAACTTTAGATAACAACATTACAATACAAGATACTCCAAAGGAAAATACAACAACAGAAACAGATTTAACTGAAGAAATTGATACTCCTAACGAAACTCCAACAACCAGCTCAAGATGCCAAACTAGATCAGCTGATAAAAATGAAATCTCAATTATTTCGAAAATACCAACATCAACTTTAAGGAACAAAACCAAAATACCAACTTTAAAAAAAATATTGCCACTTACAAGACCAATTATCAAAATATATAATACTAAAGCTGATCCCAGAACTTCGTCAAGAGAGCATAATGCTGCGGACCCCTCAACATACAACTCAGAAGCTGCTCTACATTTCAATACACCACCAATTTCTAGAGCTACTAAATTAAGACCCGACACGCCTAGATATGCACTCGATAAACCCAAAGCAAAAATGCAACAAATATTTTTGAAATCTTCATGTGAGACTACTGAAACGCCAATTAATATGACAAGAGCAAAAACTGATTCAAAAGCGGGTGTAACATCTACTTTTAACAGGAATTTGCCGATGAAAGATTCAAAAACTAAAGTTTTGAAATCAATTTTGAAGACTCCATATAAAAAAACATCGGCCACATCTAAATTTACTGCTGGAACTAAACCGAAAACTACTCGTAGAGTGCATTTTGCCGACTCCGTAATATATAAATCAAAATCTGCTCAAAGTCTCTGCACACCAACAATTTCAAGAACGAGTTTATATAGACGCAATACCCCCAGACACCCAGTAAACAAAGCAAAAGTCAAAACAACAGTGAATAAATTTTTATCTACAAATACTGAAAAACCAATCGATTTAACAACCACAAAAAATGTTTCGGAAAAACAGCAAGAAACTGAGACCATCGATATTCCTATTATCGATAACGTGTCTTCAAAACAGGAACCAAAAACTGAAGCTGTTAGTGATAATGTGGAAAAGTTGCAGACACCATCGGAGAAATACAATCAATCACTTACTATAACTGCAAGGTTCTCTGCAACGAGATTAGGAGCCAATGGAGTTACATCACCCAGTTTGCATCAAAAACGCGCTAATGCTTCGTCACCACTGTCTAATTATTTGGTACAAGGAAAGCGAATTCAGGACTCTAGCTGCATCCGTAAAGTGCGTAGGGCATTGCACTATTGAAAAGGAAATTTGTTAAATGACAAATATTTGAAAATATGATTACCATAGACTATATGTAAAATAAAATTTATATAATGTAAAATTATATGTATTTTGAAATTATATAAATTGTATTGTCAATTCTGCTTTAAACGAGATTTTTTATAAATAAAAGATTATTTGCATAAAATATATAAATATATATTATTTTTACTTCTCTGGCAACTTCTCTATCAGCTGACAACTAGAGTTCAAATCTATTTCATTATTAATTATTTCATTTAATTATAATTATATAATTTAATATAATTATTTCATTCATAATGAATAAGATATATTTAAATATGTATTTGTCGAATTTTGGCAGGTTCCGAACCGGGCACTCAATAAATAGTAATGATAATAAGTAATAATATTAGGTAATATTACCTATATTACTATAGGTAATTTTTAAAGGTAAAATAGGTAATTTTACCAATAGGTAATATTATACTTTTAAAAATTATTTCTAATGACCATTAAAAAGAATGGCTTTTTGGCATTACACGAGCCCTATGAGAGGCCCTATGCTGCACTGATGACAAAACAAGCTGTTTGAGACAATACTCGAAATAGTTCAGCCCAAAAATAATTAAATGTAAAGTTTCTGTTGATTCAATTCAATGCTATTTGAGCTTCTCTATTCAGAAATGAAAATAATTTTTTTCTTCAATTACTGAAACCCAAAAAGTTCTATGGTTTTTAGTTCTCATCTCTTTCCTAATAATATTCCTATATTCCGGACCTTTAGGATGTAGTGGATATCGGTTTTGAACATAACAATTTGAAGAAGTTATTGACAATGAGGAAATATGCGAATATTTCTTTTTAAATTTTAAAGGACAGAGACGTCAATGAAGATGTCAATTAAAGGAAGAATACGGATGTGTATGAGGATATCAAATTTTATAAGCATGATCCGCATTTACCTAAAAATGTATGTAATTTATGTAATCAATTCTAATCTAATTATAATTTTAATGTTAATTTTTTAAAATTTAAGTGACCATACAACGCTGTTTCAATACTCGAGTATTGTTGTTTCAATACTCCAAGTACTCATCATCAATGATCTTAGAAAATATTCAAATTTTTAAAATAAAATATTAATTAGTTTATAGTCCGTATATAATTTGTTTATATTTCTCATTTAATTTGTTTTAGAAAGTATAATTGTTTGCTATCTTATTTCCTTTATTATTCCTCTATACAGGACCCTTTGGATGTAACAGATATCAGTTCTGCAGACAAGGATTTCAAAAAGTTGTAATGAGGAAACGTAGTAAGATGCGAAATCACTAGATTTTAAAGGATAAATATATGGATAAGGATGTGATTTAAAAAATTAATACGGATGAGTATGATGGTATCAGATTTTATAAGCATAATCTACATTAACGGATGTATATATTGAAATATATTGAATTATGTACTTACTACTACCAACTGTCCCCTCGAAGTAATGCAAAAGCAGTTCCGAGGGGGAATAAGTCTCCCCGAAGAGGGGGAGTTTTAGTTCGTAAACTACATATAAATATTAGGGAGTCGAACACACCATTCCGATGACGGTCGATTTGACGGTGCATAAAGCATTCCCCCTCCTCACCGCAAAAATCAAATAAAAAAATTATCAACTGTCTGCTTAAAAGATCATAAAGAGAAAATGATAACTGGGCACTAGCCACATTAGCAAGTATTAAAATAGATGTCTATTTGTGAAACTATCGGTTTAACAGAGTTTTTACTGTATTTGTAAGTAAAATATATGCTAACAGGTACCAAAAAAACAGCTTTATCATAATTATTTATTCACATATTTTTATAAATAAACTTTACTAGAATTAATTAATAGTTTTTCGGTGAAACGAATGTTTTGAAGAGAGTTTTAAATTTCTACATTTGTTTTGATTCGATATGCCATTTTCATATGTTATTTTTTTCACATTTGAACAAGTATCTACGAGCGACTAACACTATCTCATACATGGTTGAGGGAATGTTAGATAGTGTGGAACGAGATATTTTTCGATTTTTATTTTATATACAAGTATATTTATCCATGTACCACCTCAAACGATATCACAACTTGTTCGCAATAAACGTGAGTAAAATTAAATAAAAATAAACGAACAATTACTCATTCGATTCCAATTAAAACAATGAGTTCCGTGCGTATCTGGCGCAAAATATGTGTAATATAGTAAATTTATGAATGACACGAATAGTAAAAAAATAAAAAAGAACATTAAAATCAGTATTAACAACTCAAAAGAAGTATTTACATTAGAGATAATTTTCATAATTTATTTGAGTAAATATTTATTCACAACCAGGAATGGAACAATCGCAAAATATGGTTTGTTCAATGCTCAGCTTTTCGAGGTGATGTAAACTAATAGGAATTAAATAGTACGTAAAATAATATTTAAAAAAAAATATTAAAAATATTACTTAAATTAAATAAATTTGATTTAAATACGCGAAAGCCGTATTCATATGCAATGCACATGAAATACTAAAAGTGTGTACTTTGCGAAAATTTCAAAAGAAAGACCTCTGCCACTCAATAAAGACTGAACAGAAAATGATGACTCAGAAAGAGAAGTTCCACCAATTTAAATAATCAAAAGTATTTTCCTTTCTTTAAGAAAATCAAAATCTTTGTCTGAACACTATATCGTATGTATCGTATATAACGTTATGTAAAGATTTAATATTTTAAATCTACATAAATAATAAGATTATCAGTTACGATGGAGGTTGCGTAAGTACTTTTAAACCAAGCTTCAGCATTACGAAGCCACCAAAGCCAAGACCGAAACTTGTTTTTCAACATTTTTAACTTTTATCTGCACTTATGAAAATTAATTATCTAATGAAAAAATGTTTAAACCATTTTTTTTACATGTTTGTTAATAAATATTTAAATATTTATGTAAGTCATTATTTCACAGAAATAAATTGTAAAAAATCTGACAAGAATGCAGTTGAGAACAATAATAATGGAGATATTTTTGATATATTTGATAAATTTCAAAAATATGGTCAGAATATTAATTATTTGATCATCAGTATATGTACAATAGATATATTCAGGTCGCAGTGCTTTCTGACAAGAATGCAGTTAAGAACAATAATAATGGAAATATGAACATTTATATTACTGATAGATATGTATGAATATATATTTCAAAAATATGGTGACACGACTAATTATTTGATCACCATCATATACAAAATAGATGTATTCAGGTCGCAGTGCTTTCTGGCTTTTAATAATAAGAAACACCCTCATCCATCAATTGCAGTGCATTTTAACTACACATCAAGAAATGTAACTTATAAGCTGTTATATACATCAATGGTCCAAAGAATAGACAAGCAAAGACCAAGGTAATTGGTATACTGATTGACGCAAATCTGCATTGATGAGCGCATGTGAAGAATAAATGTGGGGAACTTGAATGAAATGTATTTTCTCATCGACCATGACAATACAAAATAAAGTCCTCTTGTATAAATATTTCCTTGATCCTGGACATATAACATACAACTATGGGTGTATATAGTACAGTATAGTTCCAAAACAAAGTCTTACGACTAATAGTTAAAACCCCATATTACAATAGTAATTTTGACCTCCATCCTACGAAAATAAAATGTTTTGATTTATATTATATAAAAAGTTGTCACTTCCATCACGGTCTAGATATATCAATCGGTACCAATGTAGCGAATGAGTTTTCGAAAGAATTTAAGAATAAGAACTTTTACATCATGTTACTCATAATCTTGAAACATCTGCATCACATCAGCAAAATTCTCAATAAGGATGGCTCAAGCAAACAACTAGATCATATGGGAAACTAAAAACGGTACACATTTACGGTACTGTATTATACGGTATTTACGGTACATTTATATATTGGATTTATGCTTTAGAATAGTAAGCCAATCGACATGATGCTCTTATTTTGTACACTTTTATCGTAATGGTGTCCTCTTCAATATACCAATGCTATAGTGAATTTTAAGAAATAAGAACAGTTTTGCAATAAGAAAATGCATTCTAAATCGTTTTTAGTTTCTTTTCATTTATGCATTTTATTGTTATTCTTCAGATTTTCTAGTCCATGTTAGATTTTGTTAGCAATAATTGGTAACAATATGCCACTTATAAATCTTGGTCCCTTAGTGCAACGCATTATACACGTAATTAATAGAGTTGTAGCCCTATTAAGAAGTCATTGTTGACTGTGCTTAGAAGCAGACGAAACTTTCAATCACATTCTCTATGACATTGTCTGTGAGGAGAACTACTCTCCCTTTCTGAAATTAAGAGGTCCACAATAGCTGACGCTTGGCTTTCATTCGAAAGGTAGAATGTCCCTTGTTCGGTTAGGGTGTGTTGCTGCACAAAAGATCAACTATGGTCGCAGTGGCCCGCTCCGTTGGGAGCTGGTACCCTGTTTATTTATATTCTACTCTAAATAAATTCTAACAAAAGTTATTTGTAAATTTCTCTATGCGTATCGATGAACATTGCTACGGATGTTGCCTATTACAGCTTTGCTTGTCGACGCGTACTGATAATAATTGTTTGTATGAATACTCATCACAATTGTAATTAAATAAGGAAGTGTGCAAAGACGAATCGCATTGCAAAAACAAATACAGATATATATTCGCTGCAAACATTCTTATTCACCGCTGATTGCTCTCTTAGGGTTGATATGTATTGGTGTTGTTGGTTTGCTTTCAAACAGATCGTATAACCGATTGAACCAAGTGAGTCTATTGTGCCAATGCATGCCGTGCCTACCGCTGATGCAAACCTGTAAGTATCAGCTGCGCGAGGTACAGACCACAGAAACAAAAATATATTATTTTTATCAGTTTTTATCAAACAATCAATTCGCATTAAACAACAACAACATCCAAATATCGTAACATGCTTAATCATCACTCTAAAAAAATTAAAACTCACCCTACAAATTTATTAAGCAAATAAACTGATATAAAGAGAAAGTATGAAATTCAATCTTATATTTAATTTCGGGGTTATTTGGTTCAATTAGATTTTTCACAAATTAAAATAACTCTTCGAACAGTTCATATTCGATTTATACTTACAACACTAATGGATTAAAGGTTTAATAAAGGAAATACTGGGGCATAGCAAATAATTTTATGGATTCTACTAAGTAATAGAATCTTAGTAAGCAATATAGCATTCCTGGGTGATATACATTTTTTACAGTAAGTTCCCCTGTTCATAGAGAGTATAGGCAGTATAACCTGAAAACATATAATTGAGCGCAAATTCTCTAACTTCTAAACACCAATCCTATCTCCAGGTTAGCAAATAAGGGGATCTGGCTCCCCAGCTTGATGATTGATCTCAAGGCCAACACCCTTGCATCGGAAACACTTTACCGCTACGCAACCCTTAGGGAGGTCAAGTTTCACACTGGACTATGTTATAGTGCCAAATGAGAAGAAGAACTTAAGTCTCCATACTGGCTAAAGTTATGCTTAAGACATTAACTTTACTGACTTAACTTATGCCTAAGTCTTCAACTATACTGACATAATTCTTATTAAACTCAAATTTGAGACTTAACTGACTACTGTCAAGATGATTCTTAGAAGTTTATTTACCAAGTGAATATTTATCTTTCAATGATTTTACTAATTATTAACTCTCCAATTAAAAAATAAAGCTGACAGCAATTTCTCCAAAATTCAAATCAAAATAGTTAAAAAGCAGAAGCTAGGCAGAAATCTCCTAACTTCAAATCAACTAAAAACACAAATATTTCAAATATTCAACAAATATTCAATAAACAATGCGATAACTTCAAGTTTTTAGATTGAACACCCTTCACATTATTACAAACAAACGATATATTAAATCTAACAATATGTTTGTAACGCACTGTAGAACGCCATATACCATAACATTTAGTAAAATCTTAAAAGCAAGTTGGGAAGATGAAACCATCTTAACCACCAAGATAACCATTCATAAATAGGAAAACAATTATCAGTCATATTGGATTTGCTGATGAATCAGTAGATGTAATGGAACCAAATCAGAAGATTGAATATTACCTACAACGACACTTGCCACAGTTGTAAGCAAAATAAAGAAATCACCTCAAGTCTGTTTTCGATTTTGCAACCCTTGTGGTAGATGGACTCAACGTGCGAGGGAGTTACTATCTACAAATTCATAGTCAATGTAAGACCCCCTATTCCAAAGCAACTTGAAATTCATTAAAGGTTCGACCTTTGGAATATTCTACGATGAGACATTACGCTAACAACTTTTAGTGGATGTCTAGAATCTTCCTAATAACATAACCTATTGATTCATATACCTATATTCAGTATGGCAAAACTTCTCATGTGGTGCTATCTGTCTAATTTTCCATTTTTTTAGACAAGTAACATAACTAGCAGAAATGATCTATATATAGATCTAGATCTATCTTTTAGACCAAGAATTAAATTATAAATCTAACTGAACGAAATCTTATAGAGAAAATAGAAAATAATTTTTCTTTTAAGATACAAGTATTTATCTGTGTGAAGGGCATTGACGTTTCAACAAAGCCAAAGCTAGCTTTTTTCTTAATTTTTTTTTTTTGGAAAAAGTTAGGCTTTGTTAAAGTAAGATAAATTGTGAGCTTTCTTTCTTTTATTAAACAGTAAATTTTATTTTTTCTTTGAAAGAAAGCTACTGGGCGCTGACAAGTACAAAAAAAAAACGAAAAAATGCGGAAAAAAGTTAATTGGTGTTCTGAAAATTTAAAATGCAAAAAAAAATTACATGTTAATTTTGTAATGCATGATTTGTGTCAATAACCTCAGAAAAAATATATAAAATTGTTAACACTTAATTAACAAGAATTACAGGAGTTGCAAATTAAATAAAAAATAGTTTAGTAGAACAATATTTAAGTGAATAACAAGCACATGGGCTCAAAAATGTTCATAGGTGGAATTCGGGGCCTCTAATAACAAAGAATAGAAGAATTTTAAACATCTGCTATCTGTTAAGCACCTATTAAGCATAATGTATCCATCTCTATTCATATATAAAATAACTTTAAAAATAAATAATTAATAAAAAAGAGATTTTTATCAAACAGTAGTGAATGGCAACAACAAAAATTTTTATTATTTTTAATTAATTGTTTTAATTAAATATAAGAAATAATTTCAAGACCACTGATAATGGGTGTTTGCGATATTCGGAACAGCTTTATGGTCAGCCAAAAATTTAATAATTAAAAATAATAAAAATGTTTGTTGTTGCAATTACACTACTGTTCAATAAAAACTTCTCTTCTCTAAAGAAGAGAAGTCTCTAAAAACAATAGTTTATATTAAGAATTAAGTTTCTTTCGTCAAAACTGATATTAAAAATCCATTTATTAATTGATTATAGCTTAGGTATTAAAACACTCAATATAATTTAGACAACTAAATAAATAAATTTTTAATGAATCTTCTCGAAGGGAGATATCAGAAATAGTGAATAAAAACTGTTATATATATTTATAGTTATCTTTTTATCTTTTTATATATAGATATAAATATAATAATATAATTTCAATATGTATAATTATATAATATATTTTAATAATAATATAATTTATATAAATATATATATAGATATATAAATATATAAATATATATATATATATATATAGATATATATTTATTTAAGTCTATTTATATTAACAACAAAACAAATATATATATATATGTATTATATATTTATTATATATTAAATCATATATATATTTATATACATATATATTATATATATATTACTAGTACTAGTAATATATATATATATTATTATATTATATTATATTACTAGTATATAATATAATTTCAATATGTATAATTATATAATATATTTTAATAATAATATAATTTATATAAATATAAATATATATATATATATATATATAGATATATATTTATTTAAGTGTATTTATATTAACAACAAAACAAATATATATATGTATGTATTATATATTATATTATATATATATTTATATACATATTATATATTATATATTATATATATATATTACTGGTATATACGTATTTATGTACAAATAGTAACATATGAATTAGAAATTTATTTTATGAAATAAAATTTTCACTGTAACAATATATAACTTCTAGTAGATAACTTGTTTCTTTAAAACAAAGATAAAAACGACATTAAAATAAAAAAAAAAGTTATTTAAAGAGAAAAAATTTTTCATAATAAACAGTTGAGTTGATAAAATTTCAACAGGGCTCAAGATACTTACAAATATCTAGACTATAAAAAAATTTTTTAAACTTGTGAGTATTGTTCTAAAGTGACATAGTATAATACCGATTTGTTGAAGGTCTTAAGATTTATTGAGATAAATGAACCGACATATTTGTATCTCAAGCAAAGGTCCAGATAGGACTAAAAATAACTAAACTAAACAAAATTTTTTGTGTTTGAGATATTAAGTTTTATGACTGCAGATTTTTAAACGGACAGACGATTTTTTGGCATCGTAAACCTCTTTATAGTATTATGTTATGTTACATGATCACCAATATTCGAAATCGAATTGGTAAATAAAGAAGAAGAAACCTCTTTTCTTTCGATATCCTATATCTTGTTATATTTTTTTTCTGGTTGTTTCTTGAACGTTGAAACATCTTCCAAATCGAAACAAAATATACCAATATATATAAAATATATAAAAAATAATATGTATAAAATATATATATAAATATATGGTAAATATATATAAAACAAGAGATAAAAGCTATCTTTTTATATATATACAGTAGATTAGTTTAGAGCGGTTTAAGAGCAAATCTTCGACCGATTTCACCTAGATCGCTGATGAATTTGTTGCATTACCTTATATGTCCCTTTTAAATGGTTTTTTATAACAAATGTATTTCTGTTTCAAAAGCTATGTGTACATTTAAAGCAATTTATTACCTTTGAGCATTTGCGACTCTTCCAAAATCAGTTACTAATATTTTGTTAAAGGTTTCTCAAACAGGGATTGCTAGGAGTGCTAGCCGTGCTTATTACTAAGGTCAAGTATCTGTAGATTTGATACCAGTTTATGATATTAATTTTTAATAGTTCTTTGGGATTCTCAGGAATGATATTCTAATATATTATTTTATTATTGTATACATTATTGAAATATAGACTTCAACTTCATTTAATTCACATTTACTAAACGGAACCGAGTACTTTATATAATAATATATATAAATCTACAAATTTAAAAATAATATATAAAAATAAAAAATATTACTTAAAACACTAAAAGATTAAAATTATTACTACTACTGTTTTATATTAAAACAAAAATTCTTATACATACAAATTATAAATATTATTAACAAATTGTAGAAATAAAAAATAAAAATTTAATTTTAAAAAATTCCATATATACAATATATATATAAAATTCTTATAGGTATGTAATTTTACAACTATGTTTGTATATAACCTGCACCTACTGAAGCTATCAGCTATTTAACCTGATAATATAATTAAATTTACAATCAGTTGAAGTAAAATACACAAATAAAATAAAAATAAAAATAAAATAAAAATAAAAATAGAAAGAAAATAAAATAAAAAAAATAAAATTTATTTAGAATTTAAAATAAAAATTTTCTCCAAACGTAAATAAAATGAATTAATTTAAAATGTTGAAATAACAAAATAATTAAAAATACTCAATTGACTGAAAGTGCATCAACAATCACGACGAGTGCAATTAAAAAAAGAATGTGGAACGAGGTTTTTGCTTGGGTACAGGAAATTACGAAAAAAGAAGAGAAGTGCAACAGGTGTCACAACTATTCCAACAACTCGTCGGAGTATAGAGAGAACTATGGATATGTCATTGCCTCAACTGAAAGGTACTTGTTAATACGTAGATACTCCATGTATTTTTTAAATTAGGCGCGTTTCCATTGTATCATAAAATGTTTATTGTTTTTCTACAATACATAGATTAGGAGAGAATACGATATTCTAGTAAAAAATATATTGATAAGATATGATTGCAGTCCCACTCCACTTCAATCTACATGCAGCGTATCTATGTGAGTACGACAATAGACTTTGTGTGAGTGTGTTGGTTGGTAGTTACGTACAATGTAAAGTGAATGACAAAAAAATGCGGGTGTGTTCCCTCTAAATAATTGTTATGCAGATTGAAGACTGCAGTCACACTTTAAAAAATTTTTCTATATATAAATTTTGTTTTTAATTATTAAAAGACATTTATATAATAGATGTGGACAATATCTGACACAGCTGTGTGGCCAGCGTTCAATTCAACGAATTAAAAATAAAATTATTGTGTAGTCAATTTTGCTTCTAATTATAGTAAGAGATATTTATATACAATAATTTTTATATATATTATAATAATAATTTAAATATATTAATCATATGTTTATCACAAAGTTTAATTAACTATTAATTCAATTAATTAAAAATAATAAAAAATTTTGTTGTTGCAATTTACTACTGTTCGATGAAATCTCTCTATTGAAAACAATACTTTATATTAAGAATGTAGGTTCTTTCGTTGTTGTTGTTGTTGTTGTTGTTGTTGTTGTAGCCCGCCGGGATCTGCTTGTGTGACCCCTTTGAACGGCACTTGGTCGTTTTCGACGAGTGACACCAGAACGTAGACCCAGCCGTTCTTGGAACATAGTTTCTTTCGTCAGAGCAGACGTTAAAAATAAAGTTAGTAAATACCCTAGAGATAACTATGTTTTTTTACAACTAATTTCTTTTTTTTTAATATATTTATGGATTGTTTTTTAAAAATATAATTCACAATACAAATGATTGAACTATAAGTTCAATAGAATATATATATCTGCAGAGTATTAGTATATGAATAAAAACTTGATTTTGATCATATATAATTGTTAATAACATTATGAAACTAAATTTTTTTAGATTTTTCATTGGTGTTATATGAATTTGAAGCTGCTGACCTCAAATCTGTAACCCGTTTTTCTTCTAAACATCTGGATCTTTCTAAATAATGGGTTAAAATTCCAAAATCGCGATTTCAACAAAAAATCTTGAGTAAAAACATTAATTATAATAAAAAAAAATAAATCATTTTTATTTAAGATTAAGATTAAAAATATTCTGTGCTTTATAAGACAAAGAGAGAGCTAAGTTTCCGTGTTAAATGGCTCTATAAGAATTATACAATGCTAAGATTAAAATATTCGATACTTTATAGGATCTATAATCTTATATCTATGTTCTGTAAATGAAATAATTAGGTTCCCGATTAAGCAGGTCTGTAAAAAAGGTATTCACCGCTCATATTTAAAGCATCATACGCTTTATAAGAGCATTTTTATAGTTTAAAAATTATATTTTTTGTGACCAAATTTAATTTTTTTTATATAATTTACGGGTTAATTAATCAATTATATGTACTTTCACCATATTTAAAAAAGACCGTCAATAAATATATTAATTGAAAAACTCAAGCTGAAGATTAGCCTATTCATGACTACAGAATATAGTCGAAATATTGGTGTTTAAATGTTTTTTTTTTAATTAATTAAATAATTGCGATTTTTTCATTTAATATCTTAATTGACATTTTTTTAAAAGTTTAGTTGACAATACAAAAAATTAACCAATTACCCGGAAAACTAAATATATAATATATAACAATATATAATATATAACAATATATAAATACAAAAAATGTAATACATGTAAAAAATGTTATATATATAATAATATTATTTTATTATATTATAAGTATATATAATTACTTTAGTAATTTTTTAAAAATTTTTGTTGTTTTTAGAAAGAAATCGTGTGGATAAACACGATTAGTCATCGCTTCTAATTTGACAGGCACGAGTTCTAAGCCTGGCACTTGCAGTCCAAACAAATTATGTACGGACTATAAACTAATTAAATAAAATTTGATTATTTCCTAAGACCACTGATGAAGAGTACTTGGTAATACTCGAAACAGCGTTGTATAGTTAGCCAAATTCCAATAAAAATTAAAATAAATTTTTGTGTTTGTCCTTTATTTCTTTCTTTGCTATTCCAAAAGCTCAATAAAACACATAGTTTAAAAAAAATACTTTAGTAATTTTTTAAAACTTTTTTTATATTTTTTTTTAATTTTTTGAAGTGTATAGCAAACCAGTATATGCTCACTAGAACGAAAGCGAAACTTCTTGCATTGAAAGTGCATTGAATAAAATGTAAATATTTATAAAAAAATATATTAATCTTTTTATCTCTTTTAATAGATACAAATACATTTTTTTTTTGATTTTTTATTATTCTTTTTTTTTTGTGTGTTCTGTCAATAAGAGAAACCGGCTTGGTTCTTTGGAATCGCTTTCAACAAGTTTCAAAACAAATAAAAAAGTATCTGAGTTATGACTTCGAACAAAAACTTCATTAATTTATGCATAGAAAATTGGTCAAAGTTAGATTTAAAATTTTCCCTTAATTAATTAACAAATAAACTTAAGGAAAAAAATGACAATTATAAACAAATTAACTGAACAGTTATTCGATTTCAAGATACTTAAAATTTTCTATTTCTTAATAATTTATCAATTAACTAATTTCACCAATTCTTACTTTTTATTTAACAATTTGTTGTTGTTGTTGTTGTTGTCGCTGATGTTGACAAAAAAAAATTCGCATTTCTTTCACTCTCCAATGATAAACTAAATATTTTGAATTGCTTTTTCATAAATTTCTTGTTGTTGTTGTTGTTGTTGTTGTTGTTTCCGAATTGAAATTCTTTTATTTTGTATATTATTTTGCTTTGATAGATGATTCACAACACAATCACGCACGTCACACACAACTACAGCATTAATTCATTTTTCTTCACTGGCAAATTCATACGAAATCAACAAAGCAAAATGCTCACACAGATACAATTCTTGGCTTGCATGTATTAGTGCGTATCTATGTGCCACGCAGTATGATCGGTTTTGTGTATTTCTTTTGTTGTTGTTAATTCACTTATCTCTCTTACTCGGTTATTGCTTCTACCGCGCACTACATGTTCACCATTGAACCGCTCGAGTTTGACTGAATTTCATAGTTTCAACGCTGAGATACAAATGCGAAGTGCACGACGTAAAGTTGACGTAAAGTATCTGCGGTTGCAACCAACATCGATCACAGTTCAACATCAAATTGGTATTAAGTGGTTCCGAACCTTTTGATTGATTGTGCAAATCTTAGCATAATTAAAATTGCGATCAATTGATTTCTTTAAATTGACATTGTGCTCTTCTTCTCAATCAACTTCAAGAATTCAGAGAAAAAGAGTATTATATATAACTATATATAATATAATCTATTTTCGATTTATTTGGCATAAATGCAGGAAATGAAAGTGAAAGTTCCATTTTCAATATATACCAAGATATAGTCCTATAGCGTATGTTAATGATGCAGGAAACAAAAAAAAATCATATGGATTTGGGAGATCAATTTTCAACATTTCCCTAAACATACTGTCTCAAAGCATAGTCCTCTCTTCCAAAAATAAAAGTCCAGGCAAAAACAATTCAATGCGTCAATAACAGTTAATCCAATTAAGATATTTAAATACGCATTTTAGGCCCTGTTTATTACTCGTAAACATCTGCAACATTCACCGAGAGTGAGAGGACAGTATTAATTACATAGGAATCCCGTTTGATAAGCGGTTCTTTTGGCACAGGGAAGCACATACAAATCAAAAGAAATAGTTGCGCAAAAACACTGCAATACATACAACCACTTTTCAAACACAACAACTTTAACATGAAGAACAGAAAGCTTATCTGCAGCCAAATAATTAGACCAGCACTACTTTATGGATCTGTCACATATAGCAAAGCTGCCGACTCTACTATTTAGAAGCTACAAGTTGCTCAAAGTCAGACTCTCCGAAGACTCTTCAAAGTGTCATGGTACATCCGCACGAATGACATGTTAAGAGACCTTAAAATAGACCCGGTCAAAAAATATATAAGGAATAGAGCTCTCTACTTAGCACAGGCTTCCGTACTTAACACTATCTAATCTCAGAGTAATCACTAACAGCATGGCGTGGAACGCAGACCTTAGATCAGTCATTGAATAATCACAAAGCTTATGCGGATTACATAAATTAGTCAATGAGATGGATGGGACTCTGCAGAAACCTCACAGCTATCAAAGAGTAAAAGTGTCCAGATGCAGTAACTCGGAAAAGGTTCAATATGACAATACGAGTCTGATTTATCAACGAATTTTAATAGAAACAGTTATTTAGTTTAAATTTTTCTACTACGCTATATAGCTTGTATCAGTGCTGGCAGATTTTCAGGCAGATCACACATCGCATATATATAAAGTCATAGAACATAGTCGGATTCTGAAAACAGTACTGAATTATGTGTATGGGATAACATCAAGCTATTTCAATCTATGTTTATTTTTTACGGTATTACTTCCATTAGGAAGTGAGTCGAAAAAAATAATCTTTTAAATGAAATATAATATCTCAATTTTCACGGATAGCTCAAATTGGTCGGCAGAGAGGGTGCAATCAAAAAGAAGAGAGAAATATAATATCTCAATTTCCAAGGATAGCTCAGAGATTTACTGCGGACGATGTATTTCAAATGATTTGAATGAATATATTTCAGTTCTCATGGATAGAAAAACGCAGGAAAAAAACTAGTCTTTCGGGTGTCTAATCAAACTACAGTTTTTCCAACTAAAGTCTTAAAGATTAGGGAAGTATGTCGGTTAATTATATATCATAGCGAGAATAGATTAAAGACTGCAATTAAAGTACTTCAAATTTTCACCTTTAAATCAAAACTAATAAGAGAATATATGACAAAAACCAGTGGAAGCTACCAAATTACTGACATCACTCTCATATGGGTTACAGGTCATAGGAATATTGAGGTGAAGGAAAAAGGAGACAGTTCAATAGCATATTGCACGTTTATGGATGTGAAGGTACCGGTAAATATATACCGGTAAATATATACCGGTAAATATATATAGAAGACGAGTATCAAGTCATTATTGTTCCAAAGTTAACAAAATCAAATTACGGTCTACGTCCTGGACCCATTCGTCAATTTCGACAACCAAGTGCCGTTCACCATCCCTCAAAGGGACTACACAAGCAGATCCCAGCCCGCTACAACAGAAACGTGTTATATAAATTTCCCTCTTTAGCAGTCAAAGTACCGCCATGGCAGACGTACGCCCTACGTTGAGAAACACTGATTTGTGCACATATAATTTATATTGCCCACATAAAAAAACTGTTCAGGTCTTAAGGTCTTAATTAAGCTACTAATATTATATAACTTTAATTATTTTAAAAATACGTGGACAAATCTCTTACCTCTGTTTTAGAAGTTTATCAATTTCTACAGATATACATATTCATATTCTGCAAATTAAAAAAGAGCAATTAATATAAAATTAATTTTGATATTTATTAAAAATTTGAACCTAGACTAGCGACAACTTCACTTCCATATAACTGTAACATTAGTATCCTTATCGATATCCTTTTCAATATGAAATGGTGAGAGTCCAGTTTTACAACAGATTTCATCGAAATTCAACAGGCCAGTGTACATTTTTTGTCGTCCTGAAGGCACAGAACCAGTGAATATGGGATATTTGTGTATGCAGCGTATGATTTTGTGCTGCAAACCAAATATAACCAATTTCCTTTCATCGATGTTATTGTTCTGCGGACACAAGCGCTGACAAATTGCACGCAAGGTAACTCCATGACTCATTGAAGCATAGAACTGAAATATTTTCTGTATTGTTGGACTTTTTGGAATTTTATCGGGATTAAGTGCAACGTATTTACGACAGGCAGCAGTTAGAGACGTGTTTTGTATAAGATTCTTAAGATTCTGTGTGCACATATATACATTGCTATATTTTAAAATAGGCAACAATTGTACTACACCGTAGTAGGCCAAATTCTGCATACACGACTTGACTAGATCAGTTTCAACATCTGCCTCAGCGGCAATGCGCGCAATATGGTTAATG
>NC_051846.1:149380990-149398563 GCF_002237135.1 Teleopsis dalmanni | reverse complement strand
ATATTTGTTTTGTAATTTGAATCAAATGATGAGTAGGAAATTAGGTTTTGCTTCAAATATCTTGGTCGGTTGTATATTGAAATCAGTAGCGAAGCGTCAGCTTTTTGGCAAGGTGTTCACAATTTGATCAAAACTGAATTCCAACTATAACGTATTCTACCTACTCCTGAGTTTTGTCCTTCCCACAAGCACATAGCGTACAAGACCAACAAAACAATATATTTAAATGATCGCAGCCTGTGATCCACTGGTTTTTATGGTAAATAGCTGTAGGAAAACGGCGACTTATCACAGATTTCGACATTTTTACAACAGGTACCAAATTCTTCATATCTGGAGTTGGTCTATTCTTTTTATGAATTAAAACCATTTTTCAGAAGATTGTTTAAAAAAAAGATATTTGAATCAAATCTAAATATTATTTTTCACTTCAAATTTCTTTAATTTTTTTCTTTACTTTTACTATTTGCTAGTATAAAATTGCAATAATGACTTTGTTTTTGATTTATTTCCAACCTCTACATAAGAGTAAGAAACTCTCAAGCATTCACTTACTTTTTACTTTGTATTTACTATGCGCGGTTCGGTTTTTTTACTGAACCATTTGCTCATATAAAACGGCAACCGTGACTTTGATTGTATTTGCACGCTTTGTATGATCTTATGGTTTAGTTAGGTTGATCTAGTCAAATGTAAAGCGATTTTCGCTCAGTCATTTTTTTTCTCTTTTGTATTTACTTTGCATAACATTGGAAGTTCACTTTTTTTATTGAACCGCTTGCACGCATTAATGTAAGAGTTGTAATTATTTTACGTACTTATTTTGCGGGGCTTGTTTTCTCTTTTATTTTTATATTTGTTTGTATGTTTTGTGTTTATTCAGTACTGAACATAGTCCCAATGTGAATGTTATTTCATTGGCATGCTTTGTAAGCAGTGCGGTGCATTTTTTATTCTGAACCTTATTATATTTTAAGAGGAATTTATTTGAAATAAATTATTTTTATTTTATTAATTATAAGTAATGTTGGGTGTAACTAACATATGTATGTGTGGTTTTGTTTGTATTATACGTTTTCTGTTTATGTTAACATGTTTGGAAAAGCTATTATAAAAAATGTTAAATAGCAAAATAGCGAGATTATTTACTTAATATAAAAAAGATCTAAAAAGGAAGCTTTGTTAAGGTGTTCAGTGAACACTCTGAACTATTCGACGCCTCGCCTCTGATTGAAATATTATTCTAGTGTCATACGCAATTTGGAATAGTATTATAGGTATAGAAAAAATTAATAGCATTTTTTGAATATAGATTACTTTTGGTACAAAAAAATTATAATAACAACTTCTAGTGATCAGCACTTTTGAGGAAAAAAATATTATTTAACTTAGAAAAAATATTGTTTAAATTGTATCCTCTCTTTGCCACTACTTCGTCCCAAATTTTAAGAAGATGTATCTATACGGAAAATAATTTATTGGCTGAAGAAAAAAAAATGGGAACGGGAGCTAGTGGAGTTCAGCTATTTCAATGAGTCGTTATAAAGATTTTGAGGGTTTCAAGGAAATATACACAATCCTCACAGCAGCTTTTATAAATATTTAAAATAGTTTTGATATTTAACAGTTAAAAATAAAGATATAATTAATTAATTCAATTATTCTACACCTGGCTTATGATTTCGTTCTAATATAACACAGCAGGTAAATTTGTTAATAAAATTTTCATAGCAAAGTAACAAAACTGCAGAAAAATGTGTGAACATAAAAGTCAAGTACGGCTTTGGGTTCGTTGGTTATGCAGAGCTGACTCTGACCTTCAACTTTGGCAGGGCACGAGTTTGATTCTAAGTAGTTGTAGTTTCAAAAAAAAATATTTCCTAATAATTAAACAAAAGAATTTTTTCCAAGACCACTGATGATGAATATTTGGCAATATTCGAAACAGTTATATGGTCAACCAAAAATTCAAATAATTAAAATAATGTAGAAAAGAATTTTTGTTGTTGTAGTTCACTGCTTTTAGAAATCCTCTTCATAAATATTTGGACTAAAAATTTTAATTTTAGGTATTATTAATTTTCTAGTTATTAATAATTTCAAAAATATTTTATTTCGAAATTGTCTTTTTTTAGATATCAATTATTTTGCAAATGCAATTTCAATTCAAGAAACCCTATAACTTTGGACTGCCTCTGTCACAAGGGGATAAAATATTTATTTAAGAATATATTTGATAACAATGTGAATGTCTTATCTTATTAGGAGAACATCCTAACGATTTCATAGTCTTTTAAATTATTTTTTAAATATTATAATAACATTATCATTCATAGCTATATAGTCCATGTAGGAACTAAGATTGGAGAATGAACATTCCACCATCCTTCTATATTTTTACTTTTATCCTACAGTTTATGATATTCATAACTCTCAGATCTTGTCACTCCATCTCTTTCTTGGCTTTTCTTTTCTTTTCGTTGTTTCAACTTTATTCAGGAAGACTAGAAAATGTAAATTTCTCTATTCTTCTCTATTTTTACTCCTATCCTCTAGTTGAAGACAATCACATCTCTCAGATCTTGTCACTCCATCCCTTTCTTGGTCTTCATTTTCTTCTCGTTGTTTTCAATTCTCTTTCTAAGATTCTGTCTACTCTTCTTTCTTCTGGCATCCTCACAACTTGTCCTACCCACTTTAAACGTTTCTTTTTTATGCGCTTGATTATTGTGTCACCTTTCATCAGCTGATTGAGTTTATCGTTATATCAAATACTGACACTTTGTTTGCTTTGGCATCAATTAATCTCAAGGTTTTACTTCCATAAGTGATTACAGGCCGTATAATTTAATAAAAATAAATTAAATTTATAATTAATTAAATAATTTTAATAATTTTTTATAACAAAATTTTGATTTTTCTTGATACATTTTTTAGATGTCATGAGTTTTCACACACTGAGTAAGGACCTGTTTCCAGTTTATATTCTAACGAGGATATTCAACATCGTTGTGTTAAAATAATATAATATATTTATTAAAATTAAATTATTTTTATAGTCATTATCTATATCCATATTTATATTATATCTATATATATATTTATATATGGCGCTCAAGATAGTACCAACAAATTTGGTATCTGTTTACGGTTCAAAGAGACGATATACGTTCTCTCTCTCTCTCTTTGCACTTTATTATTAGAGAAGAAAGAATTTGAAATCTAGAAAACAACTTTAACAAGAATTAACAAATTTATTGAATGTTCATTTCACGCGTAGTTTTCCATATATATACACATTACGTACTTTAATCTTTGTAATAATAAGTTCCAAAATCATATATATATAGTGTTTACCATAGTATTTTATCGATATTGAGATATACATATATTTTAAATATAGCAAACTTATAAATAAAAATAAAATCTGAAATGGCCAAGCCTCACTTTGGGGAACGGTCTTCTCGATCACAGTAATTCCTACGCCAGATAAGTTTCTGACACACAACAAATATGTTATTGTCAATTTAGATTTTAAGTAAAATTCTATAATTTTTTTTTAAGTCTGTATGAATTTCATTGAATCAATAATAAAAAATTATAATAAATCTACATGTATATGTTTTGATAATGGGCACTGTTTTGATCTACCGATTTACGCTTTATAATATTGAAGTTCAATGTTTAACTAATCTTCACCTTATGAACCGTTATAAATAATCCATTTATTAAATTCCATTTTGATTTTTAATAAATTATATTTAAAATGCATATTTATTAATACTGGTTTATATGTAACGTATATAATTTATTATAAAAAAAAAATGTTACAAGTCGATTGATAAATGATAAGATATAATAAGGACAATTAAAAAAATTAAACTAATTTTATGGTGAATATAGATGTAAAGTAATAAGATTTAATCTAATTATTTTCACATTAACAAGATGTAATTATTTTTATACAAGTTACTTCTACTCTGATATTTAAAATAGTTATAAATATTTATTATAAAACCTTGATTATACGAACATTTTGTTCCTTATAGAAAAATTAAAATCTACCAAATGAATAATAAGTTCTTAATAGAACTGTCTTATTTAATTCTCAAGATAGTTCCAATTATAGTTTACTTTAATATTTAAAGATTTCTTAATACATTTAAATTAATAGACGTTTGGTGCTTTCATTCTGAATATTCCTTTGGAACAGAGTTCAGGTTGAAGAACCAAGTCAAATAGCAAAAAAATAAAACTAAGTGGAAACATAAATAAATCTTTTATAAATTATATAAATTACTTAAAAAAAATCTTTAATAAATTTACTCAAATACTATTTAAAAATTTAGGTCCCGACTAATTAATTGTCTATGTGCCATGAAGATTTAGGTCCTGACTGTTACTTATACTTCTATATGTATTGATAATATATAACATTTTTCTCATTCTCTTTTTAGATATTGCCAAATATTTAAATTGAAATTTTATAAAATATAGTAATATAACAGAAATATAATTTAAAGGATATGTTTAGGATCCACTTTAGAGATGACGAAATATCAGTATAAATATTGATTAAACGAATAGCCGATTCTTTATTTTTACAAGTGGTATCTATTTCATATAGTGTATGGTGAAGGTATGATGTTGGAGATATCAATATAAGGCATAAAAAATAGATAAATGGTTAAAAATATCGTTTTTAAAGAAATTCAGATTGTTAGATGGGAAGTGTTTACTATAAAAATACTAATTCTTAGTAAACAAAGGCATTGCTAGATGGCGATTGATCAATCTATTCAGACAAAAAGTATTGGTATGACTGAAGCCCTTATTGTTGCAATGCAATGATATATAATAATAAAGATTCTGGAACCAAGACCAGATAGAACTAAAATTAAGCAATGAATAATAATTTTCGTAAATGTTTATTTAAAATTTTCGAAAATAAAGCAAGAGGATTTAAGTTAAAGAAGAACTTATAGTTCATAGTTAAGAATAAACTATGAATACAGTTCTTTAATAAACGAATTGATTTTTATCGTTCGTTTTGACGAAATAAACTAAATTCTTAATATAAACTATTGTTTTCAATAGAGAGATTTTTATCGAACAGTAGTGAATTGTAACAACAAAAATTTTTAGTATTTTTTAAGTAATTGAATTTTCGGCTGACTGTACAGGTTTTTAGAGACTTGCCATATACCTATTATCACCGACTAGTCAAAGATGGAATATTATCACAAGAAAAAGCTTTCCAAAGGAGCTATCAAAAGGAACTACATGACTAATGCAATTTTGAAAAATTACAAAATATTAACTTATCGTTAAAAAATTATTGACCACACCTTTCAAAATTATCTACAGGGCCAAACAACATCACGCTCACTCTGTCTTATGTACACACATCTAACGAAAGAAATAGTTTTCAACAATTTCCATAGATTATTTGAAAGACCACTATAAAACCATATAGTAAGTAAGTAAGTTCAAAACCAATACAGGAATAGTCTTACAAATTTTCGAGCAAAATCATCACAGCTCAAGTAAACAACTCAAATATTAATTTCTGATTGGCATTAATTCTGAAAAGATTTTACAGATCGCTAAATAGTATAAGATTCATATAGATCATTTAACAAATCACTGGTAACTTAGAATCAACTCAAAAATTTGAATAGCTCTCTCATATTTTTGGAGCAATGAATATATATAAGAAAGGAACATAACATACGAATATGATATATGGAATACAGAAATAACATGGAACATTATAATACAAGTTTCAGTGGATCTGAAAGCTATTATAGGCCAGTTAGAGAATATTTACATCCATATAGTGCAAGATGTGATTTACAGCGCATGATGTGATAAGTAGATAAATCCCAAGATGTGATAAGTAGAATAAAGAAAGCCCTGGGCGCTTTTACAAGGCTTCGTGAAGTGTGGAGCTCTAATATTTATAGTTTACACACAAAGATAAAAATCTTTAAAGCATGCATTCTTTCAGTTCTCCTGTATGGTTGCGAAACCTGGTTTGTTATGGAAAACATATAAAGCAAGCTGAAACTATTTGTTAACCGCTGTCTCCGCAGAATTTTGCGTATTTTCTGGCCAAACAGATTATCAAATCAAGACCTTTGGACCAGAATAAATATAAGAGATGTCAACCTTGAAATTCGCAAAAAAAATTTAGATTGATCGGGCATACACTTTTAAAGACTCCTACCGAAATTTTTCAACAGGCGTTGGTGTACAACCCACAAGATCGCAGAGGAAGAGGTCGTCCAAAAACAACAAGGAGAAGGTCAACGTTAAATGAAAAAAAAAACCGTTTCGCAGCTCCTAGGAAGAAGAATAAGCAACATTATTGATATGAAAGACGTAGCGTTGTGGCGCGAAAGGTGAAAGCGACTTATAGACAGCTCATTACATAAGTATGTCCAGTATAAGAGGTTGCTCGAAATCATTGAGTCGAGCAAGGCTTATTATTATTATTATATAGACCAATATAAACTTATATATCACCTCGAAAAGACAGGAATTAAAAAAAAGGATTTCTTTTTATCGGATTGTGTTTCGATCTTTAGATCTAGTTTAAGCATAGAATTTTTACAGAAGAGGTTAAGAAAAAAAGGGGAATAAAAGAAAGGAAATAAAAAAAGGAAATAAGAAAATGAGGAAAATAAAAGTAAGGAAAAAGGTCTATTATAAAAATTTGGACATTGGATTAATTATTATTAAGCTATAACATAATTGGGAATAACAAAATTATTAATTTTTCATTTAATTAAATATTTTTAATTTTTATTGAATTTGAAAATGAAAAAAATTCTTACTAATTTATTCCTTTGTGTATTTACTTTAGTCACTGACGATAATATTTTTTTTAATTATATTATAGTTTTATATTGTCTATAGTAGCACTACTAAAAGTTATTAATTTCACTTTCGTTGCTTATTTTTATAATTGTGTTATTTCTAAATTATGAACTATAGTTTATTTACAGAAAAGCAATCACAATTAGCAATAAAATATTGTAAATCACAAAAAATGCATTTGTTAAGTAATTTTTTATTGAATAATATTTAAGATTGCGAATAATCCGGCAATTCACTGTGCGACATTAGTCGCGGAAAGTTAATCTGTTAATGCAATGTGCTTTTTGTGTGAAGTACAGGAAGACTTGAATTGGAATCTTACCTGCGACGGCTGCGAATTGTCGATGTCACTCAGCGGAACTTGCTTATATGCGGCGCTGTGCGGTATGTTGCCTTTAGACGGCTGTTGGATTGGTGCAGGTGTTGGCAAAGGAGTTGAAGCAGCTAATGCGGAAGATTTGTGTGGAGCCATTTGGGAGCCTGGGGAAGAGTTCGACGACGATGCAGCTGGAGACGGCGTTGTGGCACGGAACACTGGACTATTGCTGGTATTTGATTTATTGGTCTGCCATTCACTTGGTTTCGGAGGCAATTCCGGCGGTTGATTACGGAATATCGCGCTGTTTTCGGGTATATTTTGATACTTCGGCTGTGGTTTGGGTGGCGGTGATGGTGTGATAATTTGTACTTTTGGCTGGTAAGATTCATTAACGTTTGGCAGTAACTTGTGCAATTGAGATTCGTTATTTAAATCTGTAGTGTCTGGCGCGTAACCATTTAAACCAAAGAATTTTGATTTAGCATCGTTCAGAGCGGCTTTCACTGCGGCTATACTGTGACTGGCTTCGTTTAGTTCCGATTGCGAATGTTGACTAAGCGGTCTTTGCACTGGACTTACGTTCGCAGCTATTGTGTTTGCAACGGGTAATGCTTGTGCGGTTGTGTTGTTCGGTGGTAATTTGTGTGGTGTGGCGTAGCAGGGGGAGTTCAACTGACTGGTAATTTGTTGTTGTTGACTGTGATTGGAGCTTCGATTGCCATTTGGAATTATAGGCTGTTTTTGTTGTTGTTGATGTTGTTTATTATTATCGCTGAACTTAAATGATATTTCGGTGTATAGTGGAGAGTGGGGATCTGTTCCATTCAGCGCTGCTGTGGCTGCTGTTGATGATGCAGATGTCGATGACGTTGTTGGTATTATTTGCGGTTTAAGTTTTGCTGTATTCGTGTTAACTGTTGCGGGCATGCTGAGATTATCATAGACGCTTACTGGCCTGTCGTCATACACTTCCATTATATAGTCTATATTTTAATGGAAATTCTCTGTGTACTTTGTATTATCACTATCTTGTATATTTTGAGTGCAACGTGTTCGTTAAGTTATCGAGCTTTTGTTTTTCGTCGTTATTTATTCGGTAACTGTTGCTGTGAAGTATATAAATATCTCAATACCCACTATGGTAATACTGAGCTAATCCAATAAGTTATCATGATGTAACTGCTGAAATTAAATAATTAAAAAAGGATTAGTTGGAGATTAAAATTTTCCGCTTTTTACAACTATAATAAAACTTCTACGTAGAAATTGCGGAAATTAAGAGCACGTGTTCATTATACTAAATTAATAATAGTTGCTTTAATAAAGTTGGTGTATTAAGTTGTTATGGCAGTTTAATCAATTAAACTAGTACATCAATTTGCAAATTTATTAAGCAATTTATTCCGTTTCAATAATTTATGCACATTAAAACCTATTGTTAAACAACGCTTATTACATGTTAATTAATTTTAAATTGAAAGGCTGGTATGTTAGCATTATAATCGATTGAACCTTGTATCGAAAGTTGTTAGATATAAACGAGATATAATGAAATATTATTAATAATAAGAAATATTGAATGTCAAAGAAACAATATATATAGTATGTCAACTTTAACTGGTTTTTAAGCACTATACAGCATTATCCTTTTCGTGGTACCTTAAGATTAAGAGTTTTTTTATTATATTATATTAAACTATTAAATCTTCCCATTGAAAATTAATAACAATTTATCAAATCTTAAAACTAGTATATTTTATTTTTACTTCCTGCACAACCGTACTAGGAAATATTATATTATCACTAATTAATTACTATGTAATAAGTAGTTTTTAAATTATTCTTGACAGAAAAATATATAAACTCATAATTTTATTAAGAATAATTATTGATAATTATTTATATTTTAATTATTTATAAAATAATTAAAGAGGGATAGTGACTTCTGCGTTCTGAGCTATGCGTTATAGGTATTATTAGTTCTTTCTTTTCAATCTTCTTGAATAGTATCTTAATTAGAATTTTTTTAGATAGAATAGGGTGGTTTATAATTACATATAAAGTTCTTTTTTAATCTTCTTGGATAGCGTCTTACTAAAAATTTTCTAGCAAGGTTATTGGGATGGTCTACTGTTTATAGTTTATAACAATATATAATTATTTTCTAATTTAAAATTCAATATATCGTTTGGACTTAGCCATTAGGATACTACAGAGTTTGAGAGTTTGAGTAATGCAAGCATACAAAGCTTTCTTTATTTAAAAGGAAGACTATTAATAATAGTCAAGTGGTGTAAATTGTATAAAATGGTTTTTCAATTAACATTATCGAAAGTGAAATAATACATCTGGGTTCTTTTTAGCTCAACGAATCCAAAATAGCCTACCATACCTTCCATATTCTAAACCTTTTATTTAACATTAAAAGAATTGATAATCATGTGACTGTTGTGATCAAAACTAACGTTTTGTGTGACATCTTCGCTATTTCTAAAGAAGTACGAACATATCAGACTTCCGGTCCAAATATCACACTATAAAGTCACTTATTATGGATGCGCTATGGTCTTTCAATAGTTACTTATGCACTTTTCCTGTGCCATATGTGATCATTAGGTTTGCAACATATCCATCAACCGCAAATTGAGGCTCGTATATTGTAAAAAGATAAACTTTAAACTAAATATATGATACCTTAGATGACAATTATATTTGTGATATCGGTGACTGAAGTGATACTGCCAAATTGGTACAAAATGGTTTTAATACAAAAACGAAAAAATAAAATTGACATTAGTCGATATATTAAACTGTTCAAATAAAACGGACCAAAGTGAATGACATTTCTGCAGCTAATCTATGTATTCAATTCAAATATTCATAATATATTATATACTTTAGATATACTAGTAATATATTTATAGCATATATCTAACTACAATTAAATATTTTTATTATAATAGATTTTAATGATCAGGTAACTATGACGACAGGCACTATTTTACTTAATAGAAACTATTATATTTAATAGAAAGGTTTTGAAGTCTAATAAATCACAACAACAACATTTTTTTTATTGTTTTAATTAATTAAATTTTTTGTGGAGCATACAACTGTTTCTAGTATTGCCAAATACCCATCATCAGTGGCTTTAATTAAATATAAGAAATAATTCCAAGATAACTGATGGTGAGTATTTAGCAATACTTGAAACAGCTGTATGGTAAGCCAAAAATCAATTAATTAAAATAATAAAAAAAATTGTTGTTGTAATTTACTACTCTTCAAAACCTTTCTATTAAATATACTAGCTTTTATTAAGTAAAATAAAAAATTCACTTTATAGGTATAATAAAAATCATTAATTAAAATCGTACAGTTTATCGCTAGTAATAATTGAATGAAGTGTTAAGTGTTGTCTGTAAGCAAACTCTTAATCCAAAAATGTTAGAGTAGTAGAGAGCACATCCTATATCTCAAATTAATTTTGATAATCTGTTAGCACATTAACTTTTTAATTGATTGTTTGTTCTATTATACGCTTGAGGAAATATAATTGAAAGTCTCTTGTAATCAATTCATTTAATTTTTACAAGCAGAAACAAAAACTTACATCGTATGAAAAACGAATTAAATCAACGTCAAGATTTTCAAACTTTTAAATTTAATTTTTTATTAAAATTTGCTTTGATGGCTTGTTAAAAATGCCTGTATTCCCATTATACCTGGTGCATGGAGCTCACCATCATGAACAATTTCGTTGTAGCTTTGCTTCAGATGTCTGTCAGCTTTCATATTATTCCTTTGTGAGGTTTGCTATCCAATGGATATGATATTTTCACAATTTAATATTTTTGAAAAAGAATACATGCCTTTTTATGCAGTCTACATTTTATTTTATGATACATATTTTTACACACTTAATCCTGTTCACACAAAAATTTGTTTTAATCTAGTTTTTAATAAATAAGATTTGTTTTTATAAGAAAAACAAAGAAGCCAAACATTAGAATAGAATTTTAGACATAAGGCAATCAGTTCAATCCAGGGGACTCAGCATAAACTGAAGTGTTAAAAATGAGTCAATAAAATATCATTAAGGGCTTTATCACTTTAAAGCTTAACGATGTAATTTAATAATTAGATTTGAAAGATGCTTAGGATGCATCCAAGAAAACATGTAAGATGTTTACAGTTCGAATATTAACGTTTATAATTCTCATGGTGTACTCTGTTTCTACAACATTGATGTAGGCTCAGTCGACTGGGCCTACAACGAATCAAATGCAAATTTGTATTTGCGAATTAAATTAAAAAATAATATATATTTATTTATAATTCTTTAGTACTAACAATTTAAAAATAATACTATTTTAATTAATAAAAATTTAATATGTTAAGAAATTATAATATTCCCAGAGTTTCAGGTTTCCCGCTAATCCCTGCCATAACAGCTATGGGGTGACCTGTAATAGACACTGAGAACACTGTCAACATATTTCACAACCGCCATGAAAACGCTTGATGACTTGACATATCCATATATATTATGGAATAGGAACCAATAAAAAACGCAATCTATCGTTCAAATATTCCATCCTATATAGAGAGCAAACTCAAAGGACATCTTCAAAACCTTAAAGTAGCCAGGCAGCTATAAAAACCTTTCAATCCTGGATTACCTAATTGGCTTTTACCAGAATCTTCAAAATCTTATATCTAAGTTGCTTAATATGAATTAATTTGCATTCAATTGGTCACTTGAACATTACAGATTGGGTAACGGTGACGAAACATAGGAGGATGTATTAACTAACTTCATTCGAACCAAATCTTTTTACAGGATATTTGCTTGTTAGATATTCTATATTCTAAGGGACATGTAATACAGACAGTCATATAACATGTGATCATGGCATATTACTCTTGGTCTCGACATTTTATATTCGTTTTGCTCTTGACCAAAAGACTTGTTATATACGTCCAGAGAGTCATATCATAATTGCTTATTTAGTATTTTTACTTATATTGTCATACTTTTTGGTTGTGCTTGAATTTGAAAGGTTATATCCTTTATGTAAGCTAGTACTAAGGCTTATTATGGACTGAATAAATTGATGACAAGGAGAAATATATCACAAAGAAACTAAAAATGTACAAAACACGTAGATTAAGTGAAGCTGAAGCGAATAGAATAAAAATATTTGAGAGAAGCATTCTGGAAAAATTTTTGAACCTACACAAGAAAACGGAATATACAGCAAAAGATACAACCAAGGGCTAGAACTAGTTGAACATGCTGAGACATGAGCAAGTTTATTAAAAAACAGGGTTTAAGTTGGTTTGGTCATGTCATAAGAATGTCAGAAATAAGAGTGCAACGCAAGATGTTAAAGAATGATATCAGCAGCAAGAGAAGCAGAGAAGAGCTAAAACAAACGATGGAAAGACAATATCCAGAATGATGTAGAGAATATGAATATAAGGAACTAGAAAGAGAAAGCAAGGAACAGGGAAGAATGGAAGTTTGTTGTAAGACAGGCCTAGGTCAGATAGCTAAAAAATTGTTTGAAATATATTTCTTTACTAAAATCCGTTGTCCAATGGATCTGCCCGGGAAATCGGAATCGTTTTACATATTTCTTTAATTTTTTTTTTGTTTTACTTTATTTTTAATAACTACATTTTGGACGTGCGCATGACTGTCTGTATAACATAGTTCTTATAAATGAGTTCATTTTTTAGTTATAATATATATATTAAGCCATATGGATAAGATTTTAGCCTTGTAGGTATACAGCATTATTTTAATTTTCTATTTTTTAACTTTAGAAAAAAAATCTGCTGCTGTTAAGTAATTTTCATAATTTTGCTAAGTAAACAATTTTATAACGTCTAGAGAAGATAACGTGAGGATTATAGCATAAATAATGTTGTGTTTTGTGTTCTGATATTGTTTATACTTCGGTACATTAATGCTGTAAGAAAAAGAGATATTACCTCAAAAATAGATAAAATAATAAACATACAATTTAGATTCGTTGTACGTTCTAAATTTAAGTTCTACAATACTTTTTGGATCTGATCACTTTTTTTGTTAAATTTAATTTTAAAATGAAATTTTTAATTCCAAATAAATAATATACACAAGGTTTTTAGCTTTGATGAACATAGATTTCAATAAAATTTAATTTTTTTGATGTACGTATGCATTTCCAATTATTTAATTTGTTGTCTCTGACTTTTTGGAACAAATGTGCTTCCAATTCTCTATATTTTAAGGCACAAAATTGTCTTGGTTTTGCGTGATTGATCGAAAATTGAAATTTTAATTGATTTTTTTTTAAATTTATTTTATAAACAAATTACGCACTTTTATTGTCTATTCATAGGCCAAATTGTTTTTTTCACATTGTTTTCGTTTTTTATTGAACTCAGGGATTGATTTATTGGAAACAATCCGTGGCATAAAAGAAAGAGCCGCTATTATTATTTTTAGTGGAATGAATCAATGAACTTGAAAAATGCGAGAATTACGATAAAAAATGCTTTCAACTTTTCAGTTGAAAAACTAATTTTATATAAATTGTATATATATTAAAAAGTGAAAATGTATATTATATATATTTATCTTTATACACATATACCTAAATCACAGCCTGATTTAGTGGTCAATAATGTATGATATTTAATAATTGCAATTTAATTTCGAAACATTTTTATATTAAATTGCTCTCAATTAATATGTTATTAAACGTTATTAATAATTGGTATCAATATATTTAAAATTATAATAAGTTTATTAACATAGTAATGATGTAATAATAATACACATTGTATCATAAATAATTACTGTATATTAATTTTGTATAAATTATACTAGTAACATTTGAAAATATGAATCACTATTTAAAACACAAAAGAGCAGTCAACTAAATATTTTACGAGCACTATTAACCAGCACTGTCAGTGCACATTGCCAGCTAACTGCATCAAAAACTCTAATTTAAAGCGCATTTAAATAGCTCTGCACATAGCGAGAACGAAGTGTTTGGTATTTTCAGCCAATAGAGTGCTTAACCGCTATACTGGAGGAGGTTAGTAGGAAAAAGCATGTACTTTATTAGTAAATGAAGTGGTAAAGAGTAATATTAGTAGAATATTAATGAATTTGGTGAGTTGGTAGGAATAAAATATTTTTTAAATAATCGATGTTTCTTTCCAGTATTGCTTTTATCTACTTACGACTTCAAAATATTAGATAATTTTTTATATAAAATATAATAATTTAAAATAAATGCAGGTAACCTGGTCTCTACGACTTTCTAATGTGCGTTTCCGTTTCCATGGTAAGAGATACAGGTTTTAACTGATGGCTGTTTTGTTTCAGTAGCTCGTCGGAAGATACCTTTAGGTATCATAAAAATTATTTCATTCATTTAATACTACATTACTCACAAGGAACTAAATCCATCTACATAAGTTTATCTACTTTAACAGATCTTTTCTTCAGAAAAGTACACCCTTTAAAATTGGTTTCTTTTGCAAGTCAAAGCTAAAAAATTATGGTCTGTGTCTTCTTCGTTAAAGTTTTCTATAACATTTCTATAACAGATAAAGTACCTATAATAGATAAACTATGTGCATCCATTTGAGTTTATCTAGTTTATTTGATCTTTTCTTTTTACTCATGAACAATCTGACAGGGTATCAGAAACGCACTTCCCTAAAAATCAATTTTTCTGTTTGGCTAAGGTAAACAGTCGCAAAGAAAGTGTGTGACTGTGTCTTCCTCGTCTTAGTTTTCGCAAGTTCTACAACATTCTAAAGTGAATCCATCTATTTGAGTTTATCTAGTTCTTTCCTTCATACTCAAAATCCGTCTGACAGACTATCAGGAACGTGTTTCCCTAAAAATCAGTTTTTTTGTTCAGTAAAGTTGAACAATCACAGACAAAATGTGTGACTGTGTCTTTTTCGTCCAAGTTTTCGTAACATCTACAACAAACATTGAATAGAAGGCGTAGTTGTCTAGTGTTCGTCCAAGCTTCCGATACTTCTCCGATACATGTTGCATGGACGATTGGGTTGTTTTGCCTAGGATCATATATATATCAGTAAAGAACTACAATTAACTCTGCAATATGGATTCTGTCACTGTATAAAAACCAAGTCAATTGTAATGCTTTATATATTGCCTGTGATTTCGATTTCTCATTTATCTGATATTAGGCAGTTTTCCTTTTTCGTAGCATAGATTTTTTAAAAACTTTTCATAATATAATTTAAAAATAAACATTTATTTATTTGTTATATACGTATAGGTTTGCAAGCACCTATAACGATGAGTCTAATATGCATTATAATTCAAGAGGCAAAAAATATTGCCTCTTATATTGTATACATTTTCAAGGTATTTCTTGATTTGAAGGAATTAAAGAAATCCTTATAGCTTGCCAAAGTATTGTATGTGTCACAATACTCAACTTATACTCATTGGATAGAGAATTTTACCAGTGTCTGAGTTATCTTCTAGGATAAGTTTAATGAATCGGACAGTAAAAACTATTTAAAGATATTTTGAAATTAAATGTATATAGCTTAAATGGCAATGGATCGGGCATACATTGAGGAATTCACTAAGCAAAATCTGCAAACAAGCGTTAACGTGGAATCCTCAAGAAAGCAGAAGACCTAGTAGGCTCAAGCAAACGTGAAAGGGAACACTAGAGAAAGAAATCCAAGCAAGCGAAAAAACCTGTAGAGAAAATAAAACCCTGATAAGAAATCATCGTGATAGTTGAAAAAAGTTCGTTAAGACCCAATGTTCCCCTAGGAATGCAATGGAATGAAGAAGATAAAGAAATGTTTATGGCTGATGCAAACATCAAAAAAGCTTGACAAAAAGAATTATTCAAAGTTAAAAACGTTAAAGAAAATAAATAAATATAAGACAATGGTTGATATTAAAACTTAAGAGAAAGAGAGAAAACAAGTGGATCCAAGTACATGCAATCTAAATATATAGTAAAAAAAAAAACACGTGGGTGCAAACATATGGTAAAAGAAGACACATGTGGGTCCAAATATCACAGTGATATCACTCACAAGTTCGTATCTTTCGAAATCCGGCTTCAATGCTGTTATTTTGATATTATGATCAAAATGATAAAGCCTTTGGATATATCGAAATGAAAAGACTTTCGTTTATTCTTAAATGAAACTTCCTAGCGTCGGACGTACGGATCTCCATTACTGTGGAACCGTTGAGAAAATTCCATCACTAATACTATGTTTAGAATATATATCAAAATTTATACAAAACCCATTAAAAATCTATATAAAAATATACTAAAGAGATTTGATAGGTAAACATTCTAAATAGAGACACAAAAGTGGTCGGTAGCGTAAGAAGGTTGACGTTACGCGATCTATAGAATCGTTAAAATAATTATTTGATGAAGTGGCATGTGACATAATATAATAATTTATTTTTTTAAAATTTTTAATTAGAAAATGTAAATAGCTTAGAAGTGAATATATTAAAGCTCATTAAATGTAAATTATATTACAATTTATTTAAATCCCACTTGTGGCAATTAAATCCAATAAACGCACAAACCCACAATTTACCTGTTTTTTATTTCTAATTTTGAAATTAAATTTTTATCATTCAATCAAAAATATTGTTTTTTTTTTTAATTTAAAATTAATAATAAAATAAAAATTATAATTTTATTAGCCTTAAAGCATTATTGTTGTAAATTTTGTTTTTGCCAACATGTGATTAGGGCACATGACGTTTTTTTATGTAAATTAGCAATTTAATTATAAAAAATTATGAAGTTAAATAATTTTAAAATTTTATTTCTAAATTTGTGAACAGAACTGATGAATCCTAAAATAATTAAAAACAAATATTAACTATTTTAGTTCCAGTTATATAGATTTAATTGATCTACTTAGGAGTCTTCCAATTTTTTTCAAGATGATAAAATTTCTCAGTATGGTATTATTATTATAATGGTGGGGAATCATGTAATGTGACATTGAAGATCTATTCAGCTTCTTTTATATATTCGAAGTGTTTATATAAGTCGATTTCTTCAGTGATCTATGTATCGAGTATATGATATTATTATTCGAGTCTTCTTTCTTCATCGGATATTAGATGTTCACATAATTGCTTCTTTCGTTTGTGCATTAGTGTAGCGCATATTTCTAGCAGTCTTTTGCGATCTCATACAAATAAAATAGTTATAAGAGATACACTCTGTACTTTAGGTATCTCATATTTATCTATAGTATTTCGGGGTATATTTATAGACGTTATGTTTACATTTAAAGGTTCATCTTAAAACAGTATTTTTTG
>NC_051846.1:149368387-149380890 GCF_002237135.1 Teleopsis dalmanni | reverse complement strand
AAATAGAATTGCAACATTCGAATTCATGACTTGAATTAGGAAAGGGATATAAACATTCTCATTGATGCCTCAAAATGTTAATTTTGTAGTTGGTTGGTTGACGGCCCAGGGATAAGTGTGAAAGAAAGAGGTTCTTTGGTATAAGAAATTGATGACTAGTGAACGAAATAACAGCATATTATTGGTGGATTGTGATATGGATTAGTTAGGGGTGAGTGTGAAGATAAGTGGTTCTATATGTTAGCATAAGAAATGGATGAAGAGTTGAAAGAATTACGAAAATACGAATATATGCATTAGAATATGCAGTAAGAAGTAAAAATATATTAGAAATGGATAGAGAATAAAAGAGTGTACTGCATATGAATACATCCAGCTCAAAAAGTACCCTGATTTTGTAAATAAAACACACACATTTAAATTTTCAAAATATGCTTTTTCTGAAGCGATACACATATGCCAACGCTTAACCTAATCTTCTATACACTTTTCGTAGGCCCGTGCAGGTATGGCTTTTAGTTCCTTCAGCGAATTCTCTTTTACCGATTCAATCGACTGAAAACGCTTACCACGAAGGGGCAATTTGAGTTTCAGGAACAGGAAAAAGTCGCACGGATCCAGATCTGGCGAATATGGTGTCTGAGCGGTCAAAAAAACGCGTACAACAAGAATTTTCCATAGTAAAAATCGCTAAATGCACTTGAGGTAATCTCACATTAACAGCTGCTGTAAACAAACTAATTGACAGAAGGCGCTCAAATTTGTACCATATGTCAAGAAAGGGTGTACCAACATAACAAAAATTTTTGAAAAAGGTTTATTACTTAAGGAGTAGTTAACAACCATTAAAATCCGGAGCAGAATGGACTAGAATATAAAATAGGTAAAGGTGTATCTATGAAATGGGGCTGTTTGAGATAAGAAATAAATAAAGAGTCGATCGAATTTAATTGAAATTAACTTACATTGAGGTAGATAACACATTGAATGCAAGAGAGAAAGTTCGAGTAACGTTTGATCCCGGTTATGTGTTTTCTGTTCGAAGTTACTATAGTCAAATAGTGTTATCTATATCAATATATTTATTACAAATAAAAATATTAGTTTTATTATTATTAAAATATCTTTAATGCAATAAATTTTTTTTATATCATTGGCTGTTTTTATTGCGTGTAGGATTTTAATACGGACTTCGCTTGATCTGAAAAAACTCTTACCGTTTACAATTATATCACCTGACCTTTATTATTTTAACTATTCAAATATTTAAGATTTTCACTTCAGTAAAAAATATTCAAAGAAAAACTCTGTTGCTTAGTATTAAATGTCAGATTTTGCGTTTTTATTAGCATTACAACATCATCTTTTAAATTTAGGATGATCAAAATTAAAGCTATAGTATAATATTGAAAATTGTAATTTGACTGTCTGCATAACATGCCTTATACCATATATCATACCAAATCATAACCAAAGAGAGGGTAAAACTGATATAAACATTCATCTTATGACTCTGACTAAATGCACGATATATTTTAAATGACAGTTCAAATATGACTCAAAAAGCTAGTATGTCGAAGTACACATATGATATGACCTGTTTTTAAATAGAAAAAAAACAACTACGTTGTCGTACATGCTCTTAGTTATCCAATATAATCACTATACTAACAAGACTTATCTAAGCATAGCAAAAAGTTATGGACTTCTTTTTACAACTACTAGAGTTCCTGTGACTCAGAGAAGGAAAAGGAAGGTCTCATTCATATGCTCTGTTATTGCTCAAGACACGCTATAATGCGTTTATCACCTCTAGAATTCCATTACTCCAATGTCTATCATAGATCGCAAAAATAGAAATTTATGACATTGTTCGTTGCATTAAATTGAGAAATTAATCTTCCCATCTAAAAGAGGTTCAATTGGAACACCAGGCTTGCCATAAAAATTACCTCAAATTTTGGATAAGTAATAAGCAAATCTCTCGAACATTACAAACAAATGAATTTAATCTCAACATTAGACATTTTAAATGTTAATTAGTCATATTTCGATAGAAAGTAATATCTTTTATTATATATTATCTATCATTGATTTTTTGGAATATCTTTTACTTATTATTTAAGTACAATCTATAAATATTTTAATTAAATATTTAAACCTTTTTTTAACTTTCACTTTTTTATTAAAAGGCTCAATCAACTATTTTGTATATCTCAATTTTAAGGAGCAGTTTAATATTAGTAATAAAAACAGCACATGAACTATTAATCTCGTAATTTTACGATATTGAACAGTTTATTATCTACTGCTGATCCTAACTTCCATTTAATAGATAATTTTATATTTTTATTGCATATATAAAATACTTTCCTTGAGGTTTTAGCTTGAACAAAATAATTAGGATTTATAGGTTTATGTGTGATGAACAGAGTGTTCTCCATTATGAACGAAAGATAATATAACAAATTGATCAGAAAAATTGAATTTAACTTATTTATTATATCCTAAAATGTCTTTAAGTGCACATAAATTTAATAAGAAAATTCATTAACGATTTACCTTTTATATATTAGAAATTTTTTTAGTATAAAATTCGCATTGAATTTGAAGGTACTTGGATATTGCTTGGGTGTCATTATGGCGAATAGCAGCTACCAATTTTTTTGTTTTTTGGTAACAGCTTGGAAACCTTCCTCTAAATTAGGTTTACGATTTCACAAACTGACGGAAAACATTGAAAGGTGATCAGCATTACGAATTCATTTGCTGACTTTCAACGCCGTACATGTACATTCGAATATCGCATAAAATGGGTCATTTAACTGAACACCGATTTTTAATGTCATTAAGTTTCACATTAAATGCTGCATCGAAATGATTTATATGAGCTTAACTTTTCTATGCAATTTCAAAGAAAAGCAAGAAGCTGCAATTGCGTTTAAACTCACTAAATATTAAGAAAAAACCTAAAAAAAAAGATATTTAATTGGTCTTACAATTGTAGCTCGTAAAGGAAAATTTCAACTACTCATTGCGATGTTAATTGTATAGAAAGTCATTATTAAAAAAATAATTACATCTATAAACACTTTAGAGAAAAAAGTTATTTTCTGCTATTACATCAAATATAAAATTAACCAACTACAAAGATTTATGACTGTCGTTCCAAACAATTTTTTTTGCTATAAGTAATTCCGCAATAATTACAAAAAATTCCATTTATGCGATTATTGTAGCGAATGTAAATGATACTTTTTGAAATCTAAAGAATTTAGTTTATCATGTCGTTTGCCTACACTACTCTGTTATTAAAACATCAAGCAATTTAAGTGATATCGTAAAGTTATATTAAAAATTTCCTTTAATAAAAGCATTCTGACCTAGTCTGACGTATGATACGATTACTTAGCAAGGTAGCCTTTTCAAATAAAGCTCCATTTATTCTTCGAAATCTTTTTTATTTCTTAGCCTAACTGCTCGGAACAGATCACTGTTTCTTCAGTTAATTTTATTTATAACTTTCTTTTTTCTTTTCTTTCCCTTTTATTTTTCTTTTCTTTCTCTTTTCCTACTTTTCCTTTTCTTTCCTTTCTTTTCTTTTTATTTCATTTCTTTTATTATCTTATTTTGTTTTCTTTTAGTTTTTTTCTTTTCTTTTTTCGTGTCTTATTTTATTTTATTTTATTTTATTTTATTTTATTTTATTTTATTTTATTCTCTTCTTTTCTGTTCTGTTCTCTTCTCCTCTTTCATCTTCTCTTATATATATATTTTTTTTCTATTTTTTATTTTGCTTTCATTTATTTGTTTTGTATTCCATTTTTTTCCTTTCCCTTTTTTTTTTTTTTCTTCTCATGGAAAAAAGAGGGGTCTTCTCAGGGAAGAGGGGTGTTCCCTGATCTTGAAATCTCATTCCTCTTGAAAACAAATAATTAAAAGAAAATTTCATCAAGCAATGTTTTCTAGAAAGTTTTCTTCTGGTTTCCTTCAATGATATTCTGGAAATAACCTTACTATGCTATTCTATTAACAGTCATTCCTTCTCTTCTTTTTTTCTTTGCTCTCTTTTTTCCTTTTTTTTATTTTCCTTTTTCTTCTTTTTTTTCTGTGTTATTTCCCATCTATTTTTTTTCTTCTGTTTCTTCTATTTTCTTGTGTTTTCCATTACTTTTTTCTTTTCTTTTTTTCTTTTATTTTATTTTATTTATTTTTCTATATTTCCTTTCCCTTCTTTTCTTTTTTTTGTTTCTTCTACTTTCTTCTATTTTCTTTCGTTTTTTGCTCTTTTTTTTTTTTTTTTTTTTTTTTTTTTTTTTATTTTATTTTCTTTCCTATATTTTCCTTTCTTTTGCCTTATATTTCTAATAATTATCTCTGGTCTTGTATTCCTACTCCTCCACAATTATATACCATTTTGAGTTCGATATAAGCCATCTGTCTCTGTTATAAGACCTTAGTGTTTTTTAAAACCTAAGCAGATAAAACACATTTCAATTCAACTATAATTCTTATTTTGCATATATGAAAAAGCCTTAAGCCTGCAAACTTTTTAATATATAGAAAATGGATACATATGGGCCTAATGAAAAGAAGCTTTAAAACCATAAACTGTCTATATTAAGACTTTAGCTACTAAAATTTACTAAATAATATTGTTTAAAATTTCAATCAAGTAGTCAATAGTTCGTCAATAATTTATTAAATGACGATCGTTCGATTTCTAAGTATCAAAAGATCGTACACATGAATACAATCTTTTGAGTAACCTCACAAAAAAAAGTTCCATCATGACACATTCCAAGATCTTTCATGATTAATTCGCGGCACCAAAATGTAAATCACATATCTGGGAAATTTCTTGAGGAACAAGACTAAAACAGATCATGTCGTGTGACTTATGACACTATCTTATTCAAATCACATATCTTCCACATCTATATCTTTAATGTCACGCAAATTAAAATTGATGATCATTGGGCTGTAGCTTTTATGTTATTATTGAGGATTTAAGTGTCACCTTATCCATAATTTTCATAAAATGATGAGTCCATTTTACTTTCAGATCGAAATCCAAACCTTGCAATGACTTAGCTTAGATGCAATGGGCTTCAGATGCAACATTTTAGTTTGTTAACATATTCACTAACCGGAAAATGATCTGCATAACTGAAGAAAATTCGATGCAAAATGTATTCTTCATATTTACCGTAAATTTTTAAAATTTTAACACGTTCAGCGGTTGTTAAACGATCTTTTTTTTTAAAAATTTTACAATTTTTACACGTTCCGCGGTTGTTAAACGATTTTAATTCTAAAATGGCATATTAGATGACAACTCTGTTTGATATATATAAGATGGAAACAGTGCTGCCAACACTGTTCACTTCTTTATGATCGTTAGCCACTCCTTTCTGTTACATATACTTTAATATATATTTATATTATTTGTTTGTAATACTGAGTTTATAATACTTAATTATTTTAATTGCTTATACGACTTGAGGTTTAATAAATTTATTTTTATATTTGTTATGACTCTCTATAATTTATCATTATTATTGAGTTGCAATTACTTTGGTCAAAAGCAATAAGTGGATTAAAATAATTTAACTCTATAGAGAGAATTATTTCCTGACATGATCGAAAGCTGACAGAATTGTTCATATTATCTCATTTTAGATATTTTAAATAATTGCAATATCTCTATTATCTTATATCTTAAAACTTACTAAAAATGTAGACAATAATCGTGATTGTCATATGAATCATAAAATCGACATAAATCAACTTTAAAGTCGATTTCAAATCAAGCTTAAAGAAACGTTTTATATATTTACATTTGAAAGCTGGGCTTAGTAATAAAATTTAACTATAAATAGCGAATGAAAAAAAAAATAATCACATAAAACCGGAACTTAATTAAGTAACAGAAATATTTATGTGGACTATTTAACGAACTGTTGTAGATATATTTATTTATGTATATATTTATATATATATTTACATATTATTTACATAAATATTTATATATATGTGTATATATTTAAATTTATTTTTATATGTATTTTTATATATATAAATGTATTTACTTTTAAATCAACTATTTTCAGTGTTGTTCATGAGTGTAGGAATGTGCTTTTTTTTCAGTTAGATTCTAGTCAGTTAGAAAAGTATCTCAACCAGCTTTTAACACCTACATTTGCTAAAATGACTCATAATGTTAATTAACTTTTGCTTCAAGTTAAATAAAAATAAATTAAATAAAAATTAAAATAAATATAAATGTAGTTTTTTACTGTTTGAAGGTTTCACATATTTGCTTTCTTATTTAAAATTTTTATTTTTATTATATGTTATTTGAGTAAATTGGGGACTACTTTTAGTAATTTTAAAAATGGTCAACTAATGCAAGATAAAAATTCGAAGAAATTCAATTTATGCAAAATAAGATACGAAGAAATGCAGGCGGACGCGCACTCAAGAATAAAAAAGATTTAAACAATTTTTACAGTAAAAAATGTGGAAAAAATTTTAAAAACAATGCCAGCAATTTTATACCGCAATAAAATAATAAAACTTATCCACGAATATCTACACATTCAGATATATAAATATAGACTCTTGTATATATATAAGCCGAAATAAATTGACGGCTGGAAGCGAAAATCGCTTGGAATTTAGCACGACATAGCAACGCACGTACGTTTTATGGCCGATACCATGAAGCATGTGGTGGCATGAGCAATCCGAACCGCTAAAGCCTGGCTAATGCATGACGACAACATTGGGAAAACAAAGCCAAGTTTAAACTCTAAGTCTTACAGAGATTTAACAGTGAGCCAAAAAAAAATGTTGAGAGCAGAAAATAACTCTCTGTTCTCTCGACAAATGCAGGTATAAGAGTTGAAAATGTTAATAGCAGCGGCACGGAATAGATGCACTGGCGGTCATATATATATATAATGTTTAGTGTTTTTGTGGCGGTGCATTAAAAATGACAATTATGGCAATATGTGCTTCATTCATAAATCTACAGTTGAGCTTAGATAAATCATTAAAAGTTGGCAATATTTTATAAGAAAAAAAAGTTTAACAAATTTTTTATAATTTTGTTAAATAATAAGAAATAGCAATCAACCACAACTCTTGTTGGCGCCAACTCTAGACATACTACGCGTAACTGTTTAAGATCGCAACAGATGCCGATCTAAACGGAAAACACTTAGTTGACTTAGTTGACTGATAACAAAAGTTGCCACACCTTTTTAAAGTTGAAAAAAAATTTATAGTAAAAAATCCAAATATAATACGTTTTCGATATTGCGTCAATGCAGAAAATTAGTTTTCCGCTGTTGTCTTTCCCAAACCCAACTCGCTCAGCCCAACTCGCTCAACCGCAACATCGATTTTAGCAGGCGTCTCCGGATTGTGGCAGACAGCGTCATTACTTCAACAGCATGCCCAACTCCACAGTTTTCCCCAATAAGCGTGTATTATAAAAAATAAAAAAATTAAAAAAAAAAAATAGACAAAAAAAAACAAAAACAAATGTAAATAAATAAAATAAAATGTTTGTGGGAAGTACCGTAAAAAATCAAGTTGAAATAAATAGAAATAACGTTTCAAGTTGATTTTCGGTGAACTTGGCTAGAGCTGCGTTTGTGGACTTAGTATGCAGTAAACAGAAAACAGAAAACAGAAAATTGAAATTGCATTCGCGTGTAGGCGCACTCAGTGCGCTATTCCATAAAATCATTCGTATAGTATAGTATAGTACCCATAAAAAGTTGAAGCTGTCTCAACTTGGACTGCCAGTTCCAAACTTCGGCATGTTGCAACCACAACAGCAACAACCTTTTAAAACTAAGAGAAAAAATTAAAAATAAAAAAATTTAAAATCATTTTAAATGTTTAAATTATGTGCGTGCACACTTTATGTCAAAATGATTTCTATTTTATGATTGACTTCCGCCAAAAGCGCAACCAGCGCACAACCAGACCAATGTGAAGTGAAGCAATTTCAAGCCAACCGATACGTATTTCCACGGCGCTGCTCATATCCAACACAGAAATCCGTATTGCAAATATCAATCAGTCAGCTGGTTTCTTCACATCTACATCTACATCTACGAAGTATCTTGTCATTAAACACCATATTTGGGTGGACATTTATCCATTTATCATGTGCTTGCTTACTAAATTTATAGTGTAATTTGCTGTTTATTGTACTCTTTGCCATCTTAAGACTGAAATTATCAATTCAAACGCCCACAGTGAACTCAATATTAAAAATTTTTTTCCTCTTTAACGACCAGCTATTGAACTCTGTATTCAAATTTGAAAAGTCTTTTTGAAGACTCCAAAATTTTAAAATCAAATTATTTCTTCAACTCTCCACTAACAGATGTTTGGAACCACACTTACACTTAAAAGATTTTGGTAAAAATATTTTAATTATCATTAAATTTACACACAAAATAGGAAAAAAAATAGTAAAGACTTTGAAATTTGTAAGTACATAATTGATTCATTTTGCATATTCGATCTTTTGAGATAAGCGACTCAATCTGTGTCATTTTTCATATAAAATTCATATTAAAATAAGGAAACTCTGAAGATATTAGTGTGCATAAACTCTATTGCTTAACTCATGAACTTAAGTCAACAAGTAGGTATGTAGCAATATAAGCCATTTTTCACATAACAACCAATTAATTATTGGGAAAATTTGAATTATATTCATACTAAAAAAATATATATATGAAGTATATATAATAATGAATATAAAATCAAAATACTATAGTATTTTATTAAGAATAATGCAAGAAATATTAGAAGCTCTTAAGATATTAGTGTACGTAATCTCAATTACTTAACTCATGCTACGTTTACACTATTGTACTTAAGTCAACAAGTATGTATATGTCATATTTCATATAAAATCCATATTAAAATATGCTTAAGCCTAAAAGTAAACATAATAAAAACCAAATTAATTATTGGCAACATTTTATTTATAATTTAATTTAATTTAATTAATATAATTTAATTATAATATTAAATTTTAGTTATTCATACTAAAAAAATATATACATATATGAAGTATATACTATAATGAATGTACAGACTACAGAATATAAAATCAAAATACAAAAATATTTTATTAAGAATAATGCAAAAAATATTAGACACTTTTAAGATATTAGAGTATATAATCTTAATTGCTTAACTCCCACTACGTTTACACTATTGTACTTATGTCAACAAGTATGTATATGCCAGTTTTCATATAAAATCCATTTTAAATATATACATATATGAAGTATATATTATAATGAATGTATAGACTACAGAATAAAAAATCAAAATACTATAGTATTTTATTAAGAAGAATGCAGAAAATATTAGATACTCTTAAGATATTAGAGTGCATAATCTTAATTGTTTAACTCATGCTGCGTTTACACTATTGTACTTAAGTTGTTAAATATTTAGCAATAAATGCCATTTTTCATACAAAATCTATGTTAAAATATGCTAAAGCCTAAGTGCAAACATAGTAAAAAACAAATAAATTATTGACAAAATATTAATTATGGTTTAAATAACTTATAATTCAATATTAAATTGATTTCTTACGTCCATTTAGACGACAGAAACTAAATTCTTATTCTTGCCAATAGAGTGGTTCTTATCTAACAGTAGTAAAATTGCAACAACAAAAATTTTATTATTTTTAAATAATTAAATTTCAATTTTCTTACTTAATACAATTTTAATTCCAACTTATAATTTCAATTTTTTTACTAAAAAATAATATATGAAGTTTTTATATATAATAAATGTATAGACTACGCAGCTTAAGATCCAAATATGATACGATTATTAAGAATAATGCAAAAAATATTAGACCCTCTTAAGACACTAGCACAAATAACATTAATTGTCTAACTAATGAAATCTTTATACTATTGTACCTAAGATAGGTTAGATTATATCGACAATCCAAAGGGATCCATTTAGTCCTATAGAATGGCAGAACTCACAATTTAAAATAATCTGGAATCTTTGGCGAAGCTTTAAATGCTATGTAATGGGAGGTCTTGTAGTTGATCAAGATCCTTAAAAGTGACTCCTAAAGTAATGAATCGCAGCCATACATGATTTGAGTAAAAGCAAAGTATATGAGTGTCATTTTAAACGTCTTCTCTACAACTGTGAAAGGTATAATTGAAGGGGGGATTGAATTTTCTAGCATTGTATAAGTAACCTTATCACAAGATTAATACCTCTACAGACCATTCCAATTACAGCATTGGATTTATTTTTAATGGAACGTGGCCAAATTTCATACAGATATCTACATGTCATTTAGCTTTCCTATCTTTTATTAAAAACTACTGTTGTACTTAGGTCAACACATATGCAGAAATGTAGTTTTCATACAAAATCCATACAAAATATAATAAGTTTTAATAAGTATGAGTAAAAAACGAATTAATCATTATACATTATTCATAACTATTGCACCTTTTTGTGACTGCACCTTATTAATTTTTTAAATAATTTTTTTAAGAATACTTCTAAAACTAATGCTCTTCTGGGAATTTCAATTAAAAATAAAATTAAATAATTGCAAATTTTTCTTTGAATAATTAAAAAAAAATTTTTATTAGTTAACAGTTGACATTAATAATTAAAACTAAACAATTTGAATTATTTAAAATCAGTTATCTTTAAAATATAATTAACTTTAAATGTCTGTCATTAACAGAGTCTGAGATATAACCATTTAAAAATGAGTCAAAAATGGAAACTTTCAAGACGAAGACATATCTTCTAAAAAAAATTTTAGTAAATTTCCAAACACGAATCATATTTTATTAGATAAGCTCATGAAAAAAATTTAACGAAATGGGTGGTTATGAAATATATTATTGTCAAAAACCGTTCCGTTAGCTCGAACGGGAGCTAGTTACAAATAACTAAGGTGATAACAGATGAAAGAAGGAGCCCAGAAGCACGTAGAATGCCCAGAAGCACGTATAAGAAGAGTGTAGTTGTCACATGAGTAAATAAGTGCCTTGAAATATATTCTCTTGTTAGCATAGGTTACAATAGTTAAGATTTACTTGGACCAAATAGATTTCTGTAATTGTGACCTTTTAATTAATGAGTGTAATTGAATATAGGCTACTAAAGAAGAGCAACAGGGCTATAATTTTTTTCTAAGAGTAGTTTTACATTAATGAATCAACTTATTTATTAATATAATATCACACTTAGAGAAACTATCCCTGAAGTTCGCGATTTACATATTATGTCCCAAACTTACTTCAATTATTTCGGGGTAGAGTTATAGACGTTCAGTTTACATTGAAAGGTGCATCTCAAGACAGAAAGCAAAAAATACTGTTTTAATATGCACCTGTTAATGTAAACATATCATCTATAACAATACCCCGAAATACTATAGATAAATATGAGATACCTAAAGTACAGAGTGTATCTCTTATAATTATTTTATTTGTATGAGATCGCAAAAGACTGCTAGAAATATGCGCTACACTAATGCACAAACGAAAGAAGCAATTATTTGAACATCTAATATAAGATGAAGAAAGAAGACTCGAATAATAATATCATAGACTCGATATCATAGATCACTAAAGAAATGGACTTATATAAACACTTTGAATACATGGAAGAAGCTGAATAGATCTTCAATGTCACATTACGTGATTCCCCACCATTATAATAATAATAATAATAATACCACACTGAGAAATTTTATCATCTTGAAAAAAATTGGAAGACTCCTAAGTAAATCAATCAAATCTATATAACTGGAACTAAAACAGTTAATATTTGTTTTTAATTATTTTAGGATTCATCAGTTCTGTTCACAAATTTAGAAATAAAATTTTAAAATTATTTAACTTCATAATTTTTTATAATTAAATTGCTAATTTACATAAAAAAACGTCATGTTCCCTAATCACATGTCAGCAAAAACAGAATTTACAACAACAACGCTTTAAGGCTAATAAAATTAAAATTTTTATTTTATTATTAATTTTAAATAAAAAAAAACATTAATTTTGATTGAATGATAAAAATGTAATTTCAAAATTTGAAATAAAAAACAGGTAATTTGTGGGTTTGTGCGTTTATTGGATTTAATTGCCACAAGTGGGATTTAAATAAATTGTAATATAATTTACATTTAATGAGCTTTAATATATTCACTTCTAAGCTATTTACATTTTCTAATTAAAAATTTTAAAAAAATAAATTATTATATTATGTCACATGCCACTTCATCAAATAATTATTTTAACGATTCTGTAGATCGCGTAACGTCAACCTTCTTACGCTACCGACCACTTTTGTGTCTCTATTTAGAATGTTTACCTATCAAGTCTCTTTAGTATATTTTTATATAGATTTTTAATGGGTTTTGTATAAATTTTGATATATATTCTAAACATAGTATTAGT
>NC_051846.1:149323098-149368287 GCF_002237135.1 Teleopsis dalmanni | reverse complement strand
AATGTTATTCCAAATACATTTTTAATATGAAATTTTTAATGAGAACTTTTCGAGGGGACACCCAAAAGTCATTTAAAATTTGAAAATAAAACAAAAAAAAATTAAACAAGTTTAATCTTAAATACAACATCTCAGAGGTGTGTGTAAATTGTTTCTGGCCTTTTTTAATCGAGTAATTTTTTAATGAAATTATAATGATTTAGGTTTGCTTTTTATAAATGAGGTGCAAAAGTGTCAAAATATTTTTGGACTGCATACTTCAACTTTGACCTTCAAGCATAGTTGCCTTTTCTATAGTCTCTCAGTAGTGCGCCACATTTCCATATTTTTATAAATTATTTTTCTATTTTTGGGTACTAAAACGGAAACTTTAAATTAACAAAATTACGCAAACTCTTGACCACAAATTTAAAACTTATTACTTTTTTAACACATTTAATCTGATTTAAGTTTATTTAGGTTAGTAGAATAATTTTGACAACATTGTTTTTTACTGTTGCGGTTAAACTTTCAAGTTTTATATAATGATCTATATTAGTGTATACTGTACAGTACAAATAAAAATTATTAATACACAAAAATAATAATTAACATATATTTAATAATAATATTATGGAAAATATTTCAATAGTTTATAGTTTAACATGAAAAATACAGCCCGTACAGACCTACAAAATAAGTAGTGGAATTAATTCAACAATAAAATAATAAAGTATGGTATATAGTATGTTTACATTTTTATTCAAATTTTAGTCGACTATTTAAATGGAGACAACAAAAGTCTTAAAAGCCCAAAAGAACCAATAGAAATTGTCCCGGAAGCCACATAAAGTTCTCAAAAATAATATATTAGCCCTACCAAATACAATACTAAATATTAAGAAGTGTACTGCGTAACCTCAATAAACCTGTTACATCTTTCTGTAAGGTGTACTTTTGTACCTAATCTATCGTAGTTTACAGTATATATAACTATAAGGTGATATTATATTATAAGGAAGTTGACATTTCTGTTCAGTAAAGTTTGGCTTCCAAATTTTGGAAATGCACTTTGAAGAAAATAATTCTGTTCGTGAAGTTCATAGATACTTCGTCAAAGCATTATGGTCAGTAATGAAACTCATTTCTGGTTAAATGAGTAGATCAATCAACAAAATCGTCCTATATGAAACAAAGATAATCGTCAATCCGTTAACGAATTACCATTACATCTGATTAGTCCGGCTTACACGCTGGCGGCATTATCGATCCTTATTACTTTCGAAATGAGAAAGGAGTTGCCCTTACGCTGAATAACGAGTGCTATTGATCCATGCTGACTGAATTTTTGTTTCCAAAAATTATTTATTTAAACATCGACGACTATTGGTTGCAACAAGACGATGCAACTTGCCATACAGCGCGCTTAACAATCGATTTATTATGAAATCAATTTGGTAACAACTTTATTTTTAGAAGTGGTTCTTTTAACTTACCCCCTCGTTCAAGCGATTTAACGCTTCTCGATTACTATTTATAGGGCTATGTTAAATCATTGGTTTGTGTCTACAACCGACAAACCAGCAAGTTAGGAAGCCAATGTTCATGCCACAATTAAAGCCATACGACCGCATTTATTGCAAAAAATAGTAAAAAATTAAACTAATCGAATGAATCAGGAAATTCATAGTCGCGACGGACATATGCCGGAAATTATATTCAAAAAAGAAGTGCATTGAAACTATCTACCAGATTCTAACAAAAGAAATTTCATTCAAACAATATTTCGATCTTGTATCATTAATAAAAAAGGCTAGGCTACAACTCTGAATAAAATTCTAATCGTAAACCTTAAAGAACCAATGGGAATTATTTATTTATAGTTTGTGAATGTATAATAGAGCCAAAAGTACGTATGTACCATATTTAACCTGATTATCGTGTCAGATGTTAGGTATGAAAGAAAGTTATAGCAACTCTATAAGAAAGCATTGCACAGTGACTGTCTGCTCTAAGTGGCCACAGGTAATTTTTAGATCCCTTTTCTGTTCCATATGTTTATTAATGTTTAAGTTCTTACTATTAGGCTGCTTGTAAATGAAATTGAGTCATGTATGTATTGATATATATTAATCATCGTAGATTATTTAAAATATATAGAATAATTGTACCTCATTTAAAATATATGTAATTATAAATATATGTATTTGTAAATTATTAATATATTGATATCGTAGATTAATCGTAGATAATTAAAAATTAAGCGTGGATTATTAATGTATTAATATCGCAGGTTAATCTAAGATTAATCGTAAATAATCGTAAATTAATCATAGATTAATAATACAGATCAGGGCTCTCCAGAACAGACATGTTCGCGGTCCAATACAAATTACTGTGCAGATTGTAGGGTCACAGAAACAAGTACATACATCCATGGTTTTTTTTTGGAGAAAAATATTAATACGGTAGAGTGCTAACTTTGGTTTTATTAATTAATTAATTTGAATTTATTTTTTTCCTATATGTTATCCCAATAAAAAAATATATATATATATTTACTCTTATTTTAATTTTTATTTAATAATTGCCATAATTTTTAAGCGTTTAAAAATGTCTTAATATTGCAAAAAGTAGTTCATATATTGTTCCAATTTTTTTTATTTTAAAAGCAATGACTTTTTTTGTATTTTGCAGTTTTTAGTGAATAAAAGTTGAATTTGTCACAACGAAATCAACAAACGCTTTCACTAATTTTTACTTTAAAGATAATTTTACCAATAAATAATTTCAAGTAGTTCATGCTTTCTTATTTTTTAATCATATTGAAAAAAAAATTATTTATTTTTATTTACGAACCTTAGCCAAATTTTGCAATTAATTATACACTCAATTTAAAAATAAGTTATACAAGTCTTTTATTTCAAAATTAGGTCAACCTATTAAAATATAATCTCACACAAAGCATAAATATACTTTTTATTTTTTTATATAAAAATTATTACAGGAATATTTATTTTAATATAAAAAAAAATTGTTACAGAAATTTAAACAACAAACGATTCAGCAAGGATTATTATGTTATATTAAATCAATAAAATTATTATATATAAAATATATCACTAAATTTTCTACACACCTATTTATATTTTCAATATTTTCTAAGATAATAAAAAAATGTATTTAACAATATTTATAACTTCTTATTTATTACAAAAATGAAATATTGCAATACAAATAAATATAATGAATATCATAATATAATAAATGTAAAATTCGTCTATATAATATATAATAAAATATTTTTTAATTGTATTTGAAATCTGAAAAAAATATGTAAATTTTTTATAACAATAATTGAATAAATGTTAATTATCTTTTATTTGAAAACCATTTAGAATAAAGTATGAAAATAATTTAATTCATATTAAAAAAAAAATTATATTCAATATAATCTATACTATTTTATAAAAAAAAAAAATAATATATTATTAAAAGATATGCATTACAATTACTGTTTTTATAATTACAATATTTAAAAACAATGTTTATAAATGCTATTAGTCATGACTACGATTTCATGGAATTATTCATGATTAATTTTAAATAAAATTAAGTATATGAATAGTATAAATTTTTTATTAAAAATTTAAATTATAAGTTCTTTTTAATTTCAATGTGATGTGCAATACTTTTTAGGAAATATAGTCACAATTGATATTGATATATATAAAATATCTGAATTTTAAAGTTATTTTTCCACATTATGAAATAACTAACAGTATTATACGATTTTTTTAAATCATATACAGGAAATGAGAAAAAAGGCAATAATTAAAACTGACAAGGCAAAGATGAATAGAGGCACAGGAGCTGGAATCTAGAATCGGAATCATGGACCTAGAGAATTATGAGCCCTCTCACCTTTATAAATGTATTTCAATATTTCGCGCACACATTTTTTATCTGTTCAGACTTATTTTGATCCAGGCTAAAGCTTATGAGAGCGCCATTCTGTTTTTTATTTTCTAAAATTAGATGAAATATGGGATCAAGATTGAGAAGAATGTAACGCTTCATCCATTTCACTTGCCTAACTTTCCTTAAGTACTTTACAATATTAATAACATTCAGCAATATATATTGACCTTTAAAACTCAGCAAATATTTGCATTTATCAATGTCTCCAGTTGGTTTTAAAATATCTTATTTCTACCTACAATTAAGAAGAATGGGGAATCAATATAGCTTTTTTAGCTTCTACATGAGACTTCAATCTTCTATTTATTTCACTTAACAACTAATATCTCTCAACAATACTAACAGATTTTTTCAACATTCAAATGAGTCGAATAGTTGCATTCGTCATACGTTCGCCACTTTTCAAAACGTCGAAATTTCTACCCAAAATTACAAAAAATATGGCATCAAAACCACTTTCTTAACTAATTATGAAAAATATATTTTTGATCCTTTATTTAATATCTTGTACTACTTCGTCATTCTTTCCACTTCTCAAATGTTTAGCAATATACTCCTTTTTAATCCCACTAGACCTGCCTAACTTCCTAACAGCACACTTATGCTGCATTACTTCAACAGCTTTTCCACTTCTCATATGTTTAGCAATAGACTTCTTCTTAATTCCACTTGAGTGGCCTAACTTCCAAACCTTCCCAGCACCTCTATTGTGCAATATATCGTCCGTTTTTGAATTCTCAAATGTTTTAGTAAAGGACTTCATCTTAATCCCACTTGACCTGCAATAGTCTTCTTCATAATCCCATTTGACCTGTCTAACTTCCTAACAGCACCCCTAATGTGCAATACATCGTCATTTTATCTCAATAATTCTGTCATTATTATCATCTTCATAGTAGTTACAGGTCTAGATAAGTCAGCTCGTGCTTTAAAATTATGCTATATACGTGAAACTGAGCATGTCTTTTACAATATGATCTATCCATCTTCTTTTTAGTTATGTTATGCTATGTGACTCATTTTTTTTTTATTTTTGAACAAAATACTTTTCTTTTTAAACTTCCTAAGCAATTGAAACATTTGATTATCTATCCATTAACTTGATGATCGTATTGTCCTGTAATACCCATTACTTTTTTAACAACACACAAACATTTCTTTAAACTTTTTAAGCTTTGAAACGTTGGATTATCTAAAGTCTTGATAATACTATAATCCTTTAGTACCCATTATTTTTTCAACGATACAAAAACTACTCGTTAAACTCTCTAAGTAATTGAAACATTTATTATCTAACCATCTTCTTAATGGTCCCATTATAACTCCAATTATTTTTTAAATAGTACACAAATGTCTACTTAAAATTTTTTTGTAATTGAAACATTTTAGTATATATAATTAAATATATTTATATTTTTCAATTTTTCAATTTTTCTCTAAACTCCATCAGAGTATAATAAAAGTAAGGTACTGAAATAGTTCTCCATACTTAAAAAGTAATTAATTTTCGTAAAAGGTTTTTACTCTTATTTTCATTTAGAGTATATTTTCACCTAATAAATTAAGGTAACTATTTCTTCTTCTTAATCCCTTTATCTCCTTGTGGAGAATAGGGCCTCTAGGTAACTATTTAAATATGTTATAATTATATTTTTTAGGCTTAAATCTGAATTTCTGAATTTTGAAATAAATTTATGCAAATAATTAAATGTTACTAATATTATCTGTAATTATTTTTAATTATTATTAATTTTCATACATTGAACTTGAATTTTAATTTAATTTGCATATAAGAATATTATGCTGAGGCTATAGGTCAATGGCATAAATAGATAATTTTAATATATTTTTTTATGATTTACAATAAAACGTCAATGAAATTTAAGTGTCGGTTAAGGTACAAACCAATTTCAGTTTCTAGTTATTAAAACCAATATATTTAATATGAGAGTTTTCCAGTAATATGAGTTCCTTTTAAAATTTAACCTAAAATGTATTAAATAAAAGTAAACCGACATGTTTTCGCTTTCAGTTAACAGTTTTTAACCGTTAACAGCGTCATTTTATTTTTATCTTTTTCTTTTTTTGTATCTACAGTTTTGTATCTACTTAACTTGTTGTACCAGTTTCACATTTCACATATTCATTAAATCCTTTAGCTTCAAGGCAATTATACTTATTCATATTCAAAGAGACTTAAGCACAGTTGCTGGTATATAACTACAGATACATGATGCTTATTGCATATTTATAAAAATAAACGCAAGCCTAAGCAACGAGTATCTACAAATCTACAAGTACCCAAAAACACTTCCAGTTCTACGAGTTCTTTTCGATTTCATTTGGGTTTCTGTTGATTCACACAAATTTTGCACAGAAGAAAAAAATTTATAATAAAGAATGACCAAAACCTGAGTTAATGAGGAGGAGAATAAGTGCGAGATGAAAAATGTTCATCGATGCCAAAATTGTATGAATAAATTATTGAATTACGTTTGACTCTCAAATAAAACTAAACAAAAATATAATAAAAAAAAAATAAATTTTTTTTAATTTAAAAATAATAAAAAGTGGGTAAACTCGTTTAAAAGTAGCCAATGCAGTTTAAGTATAGAAAAAAAAAACCAATAAAATCAATAAAACAAATGTTTAAAATTTATAAAATTATAATACATCACCTATAAAACTAGCTAAAGTTTTATATTTTATAACATCAAAATGCAGATGTATCTTTGTTAATTTCATTTTATCGCTTAATGATTGATTGCAGGTCTAACAACGTTCAATGCCAACACTGCGATTATACAATTTTCATAAATTAAAACATCATGAAGATTAAAAATGCTGAGGCTTCATTAACGAATCGGTGTGGATTACATGAAATGGACCCAAGCTCTCGAAATACACACAAAATTTTTGCCTACAAATAACTACAATCCGAATTTAATTACGAGTATAATGTGTTATTATTTCAAAAATGTTCAACAATGACGAAAGTACACTTAACATAATTAAATCGATCGAAATATTTTTTTTAAGTTTTTTTAAAAAGCCTCTAAAAAAATCAGCAAAAAAATGAATTTTTACAATTTTTATTTACTTATTTATTTTTTTTTTTCTATAATTTAAAATGTGAACTTTTCAAATCTCTACAAAAACTTAAGTGACTCTTATAACAAATCCCACCCACTAATAGTTATGTTACAGTTTATTTATTTATTTATTTTTATTTTATTTTTTTAACTAATAAACAACAGCTTATGAGTCAAAAATAATTATTAAAAAATAGAAAGAAAAAAATTTTATGCCAAAATATATATATGCGTAATTCTATATATATTTCCATAATTAAGTAATAAAATCTTATGAAATTAACGAAAGGCCTATAAGAAAAATTGCCTCAGTAGTTGAGCCACAAAGAACATTACACAAATTAGTCTAAAATTTTATTCTTTTAACGCAATGATTTATACTTCCGTTTTATTATTCTCAGTCATAATGTGTATCTTTTTTCTATTTTTATTTTTTTTTATTTTTTTTTTATTTTTAATTTATTATATTTTCATATTATCAGGTTTTCGTAAGAATAATAAACTGCTGAAAACACGCGATTTTTTTTTTTTTTAAGTATAACTTCTTGACTTCAATAAGTCCAATTTAATTACTACTGAAATTTTGAGTAGTTGAGTAATTACACATTTCGCGTATCCAAATTTATTATAACTAACAATAAATATAAATAATTGAAATTAAATTGTTGATTGGGATATTACAAAATTACTAAATAATTTATGAGTATTTTTAAAATATTTAAGAACGCAAAAATTGCAGTATTTACAAATAAAAATATGAAATTTTAACAGCTTTCAGTAAAATTATTATTATTATATTATTTTTTCATCCATTTATTTTATAAAATTTTTTATTTACTTTTTTATAAAATAAAAAATATCAATAATATTTAATATTGATAAAAATAAAATAAAGAGGTTTTTTCGAACAGTAGTGAAATACAACAACAAAAATTTTATTTTTTATATTATTTTAATTAATTGAATTTTTGGCTGACCATAAATAAAATATATTTTTATTATATGTAAATTATTAATATAATATTATTAATATAATAAAAATATTAGTAATAATATTTTTTTATTTAGGGGTACTATAAATTTAAATGTTATTAAAAATAAAAAATATATTATCTATTATTATTAATATCTTTATTACTCGTCTTAATGTTAAAATATTTTTTATAAGTATAATATTTTTTTATCAAGTGAGTAAATTGCTGGAATCAATATAATAAAAATATTTATAATAATTTTCTTTTATATTATATAGGGGTGGTATAAATTTAAATTTAATTAAAAATAAAAAAATATATTTATCTATAAACTAACATATTAATATCTATATTACTCATCTTAATGTTAAAAATTTTTTTATATATAATATTTTTCCAGTAAGTGAATGAATTGTTGGAATCAACATCAAAACAAAAATATCTATAAGAAAAACACTAATCTTTTAGTTAATCTCTTAGTAGATATCAGTCAATAAACTTGAGCTGAGATGAAGCGTATAATATTCACATAATGAGAAGTAAAAAAAATATTAAAATTAATTTTAATATCTTAAACTCAAGATACGTTTTTTTTGAAAGTGAAATTTGTATTAAATTCGATTAGATAATTATATTAAAGGTTATTAAGCGATAACAATTTCTCTGCAATATTTTTAATCACGTATAAAACATTTCAAAAATCTTTTATAGTAAATTTATATATACACTATGAACAAATTTTTCATTCCGATTAAATAGATACTTCCATTTTCTAGTACTTCTAGGCAAACCAGAGTAACTCATTATGGTAGAGTGGCACAGAATGAAAAAAAACATGTGTCTTCTGATCGAATGTACCTCCATTTTTCTAGTTTTTCCAAGTCAAGAATTTCTATATTATACTAGAATAGCACTCAATTACATGGAAACAGATATCCCTTCTGATCAGATATTAGTTCGAATTTGTAGTACTTTTAGAAAAAAGTTATGTATATCATACTAACGTGGCCTTATTTATATGTGACAAAATATCACCTTCTAATTAGATTGATAGATTTTTTACTATCAGTTTTATATCTGAAGGAAATAAGTACTTTAAGTACTGAGTCTGGTTAGTACTTGGGTGATGTAACCAAGTGTTTGCCATACTGAAAGTGACTTGCTGGATTATCGAAATAAATTGACAAATTTTTTAAGAGCTATGCACGAGCTTAACATAAGTGCCCCAGTGAAGAACTATGCAAAACCTGTGAGGATTAGAGCATAGAGGACACGACTGTATATCAGTATAATAACACGCGGCAATCTACAAGTAATGAGTTAACTATATATGAAACTTTTCTGTCGAAACTCATTTAACAAAATACATGTGTTTTATTATTGAAACTATATAGTTGGAACTATATTTACTGTATCCAATTAATATATAGCACTTACAAAAGCCAATTGTACATGTATATGCAATATATAATTTTAATAATACTACTGTTTCATAAGTAATGTATCTTATATTGTTATATATAAATATATCGTGTTAATAGATAATAAAATACTGATATACTAATGTGCTAAATGTGCATTACATCTTTGCCCATTAAAATTTTTACTACATACCAAAATTAAACAATAATCATTATATGCAATATATTACTCCAATCCAGATGGTATTTCAGTAACTATTATAAATAATAATAATACCAACTATTAAATATTACAATATAAAAGCGAGCTTTCAAACATAATTTTGTAATTTTTCTTAAAGCAAATGAAGATAATTAATTAATTATTTGATTTATACACTATAAATATAATTTATAACTATAAATTTTACTATAGCATATTTAGTAATTTAAAAAAAATAATTATATGAATGATAAAGAATATCCTGCATGAACTTTAACAGTTATTCCCTAGGTATCCACTATAATACTACAACATACTGTTTTGTCGTCAGGAAACACAGATCAGATAAAATACAAAATTAATTTAACCATATATTAAACTATATCAACCTCTACTTAATTAGCTTAGATAGGATAAAAATCGATTGTATTCTCTCTTTTATATCTGCACAGTGCATGATAAGAAGACCAGCTCTGACACTATAAATTCTAATCGATGATCTTTGCGGCTTTTTCAGAAAAAAGAAGTAGATATATTGATGTAATACTTTCCTGATACACAGACTTAGCAAAAAAAATTTTTAAAAACCGATTTTGCAACACTTATAAAAATGTAGAACATATCATGGGTGATAGCTCCGTTTGACATATGTCACTAACCATTTAAACATCATGGACATAACATTTAAATATCATGGAATAAAAGAAAAGTATTTTTAATTTGAAGAGACATTATTTAATTACTTAAATTTTGATTTGTTATGAAATAAGACTACAACCCATAAAAATGTTTCCTTTAATAAAACAAAAAGAGTTTTTTCATTTTATTAAAAAAAATTATACATAATGGAGTAGATATATTATTATAGTTTAGATATGAGAAATAGACTACGAAAGATATTAGACATTTTGTCAATATTTCAGATAATTTGTCAAATTCAGTATTGAAGTAGACCATCGCATAACAACACATAAGATTTACCATTTTACAATATAGTTCGTTTAACAACCGCTGAATATGTTTATATTATGAAAAATTACTACAAAATTGTTGACGATTTTTTACAACGTATTTTTATCAGTTTTTGATTAATAATTTTAACTTGTTGCATATATCAAGAAACAAAAATATTGCATTTGACGATCAAGTATCTATTAAAAGAACCAACATTTGTATCTAATTGCTCCCCCTGCGGTGAAGAGGTTAGAATATGCGATAGGCATGCCAATCGTAACAGGTGACTAAAGTCCCGATGCCACGCCGACACTTGTATAAGAAGTGTGCATGGTAGAAGGTGTTATCTCAGCCTACGACATTTGACCAGAGATGGCAATATCTACTACTACGGGGGTCAGTGGCCCGCATCTTTGGCTGTGCTGACCAGTTGAGGTTGCACTCGTAGTGGGTATGGTTAAAACCCAAACTTACGCGGGGAGAATGTTCATGCATTCGGCATGGAGTTGCATATTCTCAACCGTATTATATTCTCTGAGACCTAAAGATCAGCAGAGGCTTAGATGGGCCTTATATCAAACCCATGTGTAAGTTACATCTTACACACATTTCTTCATTGGCAACGGCGGAATTCCCTGGAGTTCCGATGGGGCGTTCATCGGCGCAATATACCGATGCGTGTGTGCAGAACACCGTGATATTAAGCCTACACGGCAGTAAATCACATAAAATAATTTTGGAGTTGTATCTAATCGCAAGGTTTAAACAACATAATGGAATAATTGAAATCTTAATCACAAGTTTGCGTTATTCAAGCTTACTTTCGGAACTTCGGGTAGCTCTGTGTATGCTATATTTTAAAATAATTTATTTTAATTACTAATTATTTTTTTTGTTAATATTTATTCTACTTTTTTTTAAACATCATATAAAGAATAACAAAACATTGCACAATTACTAAGTAAAATTAAAAACAAAAAAAAACAAACTAATAAAAATATATTACAAAAAGTGAAGTGAACTGTAAAAGTGAATAAAATTAACAGTTTAAAGTATCTTTTTCCTTATTGAGGTCATATTTCAATTATAATCAAACAAAGGCTATAAACAAATAATTACTTATAATTTTATTAACTTCATTAAATATGAAGCACACAATTGTTTGACGCAAGAGTCATACATAATAAAATAATTGCGATTGCAATTGGGTTGCCACATTTTTGAACTGCAAACTTTGAATAAAAATAGTAAAAGTACAACAATAACAAAGCGAACTAACTCAATTAATTAAATATTCACAGTACTTAAGTAGATTGACAAATTCATTTACAGTTAATTTTTTGAGATACTTTATGCAAAGATAGACTTTGAATAGACTATAGATAGTATAGAGCACAAGTATTGCTCTAATAGAAATCACATAATTATAGCTAAAATAATACTTAAAATAAAAAACATTGTAGTTCCCAAAATAATAGCAATATTTTAATCTCAAGGAAAACGTAGCAGTAATCAAGCATTTTTTTAAATTTATTTATATTTAAAGTTAATTTTGAGGAGAAAAAAAACAGTTGCTGTACTAAAAGTCAAATGAAACTCACCTTGACAACTGGCGACTGTCAACAGCGCTAAAAACACCAAAAGATACTTGAGCATTCCGAACGTCTGAAACGGTAACAGCTTAACTTGAATTTGGCCTAAAGCAGCCTCGTCAAGTGCGAATTGCCGTTGCCGTTGCCGTTGCCGTTGCTTTGATTTCGCAGATACAAAAGGTTTTTGCGGATTTTTCAAAATTTCTCCAACATTAGTTTTGGAATTGCACAGATGCGTTTGGGAAATTTGTTGCATGTTGTTTTTGTAATTGCCGCAATTGCCGCAATTGCCGTATGTGTGGCTCACGCCAAATGTTGTTGAACTATGGCGAATGTGTTTTTGTTGCTGTTGCTGATAACTGCAACTGCAATTATTTCTATCTTTGCGGTGTTGGCGTTGTCCGAAAACTTTTCCATGCGGCAATTGCTTTGTTGTTGGAAAATGTTGCTGTTGTTGATGTATCTGCAGTTGCTGTTGATTATGTGAGCAGCATACAATTTGTTCGTGTTGCTGTTGCTGTTGCTGTTGATCTTTTGTGTTTGTGGGGATATGGTTAAGCATTTTTATCTATAATTTCTTTTGAAATCATGTGTGATCGCGCGCTTAATTATTTTATTTTTATTTTTATTTTTTTATATTATTTACTAATGCAGCTTTTAAATTTTTAAATTTTTTATTCACTCTTATTTGATTTTTATTTTGAAGGTTTTGATTTTTTTTTTTTTTGCACGTTTTTCTTTTTTATTCAAATATTTAATTTTTTGTTTTCCTTTTCGTTGCACACTATACTAAAAACACTATTATATTATTAAATTTTTATTAAATTTTTTTTTCAAGCACGATAATTTTAAAAATGCACTTTCGAGTTGATTTTATATAATTGAGTTATTATTTTTCATACAATAAAAATCAATTTTCATCTCATAAATTTTTTACGAAGTCAACGTTTTAATAATTTAAAAATTGTTTAAAATAAAATTTAAAAATACTTAAAAAAAACTTTTTTTTAAAAACCCATCATTTAAAAAGACAGCATTTGATTTTTATAAAGCAAAATTTAAATATTCTCTTTTTTTAAAAAAGCAATTATTTCACAAAAATATTTGATTTTTATAAAACAATCCGTTATTTTCAAAAAAGTGTAAATTTATATAGCTGTAGTTTATGCGTTGCTCTAAAAATAGCATAGCCAAAGTGCTTCTTATTTACGATAGAAATAGAAAATACTGATTCCCAATCGAACGGAACATTTGTGATCATGATTGCTCTATTTTATTACTTATCAAGCTTAACTGAACAAAAGACAATGCCTCTTTCAAATAGAAATCAAACTGTCAGCTGTTGAGGACATCCTAATTTTAAACGAAACAGCCTGCTTCTGTGGGCTTTCTGTGCTGTTTACAATCGTAATACAATTTCAATACTATTACTATACAATAGTAAAATGCTGGCTACCAGTGGAGCAGAATTTTGTGTTGCTTATCAATACAACACACTCCATCTTTTTAATGAAAGTCAATATATCAGTTGTTAATGACATTCTATCTATGGATATGGATAGGAACTACCGATTTGGAAGCCCCCTCTAGCCCAAATCAAAATTTCTAGTTACATTTTAGGTACAGAGAATGTAGTTACATTCTAGGTACAGAGAATGTAACTAGAAATCTCATTCGCTTTGAAGTAGGGACCATATTCTGTCTCCCCAGACAGATCCATGTTATTGAGATGATAACAGGAATTGACAAAATGTCAATATTATTTGGCAATATTCGAAGCAACATTATTAAAAACTAAATTTTTGGAAATAGAAATTAAATTTTTGGATATAAAAATTAAGTTTTTGGATATAAAAGTTAAAATTTGGATACAAAAATTAAATTTTTGAAAATGTAAACTAAATTAAGGAGACATAAACAAATACTCTTTATATTCCTTTTTGTTTAAATTGTATACATAACTCTTTAAGAACAGTACAAGGGGTCTGAAGTAAAATTCATAACCCAACAGTTAAGAAAATTTATGTAACTGTTGTTTATGTGTTAGGGGTAGAAATGCAGTTCTATGTATAATAGAATAAAAGTTTTTTAAAATTGAAAGAACAACAATGTATTAAATTTAATTTAAAAACTAAATTATGCAACTGAGATCTGTATATTAATTTTAAAAATAACACGGTAAGTTTATTAAAACAAAAGTGTTCAAATTGAAATAACAACAATTTATAACAGTTAAGTAAATTTATGTAGCTATGGTTTAGGTGTTCTTTATAATAATAGTAGAGTAAGTACAATTAAATAATAGCGTTTAAAATTAAAAAAATAATAGTTTATAACAGTTATGGACATTTAAATAACTGTGGCTTACACGTAAGGTATAAAAAGGTCAGCCCTCGAATTCATTCGATCAAAAATTAAACTATTAGATTTAAAAATATTAACACTAATACTTTTTTATTAGAATAAGAATTTCTACCATGATATTAAATTAAATCTGTCAATTTATAAACAATTATAATATAAAATTTTAAAACAAAAAAAATTTATTGAAAGCAAATAATTTACTTAAAAACAAAAAAAAAATTATTTAAATAAATTTTATATAAAAGAATATTTAAAAACAATTTATTAAAAAATAATTAATATAAAAAGGTATGAATTTTAAAAAAAAATTTATTCAAATAAAAATGTTATTCTAAAATGAATATGTCTAAAAAAAATATATTTAAAAAAAATATATTTGAAAAAAATATTATCATAAAAAAGTTTATATAGAAAAAAATAAAAATCCGAAGTGATAGAAATCAAATCCGGAAGAGTATAAATATATCTTTCGTATATGTTATTTTTATATCAATTTTCATGGTATTGTATAATTATTTTCTATATTTATATATATAATTCATATTTAGATGTTAATGTATCTTATAATTGTTTCTTAGTGATATATACTAAAATATTGTTACATTGTATTTAAATTTTATAGTACCCTGATTATGACTATTAATTATAGTCGAAATATGAGTTAAAATAAAATGTTTTAAAAACAAATAAAAAATTTTTTAAAAAGTTTAACTATTGAATAATTAGCCCATAAAAAGACAAAATTATTTTTAAAAAAATTTTATATAAAAAATTTTAAAAAAAATTTAATAAACATAAAAAAGTTTTATTTAAGGAAAAATTATTCAAAAAAAAATTTTTTAAAAAAAAGAAGTTATTTTAAAAAATTTAATTAATCAAAAAAAAATTTTGTGTAAAATAAGTTGTAATTTAAAACAATTAATTAAATATTTTCTTTACAACAATATTAACTTTATTACATAAATTTATAACACAAATCTGCAATTTTGTGTTATTTAAACACATTTCCATGAATAGCTACAAAATATTCTATTATAGTTTATATTATTGTTTATCATATAAAAACTCAATTGTTATGTCTTATCTTCAAAATTTTGTTAACTTAAACTATAATAAAAATTGTTTTAGTTTAACAGAGTCTGTTGAACGCTGTTAAATAATTTTATTCTTTTCCTTGAATTTTATGAACATAGCATAAAAATCGAGTTTGTTGCTTAAGTCTTTCCTCTGTTAGTGTGTATGTGCAGGTTTTATTTGTTCTTCGCGTGAGACAAAACATTAAATAAAAGCGAACTTTAATTAAAAAGTTGTATTTAATTAAATCAAACTAAGTTCAAAACAGTTTGTGCTATTATTAAACAAACAAAATAATTAAGTAACTAAATTCCAACAACAGTTTAACAACTCCAGAATGTTTTCTAAAAAAAAACACTGACAATAAAAAGTGAGAAACTTAAAAAAGTCTTAAAATTTTAACACCAACACAAAAATTTATATTTTGCTCAGTTAACAACAGAAATTTTTTGTATTAATTTAAACAAATAAAAACCAATTGGCACTTCGACAAAAAAAAACAACTTTTTGCTAATCAAATTTATAACAAAAAAGCCAAACAAAAAACCAGAAATGAATCTAAATTTCAATCTAAAACAGCGCCTGTCTTCAGCGCCTTGCTTTCGATTATTTAGAAAGACAAAAAAACCAACCGAAGTGCAAAACAAAATCACTTTTAGCCACAAAGAAAAACAAAATCAATCTTTTGTATTCAATTAAAATCCTTTCTCTTTATTGCACACAACAACTGTTACTGCCGCTCAGGTATCGCTCATGTGCCGCATTGGCTACTGGCTGACCTCGCTTCGGACTGCGCATATTTCGCAATTGAAATTCGCTTCAGTACGGAATTATTAATTTTAAATAAATTTTAAATTTTATTTTCAATAATTTTCTATATTCTATATAATTGTCAAGTCTCGAAAGTGCATTAAAAGCCTTTCTTCTTCTTTACCGCTTCTGCCAACACGACTGTGCGAAAACACTTAGCACTTTTGTGCGAATTAGCGATATTGCGGATTTTCGAATTTTATAGTTTTGGCCCGTTTTTCACACTCACCGACGTACGTACGCGCTCAGTGCTCTTACCACGAATACGTTAAATGCCGTACTAAATTCTATGAACAAAATCTTTAATATTTTCCACTGATCGTTTCGTACCGTTTCGTTTCATTCTCTCCGATAAGCGCACAACTCGAGCATGTCAACGCGGAATGAAAGTTGACTCGTAACTGGTTTGGCTTTGTGGGTATGCGCATGCGGATACCCTCTCAACGAGTGCGCTTATGCCGCCGCTGCGCAATCACAATAAAGTTTTCGTCTGTTTCAAAAGCTCCCTGCACTTCGCACCCGTCTTCGTGTGTAGAAATATTTTGCCCGCAATACTGCCAGCTGAATTGGTAACTGCAATCGTTGTATTGTTATTCTTCGTTTTGTTTTTGTTGTTTTTTTTCTTTTTTTTTTGTTTGGCTTGTGAAGTCTGTTGTCTGTGGCTCAGATATACAAAATGTCACAGTTTCCCAGAGTATTTGCAATTGCTTTTGTACTCTGAACAGAGTTGCCAACTTATGAAGAAAATTGAAGCCATTATAAATTTATATCTTTCATTATTAATGTAACATTTGCTGTATAGGAAGACTTCCCAGAACTTAGACAAAGCAAAGCACTAATAATACCCTACTCCTACAAAGGTATCCTTTAACTCTCAAAATGTAATTTAAGGTTGTTAACGGGTTTCATTACAGGTCATTATGATCTGAAATATCATCTTCATAAACTACAATTATCTGCTAATTCAAACTGCAGAGCATGCCTCGAGGATGAGAAAAGTATCATGCATATTCTTTATGACTGTCCAGCTTTAATAACGCTCAGAAGAAACTTGTTTTATATGGAACTTCTGTCACCAGCACAGATTAAGAACTCTTCTCTAGATTTAATTATGGACTTTGTTCACAAAACTTTAGGAGGCTTTGTGTAATTAATAGGGAAACTGGTACAATAGGACTCTTCTGGCCGCAGTATCCACTTTTAATAATAATAATAATAAACATTTGCTGTATTGCTTCATCAACTCTGCATCAGTGGTGTGTCTAAAGGGAAAATCAATGGAATTCCACTGAATTTATATTTCAGTACTAATACTACATCAGCGATAAAGCCACAAGATTGACTTAGATCCTTAAAGGGAATGTCGTGGTGTTTCTCGTTAAAATCCAAACTAACGTAGGTAGAATAATTGTATTCATTTGCAATCATTCGATATGGAATTGCATTTTCCAAATGGGTACTGTGACCCAAAGATCAGCAAAGGTGTTAGATAGGCCACGCTCCTCACAAAGGAGAAAGTTATGCCCGAACACATAACTTCAACTAGTACCGACTAAATTTCCTGGAATTTCAATATAGCGTTCATCAGCTCAATACACCGATGCATTTGTGAAAAATACCGTGATGTTGAGCTTCTCGGCATGAATCCACGTTAAGTTCTAAACCTACATATAGATGGCCCTAAAAGAATTTACTTTCAAACAATCACATAAAAAGTTTCATTACAATTTTTATATAGTTTTGTTTTATATTTTAGTACTAATACTGTTACGGCAATATCAGATATATGAAAACCATGACAGAGTCAAAAATATAGTCGCCAACCATTCGCTTGGCGTCTAAGTAAAAGTCATTTCTACTAGTAACCGACACATACTTCGTGTTGCCGTCATTCACTGTTAAGCCTGTTTTTGCAGACTCCTTCTCGATGTCTTACGTTTCCTTAATATTTGTTTATTGAATTAGCTTCTCCCATTGAAAATCATAGTTACAACCTTAAAAGTTTTATATGGTTGAAGTATTGTACAAAGTAATAGTCGAACCTAAAACTATAACACAAAGAAAGTTCTGGGTTACTAGTAGAATGAAATTATAATTATAATAGTAAATATATTATATTAGCCACAGATTATTGCCAAATAGAAGAAATAAAGGTTATCATTTATTTCATTTGGGATTTCCGCATATCAGATAAGGAGAGTAAACACCAGCTCAGTATTCTGTTTTTGGATCCAGTTAATCATGGAGAGTTTTTTTTATTTTAAAGCATTGTGCCATCTCAGACAACTCATTCTCCTTTTTTTAGGGTAGGTAAAAAGCATTGACAGACCAAAACGTCAAAAAGCATATAACCTTTAACGCAGTAAAACCACCTCTTAGGAATGAAGGGATAAGATTTCCACGACTGGCCTGAAGAGCAATATGAAGAATATCATTCTAGTAATTAGTGGGGATAATCGCAACTTAGAAGTCTAAAATTAACTAAGCCAGACTTAATGTAACCCAAATGTAGCTGAAAATTTTTGCGAGAATTTATTTAATGATTTTTTAAGTCATACTGGTATAAGTCTATAATTGAAAGGCTTCGAAATAGAGAAGTTTAAATTTAGAGAAGTGTTTAGAATACTTGTAAGTCATTATTTTGACTCACATCTTTCGCATGCGTTCCAAACATTAACAGTGAGTAAGTAGTTTCATAATCTGTTTCACGGGTTAAACTTTAATCTTCAACTGCTACACATAATCTTTACAAAAAACTGTTATTAAAACATTTATTAAAACGTAGAACCTTTAAGTTTAAATGTAGTAGAAAAAGTAGTTAGATACAAGGTTTTTGTCTCTATTTTTTGCTGTTTCTACTAAAATTATTCTAACAATAAAGTTTTTATGAAAGTCCCTACTTCGCAAAAAAAAGATCGTAAAACCAGTTTGAGTTCGTAGCAGAGTCAAGTACCTTCGCAGTATGGAATAATTGAATGCTCGTTACACTTCTGTGCAGTAGGAAGCAAAGCGGTACGTTACGAAAATAGTTCAGTTTGTGATGCAATGCAAAACCTGTTGCCGCTATGACGCGAAATGAAGTAAAAAGAACTCTAATGGATGTTTAACTAAGCGACTGTTAAGTCTACTGTTGCGGTTACTATGTCACCATTCGAGGTGACTTTGAAAATGGACAAGTTGAGCAAGTTTTTGCAACCCTTTTAGATAATTCAGGTAGACAAAGCTGCGAAAATTAAAAATAAAGACTAAAATTACGGAAATAAAAATGGGTCAAATGCAAGTTAAAAATGTCAATAATTTACTGCAAATTTAAAAAAATTAAACTTTTTGAATTTAATCGTAAAATTATTTTAATAAAATACTCAGAATTATCTCATACACCTTACAATAAAGACTTTTATAAAAAAAATTAAGTTCATACAATATATTTAAGTTAAAATATATTGTATGAGACTTTAAGTTATATACAAGTTAATTAATAATATATTTAATAAATTAAATTTATTAATATATTTTATATCGCACACACAGTTAAAGAAACGATTAAAACCTTTGTATTTACCATAAATATTCAATTGTGTTATATTGCGCTAAATGGTTGATTAATAATTTTGGTCAACAAATAATTAAATATTAATTAATAAAAGAATAAATGCAAAGATAATACAAAAAAAAACAAAATTTAGCAAGAAATAAAATAAATTTATTTATTAAATTTCCTGAAGTACATGAAAAGCTTGGAGACTTCGAGTCTCTGTAGACTTCACAGCAATAAGCTTCGTTGTGCTTTTTGCCACAACATATACAGCAAAATGTTAATAACATTGTAAAATTTAACATAATGAAACTGCTGTTAAAATACGGTTATTGCTTCTTAAAGCTTGTGTTATTAAATATTAACACAATTGAACTATAAATAAAATGTATCTTTATTTATTTATTTTTATTTATTAAAGAATTATTTATAATTTTTTTATAATTGTCAATAATAAAAGAAGGATTGAGTTAATAACTGATGTAAGCATATTATTGGATGATATAAAAAGTAAGGGTGAACCTTTTTTGGCACATTTTTAAACAAAAATAATATTTATTTATTAATAATTAGTTTTAAATAATTTTGTATTGGCCATTCTTATTTATAACCTCTTGTCATATTTCGGTTAACTTCATAATTCTATCAGTGTAAAACTTATGTGCTTTATCAGCGGAAAATCTGACCATCGGGTTTTCAGCGTTTGAGCAATTTTTTACCACTAACAGAGTTTTGCAAAGACCGAAACAAATGACAGTCAAGTGGGAAAAGGACCGAGCTATGTGTTAAATGCATCAAAACTTTCCAACCAAGTTCCGTCAAATTATCCTAAGTCATTAAAGATGTATGTAGCCTGGTATTATAACGGAACACAACTTATGCTCTGTTTACCCATACTGATCGCTCTACCATAACTGTTTCTTTCAAACGATCATCCAGTTTCACTCGAAGCAATTCATAATAAACAATTCCCACTAAACACGTATTACAACCTTATTTGCCGTCAGTCTGGGCTTAAAGCCCTTTGTGGAGGATCACTGACTTTCAACTATGATCCAATGATTTCCTGCGTTGGGTGTTCTCTTTAATTGATGTGGAATATGTTCAGGATTAAACATCTTAATTACTCTAAATTATAATAGTAAGCACATGTTCATACTTGAACAGTGCTTTAGACACTAACTCACGTTTCATCATGCAAAGAAGATATAGTATTTTTGTGACAATTTTTATTATATATATATATTTGTTAAATAAACTTTAACAGTTTAGTATTTACTACTTATTTTTTAAAAAAGCATATGTTAATAATTGCACTATATATAAATATCAACTGGTAGTGCATAGATTCATTTATTAAACTTATATCATATAAAAAAAATATGTAATATTATAAAAATAAAAAAAAATTAATTATTAAAAAATAAATTTTTTAATATCATAAAATATTATTAATATACATGTTCCCTAGTTCAAGAACAGAAAGTTGATCTAGAACCAAGTAATCGCCCGATGCTTCTCTACGGGTGTGTTGCATATAGCAAAGCTGGCAACTTTACTATCCAAAAGCTAGAAGTTGCTCAAAGTTAGGCTCTCCGAAGACTCTTCAATGTGTCATGATACATCTGCACGAATGACATGCTAAGAGATCTCAGAATAGACCCTATAAAAAAATACATAAGAGACAGAGGCCTGAAGCAATAAGCAAAAACTGACACGCTGCACTACTTAACACTATCTAATATCAGAGCAGTCACTAGCCGTATGGGATGGTATGCAGATCTTAGATCAGTCATCGAATAAGCAGTGAATCTTGTGAGAAATACATAAATTAGTCAAAGAGAAGGGAGCGGCTCTGTAGAAACTTCCAGCTAACAAAGAGTAAAAGTATCCAGTCGCACTTACTCGAAAAAACTTCAACATAAGAGCTGTAATTCTTTATGTATATCTACATTATTATGATGATATTTTTATACATGATATGTTTTATAAAATGATGAAACCAAAGAGAAATTTCTCACGAGATACACATGCGCAAGTGAAGCTGTTTAAGCTACACGCTATAGAGGCTCCAAGACGAAATCGCCCGAATGACCATAAACTGGAATCCGAAGTGAAGCCAACAAAAAAAATTGAAGGCGGTTGCATCTAACGACATGGAAGAATCTAATTGTGGCCTTTCCTCCCCATAGAATTTAAGGGATATATGTTTTTATAACAATGTGTTGTATACATGAGACTCAGATATTGTTTGAGCATGGATCTGAGTTATCTCACTTGCTATTTCTAGCTCATATGCTCTCTTCTGTTAAGTACCTTATCCAAATCGCCTTCTAACATTTCATTTTATCGAATATCACAGTATCTACACAAATTGTTAAACTATAGTTATAATAGTTTATCCAATAAAAGTGCAAAGAAGGAAGAATTTTATTATAACTCCATTAATACTTTAATCCGTAATATTTTTCTGGCAGCAATTGCAATACAATTTTTGATTAAAAAATGAAAAATTATAAAATTGAAAATAAATAATTTTAGTTTTCACTAATTTTTTTACATAATTATTTCAAAAAAGATTCTATTATTTATTTTTTACTTTTTTAATTACTTTCTAAATTATGTCTCCCACCTTTGATCCACGCGTAACTATCAATACCGTTGTAAGAGTCGATCATCCATCATTTCTTACAACCCTTGATGTCAGTACCGAAATTGATGAGCTTATTAAGCCAGAACCTTTGAAAACGAATTTAAAAACATGGAGTGTTTACCAAGTTGGTTGTCAATTATTAAAGGCAATTAATATCGCTCAAAACGCTTATTGCTTTGAAAATCAGAAAAAACTTATACTACACGAATCCCTGAATAATATCTTCAGTTGGAATATTGCGGATAACCTTGCAAGACGTCTGGAAGATTTGAATTGGTGGAAATTATTAATGTGGCGGGAAGACCCTCAATCTTTAAATACAAGCAAAACAGAGCATGATTTTGCGCAACTGGGTAAGTACATCAAGGAAGTGTTGGAGGAGTATTTCAATAATAGTGAAGATAATAAATGCTTGGAAGTACTGGAGTAAGTAAACATTTCAATAAAACATCTAATTTTGAATAAGTTTAATAATATATCTACTTTGTTTTATTGATCTAAAGTCCTGTTATACAAAACCACAATTTTTACGACATATTACTAGCGTCACGTAAACGTAAGACAAGTGTAGAATTTGGTCTTTTCCGTACAATTGCGTCTAGTAAATTTTTGGTTAATATTTCGCAACAACGCATTCGGCGAAAATATGGGCAAGAACAATTAATGTTTAAGAAAAGTAAGATATAGAGTTCAAATCAACCTATATGCTATTTTATATTTAATATAAATTATCTCTCTATATACAAGTTGTTGATCCAATAATTGAACGTTACCGATTGGCACATCAAATTGGTGTGGAAACTCAATTTACGCAGCTCTACAAACTTAACGTCGAAAATCTTCAGAAAGAAATAAGGGATATTTCAAAATTACACAATCAGTCTAAACATACAACTTACTGTACTTGCAATATGTACTACATGGAATCAGAGGTAAGTTCACTTATCAAGTATCTAGTCACTTTAGTTCTAGAGTTCTTTAGTTCATTTCTATTGAAATTTCTGTTATTGAAGAACTTACGTCAGTCTATAAGTACAATGGAAGAAAAGTATAGGAAACGTTATGATGAAGAAGAAGATAAAAAAATTATGCTTAATTCTGCTATACAACAATATAATGTTAAATTGCAGCAAGCGCAAACGAAGATTGTTTATATGAGGGAACAACTTGCAGAGGTCCAACAAATACAGGCAGATAAGGAAGAAGCTGCACGAGAAAAAGAATTGGCCCTATTGAGAGTATGTATTAACAAACAGTAACATTTGTTATCATAAATTATAACTTTCTGAATTATTACTTTAAGCATATCAGGTTAAACAAATCATAAATAACAATGCGATCATCATCTTCTTCTAGTTATAATGTCTAGATACCATTATAAAATTTTTTTTTTTATAAACCCGACTTATTGTTATGTTTTCTTTAATGATTGAAAAAATTGTTTTAAAAATCACTACAAGTTTTCAACTGCTTTAATACAGGACTGACTATATTAGGACTATGTTGGTGGACCTAATATCTTCAATTTTAATATCTTCATATTTAACAAAACATATTTTTTCTGTTCAAGTTAGTAATTACTTAACTTCATTTAGAAAGATTTTAATATATCACTTACTGAAAATCAAATCGCGCCAGTTTTTGACATTTCTGATCCCAATGTTTTAGCCACGTATATTGACCTTACATTCGATTAGCGTCATTGACTTGTTGATATAAATCTTTAACTTCAAGTAATCGCAAAGAAAAAAGTCTGTCGGTGTCAAATCTGGCGAATGCAACCGATCAAGAAATATAATTGTTTGTGATATGAGCTGTATGAGGTGATGCGTCATCTTGTTAAAACCATAAGTGCTACCCATCATTAATATAAACATATGGAATCAAAAAATCTGTTATTACAACCCAATAATACATTATTTTGCACTGAGTTCTTTGGCTGCGAAATTTTCATCGGATCGTACTATTTACTTTTAATCTGGAGTCCTGGGATTAGTGACAATACCAGAAAATAAAAATTTACCGAATAAAATGTTTGACTCTATTTTTCGATGGTCACACTTTTGAATTTATTTTTTCATCTCAATTTTGAAAGTACTGCTAAATAACTACAGTATTATAGTGCTACAAGTTACAGTGCTACCAGATAAGTACATCTAATATCACCAAATCTGTATTTAAATACGTACTCTTATTAGTCATTTCCACCTTCCTTGTTAAGGCTACACTGCTACCAGATGGGTAAACCGAATATTTTCAACCCTGTATATAGTCGTAAGAAACATGTCTCACCATATATCCCCATGTACAAAATTAAATTTTCTTTACAGACTTTTTTAATCCCGTGCATGCAAATTGGTGACTGAATTTCAGTAACTGAATTACTGGACTTTAATAAAGTTACCTATTTTGAACAATGTGGGTGTAGCTTACTTTTTGAGATGTCAAGGTTTAAAGATTTACTATTTTGGAAAGATTTCACTAATAAGAACTACATCCAACTTCAAATTGATTACGATTCACATAACGTTTTCTTATTCTTAGTAAGAATGTCCAACTTTAAAGCCAAATATCTCGAAAACAGTACTGAAAAAAGAATTTTTTAATGTGTTTTGTTTAAATTAAATGTTTTTCAAAAAGACATACCCGAGATATCGAAATCGTCTCCAAACAATGATTAATTTTATGACTAGAGTAAGCTATCAGTTGTCCTAAAATGTGCCCTAAATATATATTATTTTCTTAAATTTCTTTTCTTGTGGTGGTATGCACGTTTCTAAATAATTTAAGAATTTCCTTTATAAAATGGATTAAGTTAGAATCGAAAAACTCAAGTTAATTTATTACCATAACGAACAATCTATATCTATCTAATGCTTTATCTATTACTGTAACTTTTAAGCACCATTAATATAAGTAAGTTTAAGGAATTTCGACTTTCTTTTAGAGAAACACCAACCACCACTGATAAACCACTTGGCTTCAAGTCCTTATTGCAAATCCTTATGAGATCCATTTAGTCGAATATACCCAGCTGTGCTATATTCTTAGTATAAAAATGAGAAGTTAAGTCTTTGTCTGGAGAGAGCCGAACACTGCCCTAATAAAAATTTAAAGTTTCTTCTATGCCCTCATCCTTCTCCAACTTCTCCGTTAATTCACTTTTATCTAACAAATCAAACCTATTTAACAAATTTTATAGCTTAAATTCAAATAATTCCATGACTTTTAATTATCAGTACTATATATTATATATAATAATTCGATTCTTATTTAAGGCTCAAAAGCGAAAAACAAAGTTAAAAAAATCTTTAGAAAAGTCCAAAACTCCAACCATAATTTCAAAACCAAAAAAGCCGAAAAAAAAGAAGAGTCCAAGAAAGGAGAACTGAAATCTTAAACACAACTTAATGAACAAAGTATAAAAGTCAAAATAACAATATTAAAATTCAAAAAAAAAAATTAATTAATTAAATTATTTAAAATGATTATATAAACCAAAAACTTAAAATTTTTAGTATTAGAAATAAAAATTCAGCACGATAAAATGGTTGGCTATAAAATGTGTAACTCAATAAGTGAAAGTTGAGAAAGGGTTAAGAATAATTTTTTGGTTTTATATAAAATGTATATGGTATGGATATATTATATTTGGAATCATCAGAAAACGTTTTAACAAAATAAAACAAAAGTTTTTACCTATAAATGTAAAATTTAATTTTTTTTTCGAGCTTCAATAGATTATTTCCACCTTTTGTATATCTTTCATTCACAAAATTTGCAATATAAACATATGGAATAGGGCAGAATTAAAATGATTTCCTCATACTAAGTTAACCAAATTATAAAACACATACCATAACACAATATCACTAGTACATTCTCTTTCTATGCTCTCTTCTAAGGTAAGGTGCTGAAACTCTCTCATTTCAAATTATATAGTTTCAATCTAGTTCAATAGTTTAATAGTTCTTATTTTGCCAACGACTAATAAATGATTAGTCTGTTATGAACTACTTTAAATGCTCTCACAATAAGGGTATAGCCAAGAGAATAAAATAGAGTAATATTTTTTCAATTTCAATTACTTTAACATGTCTGCATTAGTACTCCTTAAAGAGACTACTTTAACTGTTCTCACAATGAGAGTATAGCCAGGAGAATAATAGAGTAATATTTTTCAATTACATTAGTATTTCTACATTAATACTCCTTAAAGAGTTCAGATAGTTTTAAATCCATTGGGTCTTCTTTGGTAATACAATAGCCAACTCTAAAGTTGGCCTATCAAATCAATATTGAACAAATACAATTTTTTGAATGAGTATATTAAGAAACATATGTAACAATTTTCACATTAGATCATAATGTTTAGCAAATCTGTTGGAAGTGAGTTTGAGTCTTCTGGTGTGAGTTGATTCTTTCTTCGGTAATAACATATCTGGAGTTCCGAGTTTTCATGTGTAAGTAGTCGAGTTATGTGCTTTACACTAATCGTTTTTGGTATATACTAATCAACATTGACAATGGTTCTTAATATTTTTGATTGTTGCCTTTGAATAATTTGAATGTTAGATCTGGAGGCAGTACCCCAAAGTTCGAAGCGAATATTATTATAAATATTACCATTAATATTATTATTATTTCGTTAATATTGTTTATTCAAAATTTTAGAAAATTTTATTATTTAAGTATATAATAAATATTCATAATATATGGAAATGAAACTTCCTTAAAATCATTAAAAAAATTTTTTAATTCTCTTATTTGGCAAATAATTTTAATTATTTATTTATGTTTCATTCTTATTTACAAAAGGAAGCATTACGGATCTACAAAGGCCAATAAAAATTATTTTGAGATACCAAAACAACACGCGAAGATGGATAAGAAATTTTGTCTTCTTACAGTGAAGATCAATATTACAACGCACTCTCTCTCTCTCTCACACATATTTGTTTTCTCTCCACCAAAACTTTTTAAAACTCTTATACGTTGTACAGTATTTAATATTTTTGCTGGCTGCTTTAACAGAATTGTATTGATTCTGTTAAAATTATAACAAAATATTTGGTATCAAGAAGATGTGAATTGTAGTCACTGGCTAAATTGTTGCTAGACACGTAATGTTGGTCAAAAATACTAAATTCTAAATTCTTTTTTTTTTTTTTTTTTTTTTTTTTTTTTTTTTAAACTTCATTTTATTAAATACAATCTATTCTATTCATGAATAATAAGTACTACTTATGGCAATAACAATATATGATTGGCATGTACGGGACTACCCAGTGGTAATCACCGCCTTATGAAGAATTACAATTTTTAGAATCTGCTCGGCAAATCCGAAGTTGCATAGCGTATTAATCTACGAATGTTAAAAGCATCCCTCGTTAGGCCTGCGGCAAGGGGGTTAGGATGAACTACCAGTCGTGAGTGATAGTTGCTGCTTATCTGCTGTATTGACTCGTACACAGTAGGGATGCCAAGATCATGATGTAGGACGTTATTCGGGATAAACCATGGGGCGTTGGCGCAGATACGTAGTATTTTTGATTGAAACCTCTGAATCATATCTAGGTTTGACTTCGCTGCTATACCCCAGATGGGTATACCGTACGTCCAGATTGGCTTTAAGACGACCTTGTATAAAAGTATTTTATTTTGTAGCGATAATTTGGATTTGGGATTAAGTAGCCAGTAAAGTGAGCGTAGCTTTAGTCCTAACTGCTTCCGTTTTGTAAAGATGTGGTGACGCCAATTTAGACGGCGATCAAAATGTACACCTAGATATTTGGCGTTTTCAGCTTGCGGCAATTCACGGCCATTCAGTCTAACGGAAGGGCAGGTACCGTGGCGGAGTGTAAAAGTAGTTTGAACTGATTTGTTATCGTTAGCTTCAATGTGCCAAATGTCTAGCCATGCGTTGACATCGTTCAGATTACTTTGCAAAAGTTGTGAAGCTACTACAGGATCTGCGTGTTTCGCCATCACTACAGTATCATCCGCAAATGTTGCAGTGTATGTTTTAGCGCTGAGTGGGAGATCTGCTGTGAACAGAGTATATAGAGTAGGACGCAACACACTTCCTTGGGGAACTCCAGCCTCTATTTGAAAAAGTTCAGTGTGACAGCTATTCATTTTAACCATAAAGTGCCGATCTAGTATATATGATTTTAAGACGGAGAAGTAGCTATGCGGGAGTTGTAACTTTAATTTGTAGAGAAGTCCAGTGTGCCATACTTTATCGAATGCTTGTGTTATGTCGATAAAGGCTGCTGTGCAGTATTCTTTATTTTCCAATGCAAGTCTTGCAAAGTTATATACTCTATTTACTTGTTCAATAGTAGAGTGATGTTCGCGAAACCCGAATTGGTGGTTGGGAATCAGACATCTATTTTCGATAACTGGCTTTAGACGTTTTAGGAATACTCTCTCAAATACTTTTGACAACACAGGAAGTAAGCTGATCGGTCTGTAAGATGTTGCAAGTTCGACGGGCTTTCCGGGTTTTGGAATTAATATAATTTGAGCGACTTTCCATTGAGCTGGGTAGTGTTCACAGGTGCAAATTGCATTGAACAATTGGTTTATGAATTTAAAACCCACATCTGGTAGCTCATGTAGCACCTTTCCGGTTATCAGATCATATCCTGGAGCTTTTCTGGTTTTAATTTTGTTTTTTATGACCCACTTTAATTCACGAGTCAAAGACCTAGGAATAGGAAAGTCTAATTGATGCGGGTGTGAAGAAAAGCTTCAACTTCAGAATCTTTCAGATTATTTTTTGAGCAGCGTGGCTGAAAGACTTTACCAAGATGCACTGCAAAAGTTTTCGCTTTATCAGCATCAGTTTTAGCCCATTGCCCATTACTCATCTTTATTGGTGGTATATGCGATGTTGGTGCATTAAGTATGCGTGTGGCTTTCCACAAGGAGTACTCAGTGGCCTCAGAGGAAGACAAGCTTGCTAAGTAAGTTGCAATGCTTGCATTTTTTCTTGCCTCTAGATTTATTTTGAGTTTTTTAGTGGCTACATTCAGGCGCCTCTTATCGTTAGGATCTCTCGTCATCTGCCAAACCCTACGTAATTTACGTTTTTCAAGTAGTTGTTCTTTGATATCCTTGTCTAGATGTACAGTCCTACAATTCTGTGTAGACGGAGTTGCAGACCAAGCTGCCTTTTGTACAATTTTGTTGAATTGTTCTACTGCGGCTTCAATGTCATGATTAGTTTTAAGAGGAATATGTGTCGAGAGGTGTTCGCTAATGTAACTACGGAAAATAGCCCAATCAGTTCTTTTATTGTGAAGTCTAAGTTCTGGAGTTTTTAAAACGATATTCGAATGAATTTCTAACAGAAGAGGAGAGTGGTCAGACGAAAGATCTAACGACGACCGCAAGGTTAGATTATTTATGGGTACACCCTTACAAATGCAAAAGTCAATGACATCTGGTGTTTTATTTAGATCTGTCGGCCAGTAAGTGGGTTCGCCAGTAGATAGGTGAAATAGGTTGCTTTCTTGTATCGTTTTTAATAGCTCGCGTCCTCTGGGTGTTATTAATCTTGAGCCCAGAGGACGCGAGAATTCTAAATTCTAAGAATATGTGCATATGTAACAATAATTTATTTTACATTCCTTGTTTTTTTCAAATAAATAAGCATATATTTTCTCCCATCCATAAATGTTTATGAAAAAAATGGTCAGCTTAAAACAGAAAAAATTAGCAACAATTTGCTTTGCCTAGTAAAGCCGCCATATAAACAATTATTCCAAATGTGTGTTGTGATCTTTAACAGAATCTTGCTTTAACAGAATCGTATTAATTTCTGTTAAAGTCAAAATAACAAAATGTATGGTCTTCACTGGCCAATGCAAATTGTTGCTAGACACCACTTCAACAAAAGCTCTGAAATTAGTATTTTTGTTTTTGCTGTGATCGCGCAAACTTCACAAGCTTTGCTCTTCTCAAGCACTCGGCAGTCTGTTTTGTTTATTCGTTCGAGGTGGAAGTGCTTCGCTCGTAGTCGCGTAAAAAATTATTTCTTTTGTTTTTTTTTTGTTTTGAAGCTTCTGAACGCAAAACGTGAGCGGTTAATAACATCGCGTGTGTTTAAAAATGTTAGTTTGTGTGTTTACTTTGGCATTGTAGCTGAAGGTATAAAGCAAAAACCAAGAAGAAAGAAAAAAGCAAAAAAGCAAACGACGTCTTTACAGTAAAAACCAACAAAAAAAAATAGAAATTAACAGAATTACGGCAACGAAACTAATTCATGTGTTTGTTGTTGTTGTTGTTGTGAATATTGCTGAGAACTGGAAACAATTTTTGGTAATACCACAATTTTAATTTTTTGTGACCATTAAATAATTATTTAAAGTTATTTTTATTGTCATGTACATTTGCAAAATAAAATAATTATTTAAAACATTAAAATATTTTAATAATCGTTAAAATAATTAAAAATATTGTAGATTACTAACATTAATTTGAACGTAGATCAAGAAACGTGTTTTATTACATTAAACTTGGCTTTAACTGCATTCTCCTCTGTCTTTGATAATAAACTAGTCAAGTTAATTAACACTTCAGGGTAAAATTTCTAAATAAAACAAAAGAGCTCAATTGCAAGATATCGTAAGATAAACAACAACAACAAAACCCAAAGAAATACAAAGAAAACAAAGCCAAAGATAAAATTGCCACAAAACAAAATACATACGTAGCGCTGCTCAAATTTCTACAACAAATCTTAACAAAACAATAACTACACAACAATAAAAATACTAACAATTACAACAACAAATCTCTGCTCCCCGCGGGTTTTTTTTGCCATTAAAATTGTTGCTCCAATTGTTCCACATTTGAATTATCAACACATAACACAACAACAACCACTTTGCATAAAAGTCTAAATTTATTTCCATGATTATTTGTTTACTAAATGCGTATACGTTCTACTATATATTGTGTATGTATGTGTGTGTGTGCGTGCATATGCATGTAATAATGTTTATAGTCCCTGTGTTGACAGTGCATGTGATGCTGCATTTTCTTCCAGCTCCGCTTTGTTTACATATTTTTTGTTTATTTTATTTTTATTGCACACCCCACACATTTTTAGCAGCTTTTGTTGTTTTATGGGTTAAAAGCATTTCCAAAATGAAAATTAAGTTGAATTCATCCATGCCGAAGAAAACATTTCACATCTGCAAGTGCTAGAAAGATTTTGCCTACTCCATCATTTGCGTGTGGCATGGGAAGACAATAAAATTAAAAAGCATTAATTTTTATTATTTTATTTTTTTTTTATTTTGTAATATTGTAATTTTCCTATTTTTAGTCCATATAATACATATATCATTGAATAATCCACCTGCTTTCAAGTTTCATGACTAATTTGATATAAGTGCTTTTAATAGATAATCAGATTTTGATGTTCATCCGACACTCCAATTAATTTGGTAACTTTTTTATATAAGAAAGTCTTTCATGCATTATAAACGGAAGATATTTTCTACCTCTTCATACCCTACATACGATTGTGAATTAAACTTACATTAAGGTTATAAATGTGTCTTTAATGTGGAGAATAATATACAATAGATACATGACTAAAAAGAGCCATACAATTAGCTTATTCCGTGTTGTTATTCTTCTTCTTCCTCTTTTTCTTCCTTTTGTTGTTGTTGTAGTTATTGTTGTGGTACTTTTTGTTCTTCTTTTTCATATTCTTCTTCATCTTCTTTTTCTTCTTTTTCTTTTTCTTCCTCTTATCCTCTTTTATTTCTTCTTCTATTTCTTTTTTGCTATTTTTCTTCTTCTATTTCTTAAACTGCTTTTATTGCTTCATCTTTTTTTTTTCTTCTTATTCTTCTTTTCTTCTTGGTTTTTTTAGTCTAAAGAATCTATATAAATCTGCAGAAAAGGAATTACAACTTCTATTACTTCTTGTCTTCTTTTTCTTCTATTTTTTCTTCATCTATTCCTTCTTCTTATTCTTTTTTTATTAATTCATCTTTTTCTTTTCCTTCTTATACTTCTTTTCTTTCTGTTTTTCTAACCCAAAAAAAAATCTGTATAAACAAAAATAGAATTACAACATGCGAATTCATGACTTAAATTAGGATAGGGCTATAAACATTCTTATTGATGCCTCATAATGTTAATTTTGTAGTTGGTTTGTTGACGGGTCACAGAAAATTAAGATACCATGCTAAAAGTATATAATTTTCATTTAAAAAATCTTATCGCAATTTTGGAGTGGATAATGAAAGTGTGCCGATTAACGACATTAGAACTTCAGGATCTCCTTCAGAAAATACCATTTTAAGTTTCGCCAAAGATTCAAGGTGGTTTTTAAGCCCCTAATTTCTTATACGGTATTACAATGGACCAATAGGTTTAAGTGAATCCTTAAAGTCGTCGGTATAACCTAACCCAGGGATAAGTGTGAAAGAAAGAGGTTCTTTGGTATAAGAAATTGATGAAGAGTTGAAAAAATTACGAACATACGAATATATACATTAGAATATGGAGTAAAAAGTAAAAATAAATTAGAAATGGATAGAGAATAGAAGAGTGTACTGCATATGAATACCTCCAGCTCAAAAAGTACCCGGATTTTGTAAATAAAACACACAAATTTTAATTTTATTCCAAATTTATTTCATCTCCTTCAAAATATGCTTTTTCTGAAGCGATACACATATGCCAACGCTTAACCCAATCTTCCATACACTTTTCATAGTCCCGTGCAGGTATTGCTTTTAGTTCCTTCTGCGAATTCTCTTTTACCGATTCAATCGACTCAAAACGCTGACCACGAAAGGGCAATTTGAGTTTCGGGAACAGGAAAAAGTCGCACGGATCCAGATCTGGCGAATATGGTGTCTGAGCGGTCAAAAAAACGCGTACAACAAGAATTTTCCATAGTAAAAATCGCTAAATGCACTTGAGGTAGTCTCACAGTAACAGCTGCTGTAAACAAACTAATTGACAGATGGCGCTCAAATTTGTACCATAATTCAAGAAAGGGTGTACCAATATAACAAAAAAAATTTTTTTTAAAAGGTTTATTACTTAAGGAGTAGTTAACAAACATCAAAATCCGGAGCAGAATGGACTAGAATATAAAATAGGTAAAGGTGTATCTATGAAATGGGGCTGTTTGAAATAAGAAATAAATAAAGAGTCGATCGAATTTAATTGAAATTAGCCTACATTGAGGTAGATAACACATTGAGTGTAAGAGAGAAACTTCGAATAACGTTTGATCGCGGTTATGATGCTTTCTGTTCGAAGTTACTATAGTCAAATTGTGTTATCTATATCAACATATTTATTACAAATAAAAATATTAGTTTTATTATTATTAAAATATCTCTAATGCAATAAATTCTTTATATATTATTGGCTGTTTTTATTGCGTGTTGGATTTAAATACGGACTTCGTTTGATCTGAAAAAACTCTTACCGCTTATAATTATATCACTTCACCTCTATTATTTAAAATATTCAAATATTCAAGATTTTCACTTCAGTAAAAAAATTTCAAAGGAAAACTCTGTTGCTTAGTATTTAATGTCAGATTTTGCATCTATTAGAAACAAGCAAGTTTATTAGCATTAAAAGATTATCTTTTAAATTTATGATGATCAAAATTAAAGCTATAGTATAATATTGAAAATTGTAATTTGACTGTCTGCATAACATAACATAACATAAGGCATAACATGCCTTTTATACCATACCAAAGCATAACCAAAGAGGGTAAAACTGATAAACATTCATCTTATGACACTGACTAAATGCACGATATATTTTAAATGACAGTTCAAATATGACTGAAAAAGCTAGTATGTCGAAGCATACATATGATATTACCTGTTTTTAAACAGAAAAAAAACAACTATGTTGTCGTACATGCTATTAGTTATCCAATATAATCACTATACTAACAGGACTTATATAAGCATAGCAAAAAGTTATGGACTTCTTTTTACAACTACTAGAGTTCCTGTGACTCAGAGGAGGAAAAGGAAGGTCTCACTCATATGCTCTGTTATTGCTCAAGACACGCTAGAATGCGTTTATCACCTCCAGAATTCCGTTACTCCAATGTCTGTCATAGACCGCAAAAATAGAAATTGATGACATTGTTCGTTGCATTAAAATGAGAAATTAATCTTCCCATCTAAAAGAGGTTCAATTGGAACACCTGGCTTGCCATAAAAATTACCTCAAATTTTGAATAAGTAATAAGCAAGTCTCTCGAATACTACAAACAAATGAAATTAATCTCAAAATTAGACATTTCAAATGTTAATTAGTCATATTTCGATAGAAAGTAATATCTTTTATTATATATTATCTATCATTAAATTTTTACAATATCTTTTACTTATTATTTAAGTACAATCTATAAATATTTTAATTAAATATTTAAACCTTTTTTTTAACTTTCACTTTTTTATTAAAAGGCTCAATCAACTATTTTGTATATCTCAATTTTAAGGAGCAGTTCAATATTAGTAATAAAAACAGCACATGAACTATTAATCTCGTAATTTTACGATATTGAACAGTTCATTATCTGCTACTGATTGGTACGCGAAGCCTCTAATAACATTCGAAAGACAAGTTAAAACTTAACTTCCATTTAATAGATAATTTTATATTTTTATTGCATATATAAAATACTTTCCTTGAGGTTTTAGCTTGAACAAAATAATTAGGATTTATAGGTTTATGTGTGATGAACAGAGTGTTCTCCATTATGAACGAAAGATAATATAACAAATTGATCAGAAAAATTGAATTTAACTTATTTATTATATCCTAAAATGTCTTTAAGTGCACATAAATTTAATAAGAAAATTCGTTAACGATTTACCTTTTATATATTAGAAATTTTTTTAGTATAAAATTCGCATTGAAGGTACTGTCATTATGGCGAATAGCAGCTACCAATTTTTTTGTTTTTTGGTAACAGCTTGGAAACCTTCCTCTAAATTAGGTTTACGATTACACAAACTGACGGAAAACATTGAAAGGTGATCAGCATTACGAATTCACTTGCTGACTTTCAACGCCGTACATGTACATTCGAATATCGCATAAAATGGGTCATTTAACTGAACACCGATTTTTAATGTCATTAAGTTTCACATTAAATGCTGCATCGAAATGATTTATATGAGCTTAACTTTTCTATGCAATTTCAAAGAAAAGCAAGAAGCTGCAATTGCGTTTAAACTCACTAAATATTAAGAAAAAACCTAAAAAAAAAGATATTTAATTGGCCTTACAATTGTAGCTCGTAAAGGAAAATTTCAACTACTCATTGCGATGTTAATTGTATAGAAAGTCATTATTAAAAAAATAATTACATCTATAAACACTATAGAGAAAAAAGTTATTTTCTGCTATTACATCAAATATAAAATTAACCAACTACAAAGATTTATGACTGTCGTTCCAAACAATTTTTTTTGCTATAAGTAATTCCGCAATAATTACAAAAAAATTCCATTTATGCGATTATTGTAGCGAATGTAAATGATACTTTTTGAAAACTAAAGAATTTAGTTTATCATGTCGTTTGCCTATACTACTCTGTTATTAAAACATCAAGCAATTTAAGTGATATCGTAAAGTTATATTAAAAATTTCCTTTAATAAAAGCATTCTGACCTAGTCTGACGTATGATATGATTACTTAGTAAGGTAGCCTTTTCAAATAAAGCTCCATTTATTTTTCGAAATCTTTTTTATTTCTTAGCATAACTGCTTGGAACAGAACACTGTTTTTTCAGTTAATTTTATTTATAACTTTCTCTTTTCTTTTTGTTTTCTTTTCTAATCTTTTTCCGTTTCTCTTCCTTATCTCTTCCTTTTCTTTTCTTCTCTTTTCTTTTCTTTTCTTTTCTTTTCTTTTCTTTTCTTTTCTTTTCTTTTCTTTTCTTTTCCTTTTCTTATTTTTCTTTTCATTTTCTTTTTATTTTTTTTTCTTTCCCTACTTTTCCTTTTTTTCCTTTCGTTTCCGTTCTTTTCTTTTCTTTTCGTTTCTTTCATTTTATTTTCTTTCTTTGGTTTTTTTTTCTTTGATTTTCATTTCTCTCCTTTTATTTTGTTTATTTTATTTTATTTTATTTTATTTTATTTTATTTTATCTCATTCCTCTTAAACACAAATATATAAAAAAAATTCATCAATCAATGTTTCCTAGAAACTTTTCTTCTGGTTTCCTTGAACGATATTCTGGAAATAACCTTACTATGCTATTCTATTAACAGTCATTCCTTGTCTTCTTTTCTCTCTTTTTCTTTTTTGTTCTTAATTTTCCTTCTTCTCTGTTTTTCATTATTTTTTTCTTTTCTTTTCTTTTCTTTTATTTTATTTTACCTTATTTTATTTTATTTTATTATATTTTATTTTATTTTATTTTATTTTATTTTATTTTTTTATTTATATTATTTTATTTTATTTTATTTTATTTTATTTTATTTTACTTTATTTTATTTTATTTTATTTTATTTTATTTTATTTTCTTCATTTCTTTTTCCCTTCTTTTCTTCACTTTTGTTTTTTCTATTTTCTTTCGTTTTCTTCTCTTTTATTTTCTTTTTTTTATTTTCTTTTTCTCTCAACACACATTATCTCTGGTCTTGTATTCCTACTCCTCTTAAAAATGAGGTATATTAAAAACATAAGGCTCAAGGCATATTTTTTGGGACAATTTATCCTGGTTTCCTTGATGGACATTCGAAAAAAACTTACTACACAATAATCGAATAGCGTAGAGTCATTTTTATTAAGTATCCCAGTCACCTTTATGCAATGATTTTTAGTGATGAAGTTAGTCTATATTTAAATATTTTCCATATTTCATAAAATGAGTTCGATATAAGCCATCTGTCTCTGTTATAAAACCTTAGTGTTTTTTAAACCTTAGCAGATAAAACACGTTTTGGAAATAATATAAGAAGATTCCAAATACTCAGATCGTTTAATTCAACTATAGTTCTTATTTTGTGACACCATCTATATCTTTAATGTCACGCAAATTAAAATTGATGATCATTGGACTGTAGTGTTTAGTATGGAAGATTTGTGTGTCATCTTTGTCATTTTTATAAAATTATGGATCTATTACACCTTCTGATCAAATTCCAAACCTTGCAATGACTTAGCTTAGATGCAATGGGCTTTCAAGTGTTATTTATGAAATTTCCATACTTCAGATGCAACATTTTAGTTTTTTAACATATTCACTAACCGGAAAATGATCTGCATAACTGAAGAAAATTCGATGCAAAATGTATTCTTCATATTTACCGTTAATTTTTTAAATTTTAACACGTTCAGCGGTTGTTAAACGATCTTTTTTTTAAAAAATTTTACAATTTTTACACGTTCAGCGGTTGTTAAACGATTTTAATTCTAAAATGGCATATTAGATGACAACTCTGTTTGATATATACAACAGTGCTGCCAATAGTGTTCACTTCTTTATGATCGTTAGCCACTCCTTTCTGTTACATATACTTTAATATATATTTATATTATTTGTTTGTAATACTGAGTTTATAATACTTAATTATTTTAATTGCTTATACGGCTTGAGGTTTAATAAATTTATTTTTATATTTGTTATGACTCTCTATAATTTATCAATATTATTGAGTTGCAATTACTTTGGTCAAAACCAGTAAGTGGATTAAAATAATTTAACTCTATAGAGAGAATTATTTCCTGACACGATCGAAAGCTGACAGAATTGATCATATTATCTCACTTTAGATATTTTAAATAATTGCAATATCTCTATTATCTTATATCTTAAAACTTACAACAAATGTAGACAATAATCGTGATTGTCATATGAATCATAAAATCGACATAAATCAACTTTAAAGTCGATTTCAAATCAAGCTTAAAGAAACGTTTCATATATATTTACATTTGAAAGCTGGGCTTAGTAATAAAATTTAACTAAAAATAGCGAGTGAAAAAAAAATAATCACATAAAACCGGAACTTAATTAAGTAACAGAAATATTTATGTGGACTATTTAACAAACTGTTGTAGATATATTTATTTATGTATATATGTATATATATATTTACATATTATTTACATATATATTTATATATATGTGTATATATTTAAATTTATTTTTATATGTATTTTTATGTATATAAATGTATTTATTTTTAAATCAACTATTTTCAGTGTTGTTCATGAGTGTAGGAATGTGCTTTTTTTTCAGTTAGATTCTAGTCAGTTAGAAAAGTATCTCAACCAGCTTTTAACACCTACATTTGCTAAAATGACTCATAATGTTAATTAACTTTTGCTTCAAGTTAAATAAAAATAAATTAAATAAAAATTAAAATAAATATAAATATAGTTTTTTACTGTTTGAAGGTTTCACATATTTTTTTTCTTATTTAGAATTTTTATTTTTATTATATTTAAGTAAATTGAGAATTACTTTTAGTCATTTTAAAAATGGTCAAATAATGCAACTTAAAAATTCGAAGAAATTCAATTTATGCAAAATAAGATACGAAGAAATGCAGGCGGACGCGCACTCAAGAATAAAAAAGATTTAAACAATTTTTACAGTAAAAAATGTGGAAAAAATTTTAAAAACAATGCCAGCAATTTTATACCGCAATAAAATAATAAAACTTATCCACGAATATCTACACATTCAGATATATAAATATATATATATAGACTCTTGTATATACATAAGCCGAAATAAATTGACGACTGGAAGCGAAAATCGCTTGGAATTTAGCACGACATAGCAACGCACGTACGTTTTATGGCCGATACCATGAAGCATGTGGTGGCATGAGCAATCCGAACCGCTAAAGCCTGGCTAATGCATGACGACAACATTGGGAAAACAAAGCCAAGTTTAAACTCTAAGTCTTACAGATATTTAACAGTGAGCCAAAAAAAATATGTTGAGAGCAGAAAATAACACTCTGTTCTCTCGACAAATGCAGGTATAAGAGTTGAAAATGTTAATAGCAGCGGCACGGAATAGATGCACTGGCGGTCATATATATATATATATATACCTAGTATATATAATGTTTAGTGTTTTTGTGGTGGTGCATTAAAAATGATAAATATGGCAATATGTGCTTCATTCATAAATCTACAGTTGTGCTTAGATAAATCATTAAAAGTTGGCAATATTTTATAAGAAAAAAATGTTTAATAAATTTTTTATAATTTTATTAAATAATAAGAAATAGCAATCAACCACAACTCTTGTTGGCGCCAACTCTAGACATACTACGCGTAACTGTTTAAGATCGCAACAGATGCCGATCTAAACGGAAAACACTTAGTTGACTTAGTTGACTGATAACAAAAGTTGCCACACCTTTTTGAAGTTGAAAAAAAAATTATAGTAAAAAATCCAAATATAATACGTTTTCGATATTGCGTCAATGCAGAAAATTAGTTTTCCGCTGTTGTCTTTCCCAAACCCAACTCGCTCAGCCCAACTCGCTCAACCGCAACATCGATTTTAGCAGGCGTCTCCGGATTGTGGCAGACAGCGTCATTACTTCAACAGCATGCCCAACTCCACAGTTTTCCCAATAAGCGTGTATTATAAAAAATAAAAAAATTAAAAAAAAAAATAGACAAAAACAAATGTAAATAAATAAAATAAAATGTTTGTGGGAAGTACCGTAAAAAATCAAGTTGAAATAAATAGAAATAACGTTTCAAGTTGATTTTCGGTGAACTTGGCTAGAGCTGCGTTTGTGGACTTAGTATGCAGTAAACAGAAAACAGAAAATTGAAATTGCATTCGCGTGTAGGCGCACTCAGTGCGCTATTCCATAAAATCATTCGTATAGTATAGTATAGTACCCATAAAAAGTTGAAGCTGTCTCAACTTGGACTGCCAGTTCCAAACTTTGGCATGTTGCAACCACAACAGCAACAACCTTTTAAAACTAAGAGAAAAAATTAAAAATAAAAAAATTTAAAATCATTTTAAATGTTTAAATTATGTGCGTGCACACTTTATGTCAAAAATGATTTCTATTTTATGATTGACTTCCGCCAAAAGCGCAACCAGCGCACAACCAGACCAATGTGAAGTGAAGCAATTTCAAGCCAACCGATACGTATTTCCACGGCGCTGCTCATATCCAACACAGAAATCCGTATTGCAAATATCAATCAGTCAGCTGGTTTCTTCACATCTACATCTACATCTACGAAGTATCTTGTCATTAAACACCATATTTGGGTGGACATTTATCCATTTATCATGTGCTTGCTTACTAAATTTATAGTGTAATTTGCTGTTTATTGTGCTCTTTGCCATCTTAAGACTGAAATTATCAATTCAAACGCCCACAGTGAACTCAATATTAAAAATTTTTTTCCTCTTTAACGACCAGCTATTGAACTCTGTATTCAAATTTGAAAAGTCTTTTTGAAGACTCTAAAATTTTAAAATCAAATTATTTCTTCAACTCTTCACTAACAGATGTTTGGAACCACACTTAAAAGATTTTGGTAAAAATATTTTAATTATCATTAAATTTACACACAAAATAGGAAAAAAAGATAGTAAAGACTTTGAAATTTGTAAGTACATAATTGATTCATTTTGCATATTCGATCTTTTGAGATAAGCGACTCAATCTGTGTCATTTTTCATATAAAATTCATATTAAAATAAGGAAACTCTGAAGATATTAGTGTGCATAAACTTTATTGCTTAAGTAATGCTACGTTTACACTATTCTACTTAAGTCAACAAGTATGTAGCAATATATGCCATTTTTCACATAACAACCAAATTAATTATTGGAAAAATGTTAATTATATTCATACTAAAAAAATATATATGTGAAGTATATATTATAATGAATATAAAATCAAAATGCTATAGCATTTTATTAAAAATAATGTAAGAAATATTAGAAGCTCTTAAGATACTAGTGTACATAATCTCAACTACTTAACACATGCTACGTTTACACTACTGTACTTAAGTCAAGTATGTATATGCCATATTTCATATAAAATCCATATTAAAATATGCTTAAGCCTAAATGTAAACATAATAAAAACCGAATTAATTATTGGCAACATTTTATTTATAATTTAATTTAATTTAATTAATATAATTTAATTATAATATTAATTATTAGTTATTCATACTAAAAAAATATATACATATATGAAGTATATATTGAATGTATAGACTACAGAACATAAAATCAAAATACAAAAATATTTTATTAAGAATAATGCAAAAAATATTAGACAGTCTTAAGATATTAGAGTATATAATCTTAATTGCTTAACTCACGCAACGTTTACACTATTGTACTTAAGTCAACAAGTATGTATATGCCAGTTTTCATATAAAATCCATATTAAATATATACATATATGAAGTATATATCATAATGAATGTATAGACTACAGAATATAAAATCAAAATACTATAGTATTGTATTAAGAAGAATGCAGAAAATATTAGACACTCTTAAGATATTAGAGTGCATAATCTTAATTGCTTAACTCATGCTGCGTTTACACTATTGTACTTAAGTTGATAAATGTTAAGCAATATCTACTATTTTTCATACAAAATCAATGTTAAAATATGTTAAAACCTAAGTGTAAACATAATAAAAAACAAATAAATTATTGACAAAATATAAATTATGATTTAAATAACTCATAATTCTATATTAAATTGATTTCTTACGTCCATTTAGACGACAGAAACTAAATTCTTATTCTTGCCAATAGAGAGGTTCTTATCTAACAGTAGTAAAATTGCAACAACAAAAATTTTATTATTTTTAAATAATTAAATTTCAATTTTCTTACTTAATACAATTTTAATTCCAACTTATAATTTCAATATTTTTACTAAAAAATAATATATGAAGTTTTTATATATAATAAATGTATAGACTACGCAGCTTAAGATCCAAATATGATACGATTATTAATAATAATGCAAAAAATATTAGACCCTCTTAAGATACTAGTACAAATAACATTAATTGTCTAACTAATGAAATCTTTATACTATTGTACTTAAGTTAGGTTAGGTTATATCGACAATCCAAAGAGATCAATTTAGTCCTATAGAATGGCAGAACTCACAATTTAAAACAATCTGGAATCTTTGGCGAAGCTTTAAATGCTATGTAATGGGAGGTCTTGTAGTTGATCAAGTTCCTTAAAAGTGACTCCTAAAGTAATGAATCGCAGCCATACATGATTTGAGTAAAAGCAAAGTATATGAGTGTCATTTTAAACGTCTTCTCTACAACTGTGAAAGGTATAATTGAAGGGGGGATTGAATTTTCTAGCATTGTATAAGTAACCCTAACATAAGATTAATATCTCTACAGACCATTCCAATTACAGCATTGGATTTATTTTTAGTGGAACTTGCCGAAATTGCATACAGATGTCTACATGTCATTTAGTTTTTCTATCTTTTATTAAAAACTACTATTGTACTTAGGTCAACAAATATACAGAAATGCAGTTTTCATACAAAATCCATACAAAATATAATAAAAAGTTTTAATAAGTATGAGTAAAAAACGAATTAATCACCATACACATTATTCATAACTATTGCACCTTTTTGTGACTGCACCTTATTAATTTTTTAAATAATTTTTTTAAGAATACTTCTAAAACTAATGCTCTTCTGAGAATTTCAATTTAAAATAAAATTAAATAATTTCAAATTTTTCTTTGAATAATTAAAAAAAAAATTTTATTAGTTAACAGTTGACATTAATAATTAAAACTAAACAATTTGAATTATTTAAAATCAGTTATCTTTAAAATATAATTAACTTTAAATGTCTGTCATTAACAGAGTCTGAGATATAACCATTTAAAAATGAGTCAAAAATGGAAACTTTCAAGACGAAGACATATCTTGGAATATTTTCTAAAAAAAATTTTAGTAAATTTCCAAACACGAATCATATTTTATTAGATAAGCTCATGAAAAAAATTTAACGAAATGGGTGGTTATCTTCTTCTTCTTCTTCTTCTTGAGTTAGTGCTATTACGCACTTTTACTCTATAATGGCTGGGGGGTTTATCACTACCCCACACTAGGCTTTAACTAGGCTAAAAAATCATATCATTTATTTGTCTTTTAGTTGATGACGGACCTTAAATCAGCATATCTTCCTGAGAGTCCAGAAGTGGACTTGAGGATTGTTATGGCGGGGTTAAGTAGCGTATCAACTTTAGTGAATAATTTTAAAGCTCTGTCTCTGATATATTTTTTCACTGAGTCAATCCTAAGATCTCTATGTATGTCCGTAGATCTAATGTACCATGGAATTTATTATTATTTTTCAAAAAACGTTCCGTTGCTCGCGGAGTAGTTCAATACTAAGGCGTGATAACGATGAAAGGGAGCCAGGACGTGAATTGCCCGAAGCCGGTAGAAGAGATGTAGTTGTCCATAGTTAAGTGCTTTTGAGTTATTTCTTGTTAGCTAGTTACTTTGTTCTACTTGGACAAATAGAATTCTTATTGTGCTTTTTAATGAGTGTAATTTGAATAAGGTTATAAAGGAGCAAGGGCTTTTTTTGCTGTAGTACATTTGATCAATTTATTATTAATATCGCACTTAGGCATATTCCTGAAGTTCGTATGCGTCTGGCTGCTGTTGGTACGCGATTTACATTTTTTCACGTTTATTTTTCGGGGTATTTGTTTACCGTTCAGTTTAATTGAGATGATTCAAGACAGAAGCAAAATTACTGTTTTTAGTGCACCTTATTACTAAGTCTTATATTACCCCGATTTTGATATATGGTACCTAAAGTACAGATTGTATCTCTTATAACTATTTTATTTGTATGAGATCGCAAAAGACTGCTAGAAATATGCGCTACACTAATGCACAAACGAAAGAAGCAATTATTTGAACATCTAATATCAGATGAAGAAAGAAGACTCGAATAATAATATCATAGACTCGATATCATAGATCACTGAAGAAATGGACTTATATAAACACTTCGAATACATGGAAGAAGCTGAATACATCTTCAATGTCACATTACATGATTCCCCACCATTATAATAATAATAATAATACCACACTGAGAAATTTTATCATCTTGAAAAAAATTGGAAGACTCCTAAGTAGATCAATTAAATCTATATAACTGGAACTAAAACAGTTAATATTTGTTTTTAATTATTTTAGCATTCATCAATTCTGTTCATAAATTTAAAAATAAAATTTTAAAATTATTTAACTTCATAATTTTTTATAATTAAATTGCTAATTTACATAAAAAAACGTCATGTGCCCTAATCACATGTCAGCAAAAACAGAATTTACAACAATAATGCTTTAAGGCTAATAAAATTATAATTTTTATTTTATTATTAACTTTAAATTAAAAAAAACAATATTTTTGATTGAATGATAAAAATGTAATTTCAAAATTTGAAATAAAAAACAGGTAAATTGTGGGTTTGTGCGTTTATTGGATTT
>NC_051846.1:149305253-149322998 GCF_002237135.1 Teleopsis dalmanni | reverse complement strand
AAAGTTGAAAGGATAACGGCACAGTTGGTGGTTGTACTATTTACACAACCCAAGTGTTGACGTGTTAGAGGTGCCTCTTCTGCTTGGACAACTGCTTTTAATAAACTAAAGTAATTCAATGTCCTAACCTGCACAAAAAAAAACTTCAAGAGTATTCATAGGTTTTTCAACGAGTATGAAATAATTATGCAGACTTTTAAGTGAATAATAGGATTTCTTTTAGATAAAACTAAAAGTGAATAGATTAAAAAATACTAAATTATATTATATTGAAATTGTCTTATTTAAAATTTTCATTTCAAATAAACTGAAAATAACAAGAATTACTAGATAGATAGTTAGATAGATTAAATTTGTTAGCTTAAATCAGATTGCAATACAATATAATAGAATTAAATAAAAAGCTATAGTATCAAATTGATTTATTTGTCGTAATATTTTTTATAGATTTCCTGCACTCAGTAAACACATTAAATATTTATTTATACAAATTCAATTTGTTAATCAATCAATCCATTTACACACTTTACCATTTAAATTATTTATTTATTTTATGTTTTACTAGCAACACAGTGCACCCGTGTAGGTCATAAAAAATGTACTTCAACCAATCAGTTTATTAATTTTTGCTTATTTAATAAAATCAATTACAATAATTTATTTTGATTAATTTTTATATGATATTATTTATAAGAAATAATAAGTTTTTTTAAGGGTCAATTAAATTCATTATATAATTTATTGGATTTTAACTACATTCTTCGAATCTTTCACTTTAACAAATCTTTATATATATCATAAGAAATACTTTTCTATACATAAGTATAAGCATTTTTATAAATATTAGTTATTTCGGGTTGGTTGGTTGATTAAAATGGTTAATCAGCAGATACTCTACTGCATCATATAATTATCAATTATTTACCAATTTCTTACCACATTACTTGCAAGAACCCCTTGTAGATAAACTATAATAGATAATTTAAAACAGTTAAACTATAATAGATAAACTATAATAAACGTTTGATCTTATATACAAATCTTTTTTTTTTGACGTTGGGCAATCTAACAGATAATCAAGAAAGAACTTCTCTTTAATCTGCTAACTAAAGCTGGATAGTCCCAGTGAAATTGTATCGGTTTCCCTTCGCACAAGTTTTCGCAGTTTCTACAACGAGTGTTGAACGGAAATCTCAGTTTCTCTACGTGTGTTACTATGCATCAGTGACTTCAAATAACTGCAATTAGTCTATCATTAGAATTTGCTCTCTATTAATAAGAATCCCGGACCTCATCTTATTATATGGCGACCAGTTAAAATGATATATTTTACATATTTTAACAGACCTTTATCTAGCTTTAGCTAACTGCGGAAAGATAGATACTTCTTGTAACGGATGCTAGAGAAATATAAGCCGGTACTACTATGTACACATAGAAGTGCTTTAAAACCTAGTTTAAAGTATAACAAAAAGGATTTCGACGTATATTTTCTCCGTCGCTTGAGTTCCTCTAAGCGGGCGCAATAAAAACTTGGAATGATTATTTATTTTGATACATAGTTAGACGCTTGAATCTTTATGTATTTAGCGTTAGTTCTAATACAAACTGAAGGTAGGTGTTAACACCATAATTGTTTCCTTTGTGTGCTCCTCATTTGATTGATACTTAGAAAATCTACCTAACTTTTAGTTTGCAACAAAAGTTGCAAAGTTTGTTTAAAGTATAACAAAATCTTATAAAACAAAATTATAATATTAATATAACATATTATAACGTTTGCTAAATTATAACACGAACCGGAAATATATATATATTAGGTTTGTGTTCGTAATAAATGGGATAAAATCATGCGCAATATAGGATCTCTATACCTTTAGCTATGCCATATCAAGAGCATGGTAACTGATGATATATTACATACTTCTCGGGATTAATCTATTTTTCGTGTCGATTAACATTTGACTGAACATAACAGAACATCATGAATCTACAGAGGAAGAATCGATAAAATCCGTAATCTCTGGTAGTTTTCGAATTATCCCAATGGTATGAATAAGTCTACGTTAGTGTGGTCTCTAAGTGTGACACTTTGACGCCTCCGTATAACGGGCATACTCCGCTTGTAATATAGCGGATTTCTGCCCAGTTCGGGTATCAAAGTCGAGTTCTCATCTAGAGGTAGTTGGTTATCCGGAGGTCCCTCTTTAGGAGTGGGTCAGTAAACGTTTTTACTAACGGATCTAAAACAAGAAGTGTAGGCAGTGGAGTTTTTTTAGAAGGAGTTAACTTACTATATTGCAGGTAGAAATCACTGCTTTTAATGAAGCTACAGCTTGTCTGGAAGTGGATAACATATTTACTAAGAACATATACGTGCTATCATACAATCAAACTGTTCTAGAGTTTAGTTCAATCCAGAACGGTTTTTTGCTGCTATACATCTATAAATGAGATGTGGACGCAATTCAACATTTCTCTAATCTGGCTACTCGGTCATAAGAATGTTTTAGGCAAATTCAAGGCAGACGGTGTAGCTAAACAAGGTAACCAGATAAAATGTTTTCATTTGGAACACCTTAAAAACTAAGCATATCGTTGACATAATGCAAAGAATTGTTGCTGAGTTTTTTCTTTGCTGTACTTTTTTATATGGGAATACTTAGCGATATGTAAGCATTGGTAGGAAAGTTGACTACATTCTATTAAAAAGAAATCGAATACTCTCATTAAGATGTCCCGTAGAGATATCAGTTACGGTAATTTTGCTCACACGTCATAACAGATTAGGGAATCATATTAGAAGATTGTTTCTCCCTTTTAAGATTTCTTATCGCTGTTATAGGGAGGATTATGGAAGTGTCTCACAGCTGTTTTGTTTATGCCTGGCGTATGCTTGCCGCCGGCTTACTATTTTTGGGGTCTCTTATTTTGGTCAACTTTAAGACCTCCTATTTAATTGCATTTTAAGCTTTGCCAAAGGGTTAAAGTGAAACATGTTTATCTATCTCTTATACGATAACACAAGGGCCTTTATATCTAATCGGATGCCTTTGGATTACCGATATAACTTAATCTAACCATAACAAAACAGATATCGACGAATCTTCTCTACTCACTTAAATTTCTACTAGCGAAGCCAAAAAATGAATATAACGAACATTTATTTTGTTAAATAGTTTAGACGCTCTAACCTTTATGAAGTTGATAATGATTTTAATCATTAATAGATCTGTATATACATTAAAGTCTCCGATACACCAGAGAGTTTTGAATCTTTTTTTTAAGGTAAGGTAGCTATGCAATTTTGTAGGTATGCAGTACATAGCTATTTTGCATAACTTATTAATCAATAGAAGTATATAAACAAACAAATATGTTTGTTATGTACTTGCATATAAGTATTTAAGTAAGCATATATACCTAGAAGTTAAAACATATATAAGCAAGCATGTATATAGATAAAAACAGATAAAGATTAATAGAGTTAAAAGCAACAAATTGCTTTTTTTGAGTGTTAAAATGTTAGTAGTTTGATAGAAACACATATGTACATATAAAGATATAAAGACGTCAAAAACAAAAAACAAAAAAAAAAAAAAATAAATATTAAATATGAAAAACATTTCAAATATGTTCTTTCACGAAACAAATTTCGAGTTTAATGATAGTTCTCAAAGAATGTCAATCTGTGAGAAGTAAGAAAAAGACTTGTTGAACAATCTAAATAGATTTTCAATTGCTAAACAATTTGTATCTAAAGGCATAGATATTTCTTTGTTAAAAGAGACTATCCACTCAACAAACATGAACCTCAGTTTATTGAAAAAAAGAGAAGTCTTTTGACCAATTAATAATCTGCATTTGGCATGGTCTCGTATTTGTTTTTTGTTCAAACAAATAGAAATTGCAGTTGTTAGTAGTGTGTCGGTTATATGACATTTATTGGCCGTAGGTTATGAAAATATTGGTTTGCTTGCACCTACACAAATACACAAACACCATTTAACCAAACGGAAACTATATAGCAAATACCCATGCAAGCAAACACACTAAGTTTGCTACACAACCGCAACGGCAATTATCAATGTTTGTGCAGGAAATGCGCCTATAAGCAGGCAACAATAAAAACGCATGTTTGAGTGCTGTCATAAGTTAGTGAGCCTGTTGATTGTGGCTTTTTGCATTTTATTGAGCATAAATGAATTTTATATGGCAATGCGATGAATAATTGCCACAGTTGCCAGCTCGGCAATGTACCTCAGTGCAAAGTTCATAAAATGAATTTATTTACTTTTTATTGCACACACGCATACCCCATACATACATTTATGTGGCAACACTTAAAACACAATTGATACAACAAGCACATTTACACGAACAGAGCTACAAATTGAAAATTAACAAGCCGCAATTAAGCGTTTCATTGTTTTGTCAATAAAATCTAAATTGAGTTTTACAAGAACAAACAAGATAAAATGTTCCATAATAAAATGTTTGTGGCATGGCAAGTGTGCGATTGTTAGACGATGTACCTACCGCATCACGATGTCGCAATGCTTGAGGGTGCATGGGATGGATGGGATGGATGTGTATCTTAATTAGTTTTTCGTATTGTTTTAGGCAAATTTTCGATATCAGATTTAAGATTGATTTTTAATTTGATTTTGTCTAATGAATGTGCTTTTGATCTTTGCAGAATGCTGGGAGGCGTTGCCGGTCGACATATGTCGAATCGACGCAGAGGTTCATCGCCTATGGTGCGTTTGAGCGGTGGTGTGTTATCCAGCTTAGATGACAGCGGAGGCGGTGGTCCCGGCAGCATCGGCATGAATGCACAATATGTGCCAAAAATACCACCGAGGCGCAGACGTGCCGTTACAACCAGTGACCACAAAAGCTGTGCACTTATACAAACGAGACTGAAATTAGGCGATATAATGTAAGTACATAATTCATCACTTTCGCATTGTAACATGTATTCGAATTAATTATAATTGCACTAATTAACTTGCACTGTATCAGGATATGCCACGTTGTTGTGGCTAAAGTGTTAATTAAATCCAATTCGCATTTGTTGCACTTTTATACATGACGGAATTCCATTCGATTTACAAATATTAATTGTGTCCTCATTATAAACCTCCTTTATTATTGACTATAAACCAATTAAAAAATGTTAAATAGTGGTAATTTAAAATAAATTTGGTAAAATAAATTCTATTCGGTTTGGAAAAATTAATTGTGTTCTCATTAAAAACCGCTTTTATTATTGATTTTAAACCAATTAAAAAATTTTGAATAGTAGAAGTTGACTGTGTTTTCATTATAAACCGCTTTTATTATTGATTTTAAACCAATTAAAAAATACTAAATAATACTACTATGTATTGAACTACAGTAATTTTATATTTAGTTTAACATAGTGTTTTTTATTACTAAAAAAAATTTAATTCCATAAAGAACTTTTTTATACCAACAAAATGTTTTTTTACAATTTAAATGAAGCCTAACCAGAATTAACTATGCTAGGAGGTTACTTTTTCAAAGATCTTGACCTTTCTCCAAGGAGCTCTTTAGGCTTTGCCAAAGTGCAAGCTGGTTTTTAAACTATTAATTAGTCAACAGAACTAACTTTATCGTTATGATTGCTGGTATAAACTAAGGCAACATAACCAGGATGTGATAATTCATTCATTATGTAGTATTATAGAACATATACCTTATGATCAAAAAAGAACGAGAATTAAAAAAAAAACGCTAAATTTTAATTTTTAATAATTTTCTTTATTATCGCCTTCAAAGTACTCTCCTCCTACATGCATGCCAACGCTTGATCCAATTTTCCATACAAGTTTTATAGGCCGCCGAAGGTATGACCTTTAGTTCACGCAGCGAATTCTCTTTTATGGCCTCTATGGTCTCAAAACGCGTTCCTCGTAATGGCAATTTGAGCCGGGGGATCAGGAAAAAGTCACACGGGGCCATATCTGGAGAGTACGGTGCTTGGTTAATGATATTGGTGGAGTTTTTGGCCACCGGTGCGTTATCGTGGTGTAAAATCCATGAGTTTTCCTTCAATAAATCTGACCTCTTTTTGCGAATGGCGTTGGAAATCAATACCAAATTTTTTCGACTTCTTTGTATAGACGCCAAACAAAAACTAATCTTACGATATACGGTAAATTTTGACTGAATGTGTATAATAGTGTTGCCAGCGTGAAAATGAAAAAAATTTACCGATTGGATAAACACGGAAATTCAAAAATTCTCGTTCTTTTTTGATCACAAGGTATATTAATATTTTTCTTCCAATTACACTGTAAATCTTTGCTATATTAATTTGATATTAATTTCTCAAATATATGAAGTCATTTTTAAACTTTAAACTGAGGGAAAAAAAAATCTGCTTAACCGTGTTTTTAGATGTCTCACAGGCATTCGATAAATTCTGGCACTCCGGATTGCTAACCAAAGTAAAAAATATTCTCCCAACGGTATATTATGACATAATTTCCTCTTATCTCTTCATCTCTATTCAATCTATTCAAATCTTTAATTAATCGGCAAAAAATCAAAACTATCGCTTTGCAATAAACTTGTATTATACAAACAAATGCTGCAGCCAATCTGGACATATGGAATACAGCTAGGGGGTTGCGCAAGCCGAACATAAATTTCCATCATTTAATAATTCCAAAATTTTTTTGCTACGGAGTGTAACAAATGCGCCATGGTACGTGAGTTATTCTGACTTACATCGTGACCTCGGAGTGTCAACAGTTGCCACATAAATGGCATAGACTTAGAGATAGACTTAGTTACCACATAAATGCTGAGGCGACAACTATGCTACTAGCGACAACTAAGCCAATACGCCGTCTAAAGCGCCAAAAGCCTTGCTTTCTTTGGACTTAAATTATTGAAATGTACTACAGTTGATTTATTATTGGGTGGAATCGCCTAAATCTGTTTAAATGTAAATTGATTGTTAGTTATCTAACAACTATTTGCTTTATGTCTTATTTTGTTTTAATTATTGTTATTGAATACCTTAAATAATAAGACAAATAAAAAAAAAATTTTTTTTATACTGTATAACATACAAATAGTGCTCTTATTCTCAAAATATCTTTTTAGCAATATACGAAAATATCTATTTAAAGATATACTCTAAACATATGTAAAAGAAAACAAACATAAGTAGATATTTAATAAATTTATATCATCAGCTAGGTTTATCAATTAATAATAATTAATAATGATTTTAAAAAATAATGATTTATTTTTGAAAATTACTTTAATTAAGACAGATACGTATGACAGATACGTATGAGTTTCAAGACAGATTGCTGAAATCGTATATGATTAGGTGGAATAATAGGTATTTTTTTTCCTATTAAACCTATTGCCGATAATATGCTTTCAAGGTCAGGATGTACTTCTTTCATCATGTCTTTCTTGAACTCATATCTCGTACATCACTAAAACTTTAAGTTTCTCTTATTTAGTGATAACAATCTCAACTTAATAACACTACTTTTTTAACTTTTTTATATACACTAAACATGTTAAAAGTCTAAAAAACTCCATTCGTTTTACTTTTATACTTTAACTAATATAATTAAATAAATATTAAAAAAAATTAAATTTTAAAATAGTGAATTAATTATTATATGTAAAATATCAAGTTTTTGTAATCTTCTTGCTTTGTCTTGCAATAATTTATAATTACCATTATAAGCTTCGCGATCCGTTTAAAATTTTGGCCTCCATGAAAAAGTGATTCCATTTTTTTTTAAATCCTATTTCTTTTTTTTATCCTATTCTCTAATCATCAATCATAGGTAGCTGCTTGTTCGCAGTTTTTTCTGTGTTATTAATCCATTTGGTATTACGTCTCCAAATTTTTTGCTTTGATATCAATTTCAGGGAATTACGATTCTATTACATTTCCTGCTTACAAATCACACCAAACCTTCCATTTCTGTTGATGTAAATATATTTAATGTAGGTTTTTCATACTTTTAATACATGTACATTTTTATCGGTAAATACGATTTGCTTTTGGTATAAAAGATCTTCTTCAAAATGGTCTTAAGACTGCAATCTAAAAAATATCTATTTGACTATATATTTAATGGAGTTCGAATAGATTCATTATTTCTGTAATAAGATGTGATAATTTCTTTGAAAATATAGCAATAGCGATTTGTCACTCAACTTAAGACAAATATCAATTTAAGATCTTAAAATCTCCAAAAAAAAATTACTACAATTTTGAGAAATATGTCTTAGTATGTGTGTGTGTACATACTACATGTGTACAAGTGTTTGTTTGAATAAAAAAGAAGTCATGCAATTATTTATCTCTTTTTAATATTCAGTGTTAAAAAATTATGTTGTATGACATTTATAATTCTCAAGTACTTTAAAAGTCATTTTTTTTATATTGTAGTATAATTTGACAAAAGATCCGTGGAATATTGATTTAATGTTAATGGAGACTTACTTAAAGAAAGATTTGAAATTAAAACATGCGATGGTTTAGAAATGTAATTGGGAAGTGTACTTCTTTTTTTTAAATATTTTAAAGACAAATGTTTACACATTTTACATAATTTATATGCAGTAAAACGTTGCCAATGTGCAACATAACTTCATGCTTAAACGATGTTATTCCGTTTTGCATTTTAGCAAAAAATTTATGACATTTATATCACTTATATCATTTATATCATTTATATCATTTATATCATTTATATCATTTATATCATTTATATCATTTATATCATTTATATCATTTATATCATTTATATCATTTATAATCATTTTCATTTATATCTTATATCATTTTTATCTATTATATATTTATATCATTTATATTCATTTATATCAATTTATATCAATTTATATCATTTATATCATTTATCATTATATCATTTATATCAGTTTATATCATTTGTATATTCATTGTATATCATTTATATCATTTATATCATTTATATCATTTATATCATTTATATCATTTATATCATTTATATCATTTATATCGTTTATATCATTTATATCATTTATATCATTTATATCATTTATATCATTTATATCATTTATATCATTTATATCATTTATATCATTTATATCATTATATCATTTATATCATTTATATCATTTATATCAATCTATATCAATCTATATCATTATCTATATCAATTTATATCATTTATATCATTTATATCATTTATAATATCATTTATATCCTTTATATTATTTATATCAATTATATCATTTATATCATTTATATCGTTTATATCATTTATATCATTTATATCGTTTATATCATTTATATCATTTATATCATTTATATCATTTATATCATTTGTATCATTTATATCATTTATATCATTTATATCATTTATATCATTTATATCATTTATATCATTTATATCATTTTACTTATATCAATCATATTACTTATTGTATTATATTATCTCTTAATTTGTGTGGATTAAAATAACAAATTAATAAAAAGTTCATTGCTTGTTCCCAAAAGCCATGTTTTCATAAAGATATCAAGTTTTTTAATATTTATTTAATAAGGGCTGCAGAGAAGTTAAAAGAAAAAATTTCATTTAAGACAAAAAAATTGTTTCTCCCATTACAAAATATTTATTGTTATTAGCTTTGTATATAGCCAATGTTACCGCTTCTTAACTACAGCGGATGCCAATGAAAATATTAAAATTGAGAATATGGATGAGTTTTATCATCTTCATAATTTGCTAACTAAGAACAGAGGTATTGGAACTTAACTTAACTACTTTTACTCTTTGCTGGGGGGGTTTCTACAGAGTCCCACTCTTCTCACTGACTAGTTTATGCATTCCTCAAATGCTTCATGATTATTCGATGACTGATCTAAGATCTGCTTACCGCCCTGAAATGCTGAAGATTATTCTGAAATTAGATAGTACTAAGTAAGGTAGCCTGTCGGTTTTCGCGAATAGCTTCAAAGCTCTGTTCCTTATGTATTTTTTGACGAGGTCTATTCCAGGGTCTCTTAGCATGTCATTTGTGCGGATGTATGAAGGCACTTTGAAGAATCTTCGGAGAGCCTGAATTTGAGATCTTGCACGTTCTGGATAGTAGAGTTAGCAGCTCTGCTATATGCGACACACCCATTGATATTGACAGTTTGACGGATTAGATTTTTGATATAACAAATTCTTATATTTGGAACAATTTTGTTTAATTTGGTCGAGTTGTAAGCTCTATAAGTCGATTACTTTACATATCTTTAGCGCAGTTCGAATAGATTCATTATTTCTTTATTCGAAATAACGTATAATGTGATGAATGAATTTAAACAATTTGAAAAATTTTTGTTTAATTTTCAATAAAGTTTTGTTAATAAAAATTAAATTCTAATAGTAATTTTGTTGTGAAACTTTAAAAAAATTATCTTAACTTTAAAAAAAAATGTTAAGACAAAAAGTCACAAGTCGACTTTAATTCCGACAAACAAAATAAAAACGTATATGAATAAAAACACATTATCGGCAAGAAAAAATTTACCTTAAAAACACATATAGTTTACGAAGTAGATTGAAATATCTGTTATAAATAGAGATTATAATTATTGTTAACATACTAATAATACTAATTTTTATAGGAGTATTTAATGCTTTTTAAATTGATATTTTATTTTTTTTAAAAGATGTTTTTTCGAACAGTAGTAAACTACAACAACAAAAATTCTTTTTATATTATTTTAATTATTTGAATTTTTGACTGACCATACAGCTGTTTCGAGTATTGCCAAATACCTTTAGGCAATACTTTTTTATATATTTTTATTTTATTTTTTTATTAATATTTTTATTTTATTTTTTATTAATATTTTTATTTTATTTTTTTTTTTTAATATTTTTATTTAATTTTTTTTTTTGATATTATTATTTAATTTTTTTTTTTTTAGTATTTTTATTTTATTTTTAATATTTTTATTTTATTTTTTTTGTTGATTTATTGTTTAATTGTATATAAATTGGCTTATTTTATTTATTTTTTAATATTTCTATTTTAATTTTTTTAATATTTTTATTTTATTTTTTTTTTAATTTTTTATATTATTTGTTTTACTAATATTTTTATTTTTTTTATATTTTAATATTTTTGTTTTATTTTATATTTAATACTTTTATTTAATTTTTTTTTTTAATATTTTTATTTTACTTTATTTTTAATATATTTATTTAATTTTTTTTTTGTTGATATCTTTATTCAATGTTTTACAAATTTTTATTTTGTTTATTTTTTAATATTTCTATTTTAATTTTGTTTAATATTTTTTTTTTTTTTGCTTTAATAATATTTTTATTTTATTTATTTATTTTTATTTTATTTTATTTTATATTTAATATTTTATTGAATTTGTTTTTTGTGTTGATATCTTTATTGTTTAATTGTATATAAATTGTCTTTATTCAATATTTTATAAATTTTTATTTTATTAATTCTTAATATTTCAATATTAATTTTTTTTAATATTTTTATTTTATTTTTTTTTAATATTTTTATTTTATTTTTTCTATTAATATTTTTATTTTTTTTTATATATTTTAATATTTTTATTTTATTTTATTTTTAATATTTTTATTTAATTTATTTTTTGTTGATATCTTTATTCAATATTTTTTAAATTTAAATTTTGTTTATATATTTTAATATTTCTATTTTAATTTTTTTTAATATTTTTTTTTTCTTTGTTGATATATTTATTTTATTTATTTTTTACTATTTTATATTTAATATTTTTTTAAAATTTTTTTTGTTGAAATCTTTTTTGTTAATTGTATATAAATTGTCGTTAGACTACTAATAAATGTTTCTAATATTTTTATTTTTTATTTGTATGTAAATTGTCGATGCATTAATAGTAATATATAAAAAGTTCAGTTTATGTCATATATTAATAAATAAAAAATTGACAGATGTGTTTATGTAAATATTTTATTATTATTGTACTTTTTTATCTTTTATATTTAAATAAGATAATAAAAAGCATACATACGTATGTTTTGTATGAACGTTGAGTTCATACTAATATATCACTGCTTAAGTAATATTTTCCTCCCTCTATAGTAAAAACATTATCTTGCCTACATTGGCCTATTATTTACGTAAAATTCTGATACATTCGAAACTTCAAACGAAAGTTGTGAACACATTGTAAATAATTCCGCAAACCACCTGTAGGCAAAAAAGCTCACTTTCCAGTGAAAAGCTCCCACAAAGCTTAATTTTTAAATGACAGTTGTCTAATAAAATAATAAGGATTGTAATTTATTTTCTTAACTGAGTGGCTTTATCTGTATTGTAAATTTAAATATTTAATAAATAATTGTTATTAAGTAGTAATTATTATTTGATATATTATTAAGAAAGGAAATAAAAAAATATTTTTTTTGTTTTGTCATGTTTGACAGAAACCGCAATGGGAACAGTGGAACAACCCCTCTTTGGTTAAGTCAGTGCGAAAGCACAATTTGACAGTTGTTCGCAAACAAATTTACAAATTTTTGGCGTTTCTGTGGGGTTGAAAATAAGTTAACAAAAAAGGGATGCTTATATGGAATAGCGCAAAAGGGACAAATAATGCCGTCTGCCAAATGACTTTTTATATGTTTTGTACTTTTTAACTTATTTTATATAAATTGCAATTAAAGTTTTCACAGTCTCCGTTTGTTTCGCTCTTTTGGGGAGTCCTTCCAGCTGCATACATTGTAGCTGCTTGTAATAAGTTGTGACCAAGTTTAAGTGTAAGGTTCGTTGAATTTTTCCCCAAATGGTTAGATTAAATCGCTGGTAGCTCTGTAAAAATCAAAAGAATTGAAGTTTAAATAGTGCAAAATGTAAATTATTTATACAAAAAATTGAAATTTAATTATGATTTAATTGAAATTTGATAAAATATTAGCGAAATGATTGAAATTTAGTGGAAAAATATGATACTGAAAATTTGTAGAACAGCGCAAGAAGAAAATTTTTTCTTTGCTCACTGAAAATTCAATATACACGTAGACAGTTTATGGAGCACGGGGTTGGTAGGGCCGTTCAAGTGCTTTGAAAAGTGTACGCGAGCGGGTGTGAAACGCGTGTAAAGTTGCAAGAAAATCCTTATACCTACATGAAAAATAATGAAAAGTAGAGCATTTGTGAAAAATTAATTTTTCTTTAAAAAATTTCAAATGAAATCGAATGAAATTATGCAAAATTTATAACAAATGCATTGTGAAAGTGTTTTGTATAATTTTTAACTAAAATATTTAAAAGGGAAATTGTGGAAATTGTGTAAATTATGCATAAATATAATAAACAAATGCTGAAAATCGATGAATTTGTGTGAAAGACGACAGTACAAAAATGGAAAAACTCAAAACCCAAAATTATTGTTGCAAATATAAAAAAACAACACAAAATTCTAGCAATAAAATATTAAATATTTCAAAAAGAAAAAATTTATTACTGTCTTAACACAATTTAATTTAGTTTGGTGCACAATGTAAATTTTTTTTTGCTATTTCTCCCCAACATTTACCCCCGTCTGCTATTACCATCATCACTTTCGTCACCGTAACCAACACAATCGTGGTCGTTTGCCGTACGAAGGAACGGAAAATTCGGTCAAATTTCCCTAGAAGTGTGCTTGTTTTTGACTGACTGAAACTGTGTCTGCATGTGCGGTTGTGTGTTCATATGCAATATTGGGTGCATGTGCGGTTGTGTGTTCATATATGTCAGTGTAGTAATGGACTTTGTTTATGTGTTTGAATGCGTGCCTGCGTGTGCGAGTGAAATACGGTTTATTCGTTTGTCGGTCTTTAAACAAATTCCAAAGCATTTCCATTCCATTATGTTCACCACGTGGTGAACATCTATTGTAAACGTTTCTTCCATTGATGCGAGTTTCGTTAAGTTTTCCATGTGCTTCACTGTGTTTCTTTATTTTTTAGTTGTTTCAGTTGTTTTAGTTGTTGTTCTCATTATGGTTACTGGAAGTGTTGTTGTCTTATATTTCTTTTTATTTACTTATTTTACTTGACAGGTCGTTGTATCCCCACAGCTGATCTAAATAAAGAAACCATAAACACACAAACCCTAAATATGGAGCATACAAAAATCTCTTACATATATTTATATAAATACATGCACACACTCATACACACACACATATACAAACAAATTTGTGTATTTCAATCTATAAGATATTTTTATGCATTTTATGGGCGCGTTGCTCTGCTTCTGTAAAATTTACTTTGCGTGCTTTAAAATTACTTTTAATTGTTTTGTTTATTTCACATGATTTGTGTGTTCTCCAAAAAAAAAAAAACAAAAAAAAAACAACAAGAAAAAACAATAATTTACATTAAACAATCTTAGGTAGAAAAAAAATAAAATCCTATGAACTTAAAATCAATACTGCATGTGTTGAAGACTGAAAAACAAACAGAATAACCTTTAAAGTAAACAGATTAATTAATAAAATTCAAAAAAAAAAATAAAATCAATTTGTTAAAAGAAGTTTTTAAGAAAAACATTTACAGAATATATATAAGCCAGTGCTTGTATATAATGCAGTAATATAAGATATTTTTTTTTTTAACAAAATTAATTAATTATTTGAGAAAGTTTGAATTTCTAAAATTTCTAGAAAACTGTAATTTCTTGTTTTTTTTATTTAAAAAAAAATCTATTTTTGAAATTTCAAAGCACTTGACATTGACAGACCTTACTTGATATATTGTTAAAATATCATCGTAGCTTTAATTGAGGAAGCATCGAAAGCCACCGTGTGAGACTTGAACCCACTAAACCACCTCTTAGGAATGAATGGAGAACATTTCCACAGCATTGTGAAAACTTCATTCCAGTAATCAGGGGAGAGAGGAGAAAAAATAGACTTAGTACCTAGCGAGCTAGATTTATCTAGGCCATTTATTGTAATTAAAGACTTAATTCATTTATAAAACCATTTTTATATCCTTTGTGCCATATTGCAGATCTTTTTTTAAAAAAGATACACCCACCATATACCAAGTGCATGAATAAGGTTTTTTTGCCAAAGAAACACTTAGGGAGGTGAGGTAAAGGAGCGTGGCCGTCCGAAGACTCACTTAGACCATGAGGCCATTGTGATACCCTAAGAATTTGACAACCTGTCCCTATATACCACTTGGGTATTGGCTAACAAAGCCATTGACACGAGCTATGGAAGACACACTTAATTGTAGGAAAATTGTTTTATATTTCTTCCAAAAAAAAATTATTGTGGGACTTTTTCATATTCAAAATATTGGTCAACCGTTTCTACACATTTCACACATAATTCAAATAAGTTAATGAATACCATGCTAAAATCATCTGATGAACCATTTTTCAGCTTCATGAACATTGCTGAAGTGCTACTTTGTCAGCGCGTTATTGTGTACTTCATTGAAGTGAAGAGATGATGGTTCAGGTAGCTCAGTTCTGGGAAGTACGGCGAGTGCAGAAAGATATTTAAATATCTTACTAGTCTGAATATACAGACTATTCAAATGATTTCAAGGTGTCCCGTTTGGTTGTCATGTGACAAATTCGCTTTGTCATGTTTTCTGACCTATTCTTGTCGTCTTTTGAGCAATGCGTAATTAAAATTAATCATTTCTTAGCGACAGGATTAACGATTTCGTTGGGCTTTAAGAGTTCATAATACACAATACCGCTCTGGTCTCACCAGAGCATGGTTATCTTGCTGAAGCAATTCGATTTTTGTGTTGAAGGACGGACTTTGCTAGATGAAAGCCACGATTTTTTTCGGCTCTGTGTTTTCAATATAAAAGCATTTTTTGTTAGCCGTCAAAATTTGATACAAAAATGATTTCCTTTCGAGGCGTTTTAGGCCGGGTGGGATCCATTTACCTAGTTTATTGATTTAATGGTTTTGCAAATTGCTGTTGAGTTTGAATTGGATCATCATCCAATAAACTTTTGTGGTCTAACAGAGCACTTATTGTTTATCACATCCAAATCACCATTATCGAAACCATGTCTTACATATTCTATTTGATGAAGCGTGTTTACCATGTATTTCTAACTAGCAAGCGAACTGCAGATGTTCTTTTTTAGGTACATAATTCAACATGATCAGTGGACGATAAAACAAAGTCGATAGTTTTTTCTAGACTTAATTTGTGTGTATTTGTAGTTTAATGTCAGACGAATCAAATAACGTATGCATATCCAATTAATACGCTGGTATAGTAGGTATAAGATAAATATCTTTATATTCCCATTATGATTTCAATAGATTTGATGTTTGATTTTCACTATGCAGTATTTTATTTGAAATTACACTTCTAGAATATAAAATTAAACTTATATCACCCAGAAGTACAGAATTCGAATAACAATATAAATATGTCAAGTAAAAATATTTAGAGAGATAACACATATGCTAGTATATTTTACAATCTTGATGCCACTATTCACAGATACCTATTTCTATGAATTTTAATTTTAATTTTTATTTCAAATTTAATTTTATTATCTTAATTATATATTTTTATTATATACTCTTTTTCCGTTATAACTTCCAGCTTGTTCTGTAAATTCGATTTCATTAACTCAATCATTTTAATGTACTTTTTCCGAAAGAGATATTGGAGACAAAGAAGTTGCACGGCGCCACATCTGATAGATACGATGCATGCGGATGATATACACATTGATTTTAAGTGAATAATAGCAGTAAATCTCAATGAAACAATGATGTTCGCAGAATGCAACAGAGATAAAATTATTTAATTAGCTTTAATCTAATAAACTACTGAAAGGATTGCATTAACATAACATATAAAGACAATGACAGTATTATGTAGAACTAAAATTACTACAGAATGTCAATGACTTTTAAACGAAATTTAGTACAAAACATATATCTTTTAATTGATTCATTTATTGATTTCATTCATTCATTTATTTAATGACATATAGACCAATAGACTAAGGTATATTGAAGAGTTTATAAAAAAAAATTAGTTTTTTTCCTTTTATGAGATTACCTTTAAAATAAAATTAGAAGAAAATTCCATATACAGATCATAATAGAATGTAAACTATATCCTCTTAAATAGTAAAAAATCAAACAACGTCATAGAGGTTACTGTTGAGATATCAGTCCTATTATAGCTTTGCGAACAGGTCACAATGTGCCAAAAACTTTGTCAGCAGTTTGAATATTCCTATCGAGGACTCTTCTTGTAGCTATGAGGAAGATAAAGAAACTGCTCCAGGTGTAATTCCGCATTATCCAACATATGTACACACTACGTACTCACTATCTAGACAATCAAATTCAGCTGTAAAACGAATACTAAAAGAACACGTTAGTTTTTCAGCATAGGCACATGCTAGCGACTGACTATCTGGAGATTATTAGTCAACTGTGAGAATCCCAAAAAAGTCTATCAGGCTTTATTAAAGATTAAAATTGGCTTTAAAACTTTTTAAATGTTATATGATAATGCTATAGAGCCAACAAGTCTCACTAGATTTCCTGGATCAACGCAATTAAGTAGTATAATATAGTTTTCTTTCTTTTTAAAGTATTTAATGCAACTATTCTCTAACTTTTTTAAATAGACTGAATAACAGGAGAAGCCTTTGTATCAACGATTAGCTGATGTTTGATGATAAATCTCT
>NC_051846.1:149296255-149305153 GCF_002237135.1 Teleopsis dalmanni | reverse complement strand
TCAATTATAAAATTAATAAAACAATATTGAAATTTTCATAATAAGTCAACAGCCACATTTCATATTCATATATCACTTCTGCATGAATTTATCTCTAATGATATTTAAATATGTTAAGAGATATAAAATAATAAGAGAATATATAATAAAAAAAAAATAAAATAATTTTTTTTATACAAGGTAGTTTTAATGTTAAAATTACAAAACTATCTTCTTTAATCTTGAAATTTCTACTTAAATTGAATAATGAATAGCTTACTTTCATTTGATCTATTAATCAAGATGAGAAGAGTCATCCTTAACACTTTCTTTAAGATTGTTTTTAAGATAAAATTTTCAAATAAAATATACCGATTGCAAATTGTTCAGATGTACATTACTCTTTAAAAATGATTGTCATGTATGTTCCATTAAAAATACACTGAAAGTTATAATCTGTAAAAACTTATCATACATATTAATTAGGATACACTGCTCGAAATTGTTAAATAATTACAAAAAAAAAAGAAAATTATTGAATCAAACGAAGTCAAATAGATGAAAAAAGCTAATCTAATCATATACACAAATATAATTAATTCAATTATACAGCACTAGTAAAGTATAAATGCCACGAAAGCACTACAATTCAAGAAGTCTTTTGGAAATAAATATACTTACGCAAAATTCTGCAATAATCAACTAAAGTTAGTAATAATTTTATAGACATATTATATACAATATATATGGGATACCAAGAAATTACTAAGCCAGTGAAATGAGAGCCCAACTAATTATCTATATCGAGTTTTACTTACCTTCTGGTCTCAGAGAATATTCAACATCGATTCTGGACAACGTACAAATAAAATGTGGTGACGCCAATGGGACTGGAATGAGCACTTTCAGATTATTAAATAGTAACATAGCTTGAAAATCATATGAGTAACATCCGCAATTTTCTAATAATATCACATCACCATCTATGAGTTGAAGAAGCACAGTGGGATGGAAATTAATAGATATAGAGTACTTGTGGAACACCATTATTATCCCATCCCACAACAGAGTTAAATTTAATTTTCTTATAATGAATCTATGCTCCTCTTAAGTATTATACTCTTACATACATTCAGTTATTAATAAAAAATTAATAATTAAAAATGTATATTTAAAAATTAATAATATTTAATTATTATTTATAATTAATAATATAATAACAGTTAATAATCAATAATTTGTATTTATTTGTTTATTATATTTTTTATTATTTCGTTTACTTTCTAAACATAATAAGAGTTGTCTAAATGAGAAGAGCATGATATCTCATCGTGAATGTTATAATAGTAAAATTAACTAAAGTAAAAAAATAGTTATACAATTTAAAAATTTTGAAATAAAACTAATAATTAATTAAAAAGTAATTAATTTAAATAATTATTAATAATTAAAAAACTGATTATAAAATTTTTAATAGTAAATAAAAATTAAAATAAAAAACAAAAATTCATATGGTTATTGTCAGTGCCCCAGAAATGACAAATTTTTGAAAAGTATTTTGGAAAAATTTCCGGGATTATTCATAGAAAACTGGATTATAGTTGTAAATGACAATAAGTTTAAAGATTGAATTAAAGAAACAATCTGAAAGAATAATCTAACTTCTGAGCTATATGCCATATATTCAATAATAACTTTCCTATTTAATAAGTAGTTTTTTTAATAATAGTTTTTTTTTAATATTACTAATAGCACGCACAATTATATGTCATAATTGTTAGAAAGGGACCGATGGTACAGTATGATCTATGAAATCTATAGTACTATCTTTTGAGAGAATCTCTTAAAATAACTGGGACAAGTTAAGGTTATAAACAAATCTAACAATAACTCTTAATTCAAGATCCCAAAACACATTCTCTTCAATAATAATCGAATGATGGTACTGAATATGCCATTTATTTTTCTTCTTCGACTTATATAACCACTGTTCATTTTTACATGGTTGAGTCCCAACTCACGTAACACATTATCCAATTTTTTATTCCATGCTTCTTCATTCTGTTGCAATTTTTTATTCCATGCTTCTTCATTCTGCACATCACCTTTTTAATCGTAAAACTTTATTTCCTTGTTTATCATCATAAAAGTTTTATGAAAGTATATAAATTCCATTTTATAGATTTGTTTGTAAATACATACTATTAACAATGATTTGATGCATATTCATCATCTATTCTGATTTAATAGTGACGTAAGTGATATATAAATACAATTGAAAATGTGACTCTAAAATCAACGCAAAGTCTTTGATTGCAGTCCTTAGTTAATAACCTAGCTTTATAAAGTCAAACCTTTTATTTTTATTTCTATCAGAGCGTACACTCCATAGAGACTAACCTAGCTTTAAAATGTCCAATCTTCCATTTTTATTTGTTTTCAGAGCATATACCCATTTGCATAGCAGACTTCTTTGGTTGGGTTTCTTAATACAAAATTTAAGTATTTTCATTCTTTTTCAGAGTTTTAAATTTATCTCAGTTGGCTTTATTCCACAACTCGTTTTTTACTCTTTTAGGAGAATTCGTTTCCTGGTAATGACAAACTTGTGATTTGTGTTGTTGATTTGAATGATCTGTTTAAACTATTTGAGTGGTTTGGATCGTTGATGACAAACCTGTGAGTTTTATTGTTGTCTTGTATGATCTGTTTAAACTATCCGAGGGCATTGGATCGTTGATCACAAACCGGTCATTTTTGTTGTTGACTCAAATCAGTTGTTAAGACTAACTGAAAGCTTTGGATTTATGATTAATAATTTTTTCATTTAAACTAAACATATAAATATATTATAAATATTGATCGTTTTTAAATGGACTTAATAGTTCTAACAAATTAAGGAATACCAAGACAATGTCACTAAACTATTTATAACGTCTAAATACTTGCTCTCTTGATATACAAATTCGGTGAATTATATATATTTTTTAATTATAATTTTCTTCTTTAACTATAAATATTGTTCTATTTATTTATAAATTATATGAATTTCATTTTAACTTAATTGGGTTAGTTAAAATTTAAAAGGAACATTCGTATTGATTGAATAACAGTCTTTAATATAACACCGGTAGTTAATAGTATTTGTTTTTATTTTTGTTTTATTTTTATTATATGTTTGCGTAGTTGGAATACCAATTTTTAAATGTTTACATAAAAATTAACATATACTAAACATTTGTTTTACTTTGAAGTAACGGTAATTGATATTTATACCAACGATCACCCATACAAATCAGCCAGATTCCGTAACTCCACGCCATATTGTGCATGCTAATTCGATGCAATTTTTAGTACCTCAAGACAAACCCATAAAATAGTTTTGAAGTTGAATTGAATATCTGAGCACCGCTCCATTTGGCGAGCATCAGATTTTATGGCATGGAAATAGTAAAAATCACAGAAATCGTAAAAAAAAATAGATTGTCAGCGGCTTTTACAAATTCAGGTGATTTTGGGCGATTGCATAAATTTCGAATTTATTGTTACAGTACCCGAAGCAATTCCATACCAATGAGGAATGAGCTCCATAAATTGGCAATAGTTGGTTTCCGAAATCGGTCACGTTTCTTTCACTCTCTTTCTCTTAGTGCGAATTATTTATTTCATATATGCACCGAGCGGAGTTGGTTAATTTAATTCAAAACAATTTTGTTAACAAGTTTGTTTGCGGCGCGGCGGTCAATGAACGCAGGGGCAATGTGTTATGCAAAAAGGTGCGGTTTTGCATTTTAAGAGAAAAACATCGATTTATCAACATTCAAAATGCACCGATACTTTTCAGATTTATGAGTTTTCTCGGTGTTTAGAAATTCAAGTCCAAAATAATGACGCTAATTTATTAAATAAAAAAGATTAGGCTGGTTCGAATATGTAGCAAGAATGCATACTTTAAGAATGCAATCGAAAATTTTGTATGCATCCCTATCCTATATAAAAAAAAACACTGACCGTGACTCAGATGAACTGAAGACATTAAGGCAGTTTAAGAGAAGATGACCATTAAAAACTACGATGACGCTGAGTCTGAGAGACCTTTATGACTCAAACTGTTATGCAGATTTGAGTTCACTATAAGCTGTAGAACTAAATAAAGATAATATAATAACAACAAAATACGCGTTTTAAAATACATTTCAACTACTTTATGGTAAATAATAAAAATAAATATTTGTAGCTTTATAAATGTTAAAAATAAATTGAACATTTACCAAATATTATTTAGTGAAACCATTAACTTTTTCGGCAAGTTTATGCTATACTGAACAATCCATTTTGACTCACTCATCATTGAGAGCCATTGCGAGATCTATTACAATGACAATTCTCAAAAGCCTATGGGTCCATATCTAGGAAAAAAATCACTAAATTTTTTCCGAGGTACGGGTCTTCTTATTTCATGAAAGGAGTTCATAAACATAATTTCAGCCAAATCGGAGGTCATGAGATCAAAAATGTGTCTGATTTGTAAAAGAATGACCCATATACAATATTATCAATGTAACATATTCTTTTGAAATGTGTAACTGGTATATAGTTTCAAAGCATAGCAATGTTTAACAATGGAGTGTTAAGTTAAGTTCAGTGGTGAAGAGGATGTTTCGATACGAACAGGAACTGAAGGTGTATGGTATTTGTTAGGCTTTGTTTAGATAAATATGTCGGATGTTCTGATAAGACATTATCGTTATCTTTGTCAGCTTAGTGAAGAAACATTGTTCTAGCATTGGATTTGCTTCGTCTGTAGTTCAGAATAGAGACATAGAAAGCAAATTGAAGTTTTCTTCATCATGGCGATTCCTGTATATTTTTTCTGTCGGATTGTTTCAACGTTAAATCATTGATAGTATAGAGTCGCATTAGTTGTCCAGTACGTAGCTAAACTGAGGATTTGCTAAATCCAAAAGATCTTTCATTCTTATCTTATTCAAAATAGGCTATAGAGTCTCAGTGACCACACAGTGTAGTCTATAGATTAATCCATAAGTAAATTGTTCACCGCAATGGTGAATATATTAGTGGTCATTTGAGCTGAATATATTTGTTTTTTTATGAAATTTAGGTTCAGTATGAAGGTTTTCGTTTTTAGTACAATAGATTTATATAAAGGGTTAGTGTTATTAGGTGAACCCATCTGGCAATACTGTAACAAGAAAGGTGTGGATGACTAATGATAGCAAGGTTCTTAGGGAATTTTTGCTATGGTGCATAATATGTTAATGGTGTTCTCGGACTTGGAATTTTATATTATAATTAAAAATGAAATAATTTTATAATATCTTCTGCAATAATAATATAATGGTCATATATTTAGCACATGTCTTTAGTTCTAAAAATTTGCCTTTTAAAAAAATATTAGAAATCTTTTTACTTTTCTAAAATTTGTCCTATTTATTTAATAATAATAAATATTTTTATAGATTTTATAGATCCGTTATAGATTTTTTTTATATATATTTGTTGATGTTTGAATTTGACAACAGGTCCTGATTAGTGAATATGTAGTCTATAACTTCAGTTAGTAACTATTGAAAATAAAAAGATACGTAGAAAGTACTGGCTGGATAAAACCTCTCATAGACCTGAAACGCTTGGTCAGTACACATTGCTTAAGATGTGTGTACCATTAGCGAATTTTACAAGATAGTTCTTTTCAACATTAAGGACGAAGTTTAGCCGTTCAAAGCTGGTACCTCCAACGAATTTTATTCGAGTTTTTGAGAATGCTGGATAAAAACAAAGGAGTTACTTCAGAGTTTTCTTATTGCTTATATTGCTAAACTATAAGAAATAGTTTCTTACATATCCTGTAATTGTCACCACTAGTGAAGCAGAGTTTTTATAATAATATCAACTAACGTCCTGCAGTTCTTACGATCTAAGCACAAGATATATAGGTAGGTATATATGATGTAGGTATATTTTATTGATGTATTCTTAAGTCATGCCATTTATATTTCTCCTGTTTCTTTATGTTTTTAGCTACTTTTTAGTATCCAAGTGGAAAGATCTAAGTAACTTGCTTAATTGTGTTATGCAAGGTTAATGTCGTTTCAGTATTACCTACTGTTGACCATATTATTTGTCTCTATACCTTTATAGGCAGAAACCCAATTTACACTTAGCTCAATTCCATTTGTAAATTTGTCTATTCTTAGTTTGCAGTCGAATAAGCATTTGGAGTTTCCAGTAATGAACCAAAAAATTACAGTTCTAAATCGTACTTTTAATACACACAGTTAATTTCTGAAGACTTTTCGGTAGTATCTTATTAAGGTAGAGTTTACTGAAATTATATGCTGTTTATTAAGAAAGCAAATAGATTGTATTATTGTAATTGTTAATTGTACGGATTTAATTTGATTTGATTTGGAAGTCCAATACTTTAATTACACGTGGTATGAAGACACTTCTATTACTTTGAATATGATTGGTTTGAATAACTCCAATGGTTGCATTTCTTGTGGCATCTACAAATCCATTTCTTACACCTTCATCGGTGAATGAACATTCTGCTGTATTTAAAAGATAAAGCATTGATCATATTATGCTTTCTTGAGACATCAGATCATCAATGTCATAATTCTGTTACTTTCATTTCACGCTTGAACAAAAAGTTGCTTGAGGAGATATTATTTAAATATTTTGAGTTTAGTGCCGTCAAGTGATCATAATAGACTCAGTAAATTGGTTATAATGTATCCATAAACTCAGCAATGAATTTGTCTTCTGTTTTTTTTCTGTATTTGTCTAGTCTATATAATAAAATGGGGTATTGGTGAAAAAAAAACATTAAAAAACTGAAATAAAAATTTAATTGTTGAGAAGAGAACTTTGGAACTTATATATAGTGTTCTTTCAAAACTTAAACAATTAGTGAAATACTCGTAATAAGTAGAATTTTATTATAAAACCGACTACTTAGTCGTACCGTTGAAGCTAATTCCGTTCACCAATTGAATAAGGTTTTCCTTTTCTGCTTAATTTTAATAAGTTTTTGCAATATTTACATTCCATTTTGCAAAATATTTACCATTTAAGATAATTGTTTTTTTCCCATTACCGTAATATTTGCAAACAACAATTAATGACATTTTTACGGCAAAACAAACTTTAAAATATAATTATGCAAATGTTTTTTCATATCTTATAGTAGTATTTTCTTATAATTAACCAAAAGTATTTGGCTTGGAACATTTACGTTTAACAATTATGTCATTTTGAAGTGTTTAGCTCGAAGAATTATGCAATTCCAGCTACTAATGCTCGCACACTAACTAAATCCAATTGTGAGAATATGTAACCCAAAGCCTCCAAAAATTATTTAACACAAAAGTAACCCACAGCCGATTACAAAGTTCACAGGTTTCCTCAAGTTGGTGCAGATCAGTTTTGGAATGTAAATATTTTGCTTCATGGCTTCGCCCGTGTTTATGTTATTAACTTAACCGATTACACATTTTCAGATTTTCCGGCTTGTTGCACTTTCATTTCGCTCTCTTTCTGCCCGGGATTTGGAATCTCTTAATAACCATGTACGCTAAGTGAAACATTTATGCCTCTATTCTTCTATGAATGTCTATGTCTATATTTTTTCATGGAAAAAACTAACGTTTATCTTAGCAAAAAAGTGAAGGTGGCTTTTATAGATACTTGAACGGTTTGACTTAGAAAAGTAGCTAAGACTAGTTTTTTTTTCTTGTAGTTTTTTTTATCTATTGACTTACTTTGAAATCCACTTTTAAACCAGTTTCGATTTTATTATAAAGAAAAAATTATTATAATTTGTTAGAGTTCACTTATTCGCATTGAAAGAATCGAGAATTTGTAACGAGCGCAGCTGGTTAAGATACAGATTAATTACTTCGATTTTATCGAGGTACTTTTTACGTAGAAACACTTATTTTAGGGTGTGTATAAGTATAAAGTGAATTTCACAATTACGAATAATACAAACTAACGAAATGTATTAATTATATATACACTAATACTATATAATATACATATCTATATAATATACATAAATAAGTATATATAATAATAAGTAATATAAGTAAAATAAGTAACATAAGTATTTAAATATATGTACTAAATACTAAATATATTCTTATTATTATTGATGGGCTATGCATGCACTACGACCTGAAAGATCTTTTGTGCAGTACTTAATATATACTAAATATATTTAGTATTTTGTAGAAATAAGTAGTAACAAACAACAAATAAATTTTTAAAAATTTTAAAGTATTGAATATCAGGAATTATGACAATTGATTATTATATAAGCGATATATGGAGTTATGGAGCCCAATTATGGGGTACTGCAGCAGACTCAAACTTGGCAATTATCCAGCGTTTTTAATCTAAAACATTACGAATGATCACAAATGCACTTTGGTATGTAACGAATGAACAGCTGCATAAACAACTACGTTTAAGAAAGAAATATCTCGAATTACAGAGAATTACGCTCATCGCATATACCTATATGCATCCAAACCCGCTGGTTACACACCTAATGTCCTCCTCCAACACTTTTACAAGGCTAAAAAGAAAAACATCGAGAGACGTTTTAGATATGTATATGTAGATCACACACTTATATTTTAATATATGGATATGTCCCTAGTCCATATGTGTCTTTCTTTTTTAGATCGTAATAACTATTATTACGATTCATGTTAATATATATTACTTATTGTCATTCATACCTGACAGATTGTAATAAAATAAATGGATTATACAAAAAAAAAATATAAGCGATATATCATTTTAATTAAATTACAATTACAATTATATATTATATACATGAGGGCGAAGGACCAAAAATCCAGTTCCTCATTCTTACTTAACTTTAAA
>NC_051846.1:149275698-149296155 GCF_002237135.1 Teleopsis dalmanni | reverse complement strand
AAAACCATCCCATTATATATTTTATTTTCTTCTTTTTATAATTATTATTTTTTTATTGTTATTATTATTTATGTTATTATTTTTTATTAATATTTTTTGTTTTTATTTTTTGTTATTATTTTTTGTTATTAATTTTATTTTATGTGACAAATTCATATTTAATCAGAAAATAAAAAATCAGTTTAAATACCAAAGAATTCTACTTTTATTCTACTTTCTATTTTATTGACTATTCTTTAAATATTTTATTGTGTCTTAAATTTTCAGTATAAGATTAAAATCAAATTATTATCCTGTTTTCAAAAGTTCAAGAATTTCTTTTTTTTGTTTTGTTTATTCTTGAGACACAACCGAAATTATTGACTGATGAAATTGAATTACATTTTCAACCTCAAAACTTTTAAATCAAATTACCACCTCAGCACAAATTTGTTTTATTAAGGACTTAAAAATTCTTTTTTAACTTCTTTATTTTTTTTTTTTTTTTAAATAAATTTATTGAAGAAATTTTTGTTTTTATTATTTCATTTTTTAATTTTTATATTAATTTTAATATTGAATAATTATTTTTTATTTTTACCAGAGAAACCGAAATTTACACAAAAATGTTTGCACTAAATCGATTTAATTTTCATCAAAATATTTTTAAACTATTTTTAATTTTCGCATTTTTATTTATATACAAAGCTATAAATAAATTTTTATTATATTTAAAATTTTTTTATTTTTTTTAATTTATTTTTAACACTTCACCAAAACCCGACGGACAATATTGCTAACTACTGAATGTGAACTTTCACACCGCGCCACTGCTTCAGCACTTTTACGCGTCCACAATGCGTTCACAGCAACGTTCGCACGGAACTGATAAAGCGTTTCGCAGCGAAGCCATTCGCTTGGGTACTTTATCACTTCATATGGAAGCCACGAACCTTTCGCATTTCACATTTCTCCAACTGGAGGTGTCAGCAGGAAATTTATGCAAGCAGTGAAGCAAGCAGTGAAGCAAGCAGTGAAGCAAGCAGTGAAGCAACAAATGAATTTTACTTGTGGCTCCAACGTTCACTGACATTGTTAACGTTTTTGGCGCGTTGTTCTTGTCGCTCAGAAAAGAGTACATTGTTGAAATGTTGAAGGGGAAAATATCCCAATTTTGTTGAATTCGCCGCAAGTAGGAAATAATTCGGATGTGGTTAGTTTTTACAATGATAACGAGTTTATATTAAAGTTTAGTTGCAAAAATAAAAGAGTTTGGAAGGAAATATGTATGCGACAGAAATGGAAATAAAATATACAAATTAAATTGAATGATTTATAAATATTAAATACTTATATTTGTGACCAAAAATTATTATTATAATAATTTGTTACCGGGCTAATTGGTCAAATTTTAATATAAATAAAAAGACACTAATTTATTATTTATATTTAAAAATCGTTATATTTTATTTCCGATATTTTCGACTATCTTCGATAGTCATCTTCAGGGAAAACTACACAAAATATAGGATGTTCACATTTTTTTTATAGCGGATTATAAAGAAAAATCATACAATAAATACAATAATAATGATGACAACAAGAGAAAAAACAACAATAAAAATACAAAAGAAAAATTAAAATTATAAAAAAAATTTATAAAAAAAAAAACAAAAAAAAGCTTTACAAACATCCTGTGTCATTTGTTTATAATATTCCTATAAGCCTGAGCACAGTTGTCCGTATCAGTTTTATAATTAAGTCTTATATTATTGGGCACTTGAAGTATTGAGAGCATTTCTAGAAAGTACCTCTTATTATGGTTCCTTTCTTCATATAAAATTTTTGCCTTATCAAAATCAGGTTCATGTTTATGCTCCATACAATGCACAGCCAATGCTGTATTGGCTTCAGCACCACTTTTATTTTTTAAACTGTGTTTATGTCCAGCCATCCTTGTCCTAAGCTTATTTTTAGTCGTACCTATATATATTTTGTTACATACATTGTACCCGTCACCTTTACAATTCAGCTGGTACACTACATTAGATTTGTCTTTATTATTAATTTTAGTTTTCGTATTGCTATATAATTTAGCTATTGTGTTTGTTGCCTTATGAGTAATTTTATAACGTTCCTTGTCATATATACTAGAATTCATTATTTGGTTTGACAATTTCGGAACATAATCAATGGATATATATATTTTTTTGGCATTATTATTGCTAGGTTGGAGCTTTTTAAAGGTCTTATTAAGCATCATATTAATAATCCTTACGGGGAAGTCATTCTTTATTAAAATATCACGCACTATGTTCTTTTGTTCATTATGGAAAATTTTGTCACTCAGTACTAGAACTCTTCTAATAAAATTGGATGCTGTATATAAAATCACGTGTTTAGGATGATTGGAATTATAGTTAATTAATCTTCCTGACGCTGAAGACTTTTTATACCATTGAAAGTGAATTTGGTTATTATGTCTAATTAATTCAACATCTAAATAAGGAAGCCTGTTATTCTTTTCTTCTTCTATGGTGAATTTTAAATTTGTGTGAAAAGAATTCAAAATTTGAAGTATTTGAGTTATTTTATTTCTGCGTATTATCGCGAAGATATCATCTACATACTTCGTTAATAATCTTGGTTTATATTCCTGGTCATCTACACACTTTTCCAATAATTCTTCCATCACTATATCTGCTATAATGGGTGATAACGGTGAGCCCATTGGCATGCCTTTACGTTGTTTATAAACTTTGTTGTCTAGCATGAAGTAATTATTTTCTTTAAGACAGAAATTTAAAATTTCGAAGAAAAGTGATTTAGTAATCTTAGTGAATGTCTTAATTATATTCCACTTCTTTTCCAAAATTTTAATGGCTAGTTCAACCGGTATATTCGGAAATAAGGATACTACATCAAAGGATACCATTATTTCATCATCGAATATATATGAATTATTGACCTTATTTTTGAAATCAATTGAGTCTTTAACATTATAAACCGAATGTATGGTCAGATTTTTTAAAATTGACGCTATATATCGACACAATTCGTATGATGGTGAGTTAACTGAAGAGCAAATAGGCCTAAGTGGCATATTTTCCTTATGTAATTTAGGTAACCCATATATTGTAGGTGGGTTGGCTGTATATGTACATAATTTTAGTTTTTCTGTTTTATTTATTATTTGATTATCAAAAAGTTTTGTGACTATTGTATTATTTTTAGTTTGTAACGTTGAAGTTGGATCTCTTCTGAGTATTCGGTATGTCATAATATCATTTACTATATTTTTAATTTCTTTGTCATAATGTTCTTTTTTTATAGCAACTGTTTTGTTGCCTTTATCAGATTTAAGTATTAAAATGTTTTTATTCAGTTTTAAAAATTTTTTCGCTTGTTCCACTGTGCGCAATATATATTTTTCCATAGGAGAATGTGTTATTTGTCTTTTATACCTTTCAACCATACCGATAAGTTGTGTTCTCGCTATTTCTTGCTCTTCTTTATTTTCTAAAGTATTAATGCAGTCTTCTCCATCTGTTAAATTTTTTTAGAAAGAGGTAGGGAGAAATTAGAACCGAGAGAGAGAAGCCACTGCACATCAGCTGGGAATTCTATATCAGTTTTGTTTATAAACCAGTCTTCTTTTATGTTTATGTCAAGCGATTTTATTAATTTAAGTTTTAATTTTTCAAATTTTTGATCCAATGAATTAGATTTTTTTGTTATTAATTTATTGTAAAGGATTTGTTCATTGTAAATAAAGTTCATATAATCATTTTGGCACACTAAATTTTGAATTATATTTTCTGTTACCGTGATATTTTTATTATTTTGTTTAAGAAGAATATGCTTCTGTGACATATTAATACATTCCAAAAAAAATTACTTAATCTTATAATATCACAGAAGCATATTCTTCTTAAACAAAATAATAAAAATATCACGGTAACAGAAAATATAATTCAAAATTTAGTGTGCCAAAATGATTATATGAACTTTATTTACAATGAACAAATCCTTTACAATAAATTAATAACAAAAAAATCTAATTCATTGGATCAAAAATTTGAAAAATTAAAACTTAAATTAATAAAATCGCTTGACATAAACATAAAAGAAGACTGGTTTATAAACAAAACTGATATAGAATTCCCAGCTGATGTGCAATGGCTTCTCTCTCTCGGTTCTAATTTCTCCCTACCTCTTTCTAAAAAAAGCTTTCCACTTCTTAAGTATTTAACAGATGGAGAAGACTGCATTAATACTTTAGAAAATAAAGAAGAGCAAGAAATAGCGAGAACACAACTTATCGGTATGGTTGAAAGGTATAAAAGACAAATAACACATTCTCCTATGGAAAAATACATATTGCGCACAGTGGAACAAGCGAAAAAATTTTTAAAACTGAATAAAAACATTTTAATACTTAAATCTGATGAAGGCAACAAAACAGTTGCTATAAAAAAAGAACATTATGACAAAGAAATTAAAAATATAGTAAATGATATTATGACATACCGAATACTCAGAAGAGATCCAACTTCAACGTTACAAACTAAAAATAATACAATAGTCACAAAACTTTTTGATAATCAAATAATAAATAAAACAGAAAAACTAAAATTATGTACATATACAGCCAACCCACCTAGAATATATGGGTTACCTAAATTACATAAGGAAAATATGCCACTTAGGCCTATTTGCTCTTCAGTTAACTCACCATCATACAAATTGTGTCGATATATAGCGTCAATTTTAAAAAATCTGACCATACATTCGGTTTATAATGTTAAAGACTCAATTGATTTCAAAAATAAGGTCAGTAATTCATATATATTCGATGATGAAATAATGGTATCCTTTGATGTAGTATCCTTATTTCCGAATATACCGGTTGAACTAGCCATTAAAATTTTGGAAAAGAAGTGGAATATAATTAAGACATTCACTAAGATTACTAAATCACTTTTCTTTGAAATTTTAAATTTCTGTCTTAAAGAAAATAATTACTTCATGCTAGACAACAAAATTTATAAACAACGTAAAGGCATGCCAATGGGCTCACCGTTATCACCCATTATAGCAGACATCGTGATGGAAGAATTATTGGAAAAGTGTATGGATGACCATGAATATAAACCAAGATTATTAACGAAGTATGTAGATGATATCTTCGCGATAATACGCAAAAATAAAATAACTCAAATACTTCAAATTTCGAATTCTTTTCACACAAATTTAAAATTCACCATAGAAGAAGAAAAGAATAACAGGCTTCCTTATTTAGATGTTGAATTAATTAGACATAATAACCAAATTCACTTTTAATGGTATAAAAAGTCTTCAGCGTCAGGAAGATTAATTAACTATAATTCCAATCATCCTAAACACGTGATTTTAAATACAGCATCCAATTTTATTAGAAGAGTTCTAGTACTGAGTGACAAAATTTTCCATAATGAACAAAAGAACATAGTGCGTGATATTTTAATAAAGAATGACTTCCCCGTAAGGATTATTAATATGATGCTTAATAAGACCTTTAAAAAGCTCCAACCTAACAATAATAATGACAAAAAAATATATAAATCCATTGATTATGTTCCGAAATTGTCAAACCAAATAATAAATTCTAGTATATATGACAAGGAACGTTATAAAATTACTCATAAGGCAACAAACACAATAGCTAAATTATATAGCAATACGAAAACTAAAATTAATAATAAAGACAAATCTAATGTAGTGTACCAGCTGAATTGTAAAGGTGACGGGTACAATGTATGTAACAAAATATATATAGGTACGACTAAAAATAAGCTTAGGACAAGGATGGCTGGACATACATTGTGTTTGAAAGGTTAAAGTGGTGCTGAAGCCAATACAGCATTGGCTGTGCATTGTATGGAGCATAAACATGAACCTGATTTTGATAAGGCAAAAATTTTATATGAAGAAAGGAACCATAATAAGAGGTACTTTCTAGAAATGCTCTCAATACTTCAAGTGCCCAATAATATAAGACTTAATTTTAAAACTGATACGGACAACTGTGCTCAGGCTTATAGGAATATTATAAACAAATGACACAGGATGTTTGTAAAGCTTTTTTTGTTTTTTTTATAAATTTTTTTTATAATTTTAATTTTTCTTTTGTATTTTTATTGTTGTTTTTTTTTTCTCTTGTTGTCATCATTATTATTGTATTTATTGTATGATTTTTCTTTATAATCCGCTATAAAAATGTGAACATCCTATATTTTGTGCAGTTTTCCCTGAAGATGACTATCGAAGATAGTCGAAATATCGGAAATAAAATATAACGATTTTTAAATATAAATAATAAATTAGTGTCTTTTTATTTATATTAAAATTTGACCAATTAGCCCGGTAACAAATTATTATATTGAATGATTTATATATAAAAATAGAAAAATATAAATTAAATTTATTTTAGAATGTACAATGTATAAAAATATCACGTTTTGTCATAACATTATGAAATTTAATCTAAAGTAGTAGACAATTTAATATATATTCTTTTATTTTAATAATATTAATAAAATAATGATTGTTTTTAATAAATATTAAATAACCACACCGATGTCCTATGTGGACTAGTACATACTACGCTCCTTTCTCTCATAAAAGTAAAGGAGCACCAGAATAATAAGAATTACTGGAATAACATACCAGGATTAAAACAATCCAAAACACTTATTGGTACCTAAAACAATAAGAGATACCAAGAATGTATGAACCTATCAAAATAAAAACTTAGAATCATCATAGGAATCCTAATAGGGTACTATAAAATGAAATACCACCTTACAAAACTGGGTACACTTACGGATGCAAACTGTAGATTCTGTGAAGATAATGAGGAGACGGCCACACATGTGCTGTTAGAATGTTCTGCGCTAATGCACAAACGGAAGAGGCTCCTGTGAATGTATAATCTTACGATAGAGGCAATAAAACTCAGTAAAATGGATTCCATACTACTTTTTATTGACGCTTAGAGACCTACTCTAAATCTAGAAGGAGGCACAATAGACCTGACGGTCGCAGTGCCACATTCCCTAACAATAATAATTAAATATTAAATAAATATTTTAATAGTATTTATTATTACCAAAGTTTATTAATTATAAATAATTTTATTTTAAAATATTCAATGTATTTCTAAATAATTACCAAATAATGCCAATCAAACTAATGAAAACCGGACCCATCAGAGAGGATTAACTAAAAAAACCCAATAAAAATCCCTGACAACATTTGGTTCAGAATATTTGAATAATTAGTTAACGCACAATAGGCCATTAGAAGCGTAATCGCCCTAAATATAAATAACTTAATATACTAACTAAATCTAAATAGTTTGACTGCAGTTTAGAAAATTAGAACATTTTTTACACAACATTAGCAAAGATTAAATAATAACGTCAAACTAATGTAATAAGGTTAGGTTATGCTGGCAGGGCAGAAAGGCCAAGCGTGGACCATTAAGGTCCATTGCGATACCAGATTAAAGTCTTATTTCTAACAATAGTATGCATCACTCAGGATGCGTGTGTTATTAGAGAATGATATTAAGTTTTCAACAAGAACCAAGGGCTCCAGTTATGCCCTTAATATGCCCTTTTTCTTAACCCCATGTATTTAGGTTTTAATTCTTTTTTGCAAAGTGTGACGTTCTTTGTTTTAGTATCTAATATATTTGAATGCAAAACAATATTAGCAAAGTGGTAAAGCGGTAAAGCCTTTGTCTGCGACGAGCTGATCTAACAGAGAATGTGCTCTGAGCTATTATTATACATTTCAAATCAGTGTCGGAAAGACACATTTTTATAATAAAGTATTATCGCAAGTTGCAGTGACCTATAAAAAAAAACTAGATTCATTCATTCAAACTAGATTTATTCACCAAAAGCTGGATAAAAAATGAATGTGTTTTGAACTTTCGATATCCTCTCTTCAAATCGACAAACATTAATATCGACAGGCTCCAACTTATTCTATTTAAATGTTACAGTGACTTGTTAAATAAACTGCTTTAAGTATTGGTTAAATGCAGTCATTTAAAGACAAATAATATAATATCCTTCTACATTAGGAAACAAATTATCATTTAGGCATTTAGTGATAATTTATGATCTAGTCCATTACTTGTATAAGACTGTCCATGTAAGCGAAAATATCTTAGTTGATATTCCATTCACTGGAATAAGAAATCGTTTTTCTTGACATAAGCCTACTTTATTAAGTCAGTGATCTGCAAACTGATTCTTCTTCTATTTTCTGATGGCATCATTTGAATAATTTCGTGTATGTCTGCAGAAAGGCTCAGGGGATATTGAGAGGATATTCTCCCCATTCTTGGAGAGATAATCAGCTGTTCCAGTACTTCTTGTTATGTGGTATTCAAGTTCTTTACGTTTCAACATTACTGGAGATAGGTGGTTAATTAAGGATATCGGAAGATAGTACTCTTACAATTTTACAAGAAAATTAAAGTGATGACCGAAACTTAGGCTTATTTTGAGAGTAGAGACAAATCGTTTTACAAAAAAGGCATGGGAGAAGTTAAAGGAGCGTTAAAGTGAATGGATCACTTTTGGAAGAAAGTAAGTTAAAGGAAAAATTTAATTTTTAATAGAAATTTGAAATTATTTACATCACAGAATTCATTTTATATAAATAATAAAAATGAATTAATTTTACTTCAGTAGTATTGCTTACAATTAATTTTATTATTTATTATTTTTTTAACAAATTTAATTATTTTTGTGCTGCCCAATATAATAAAAAAAATTAATTTAACTATTTTAAATCAATATTTAGTATTTTTTTAAGTTCCTTCCATAAAAAATTAATACCACCAACGATTATTTTACATACTTATCGATAAAAGCTTTAAACGAAATATGTGACGAAAAAAATAAAAAAAAATTTGATTGTTATTGTCACTAAAGGGCCCATTAGACAGCAACGTTCGTTGTCAACGCGCGCTTGCCATTACACAAACAATTTTTAAAAAAATTTTTAAACACGCCCCAGATAAAACAACAAATATACTAAAAAATCGCTCTCACATGAGAATTTTTTTCTCCTACTTTTCTCCTACTTTGTGAAATGCGAAATTTGTTTGTGTAATAGTAACATTTGAAATTTTAAGAAATGTGATATTTCTTCAACCACGCTCGTGTTTTTGCATATACAGTCGGATTTGGTCGGCATGCAAAATTTTATTTATTTTGAGAAATGGAAGCGTAAACATCGTTTAAATGCACGCATGATTTGTCGTTAGCATGCGATGCTTTGCAAATATGAATAAATTTAATTTTAAATATTTGTATTTTCTACCTAGGTAAAAATTTTTAATTTCCAAAACATTTTATTAAGAAGAATTAAAATATTAATAACCTTGGGCTAAAAAAAATAACCAAACATTAAATTACAATAAAAATTTTGTTTTAAATATTAATTGCATTGTACACCTACGGAAAATTTAAAATAAAATAAAAATACAAAAAATACTAAAAAATACCAAAAAAAAAAATTAAATTATATAAAATATAATATATATAAAAATAAATATATAAATTGAAATCATAAAAATAAATATAAATATATAAATTAAAATTATAAATTAAATGTAAAACATCATTTTTCGCAAGGAAATTACGCATAGCAGCCGCTGTCGACACTTCAGCGATTGCTTTAATACTGATGAGTGAACAAATTTTGCATTCTTTGCTGGAGGCGTGTTTAAAAAATTGTTGGTAAATTTAATGTGTAATGGAGAGAGAAGACTTCGTGTGTTTGTCAACGCGCGTTGATGTCTAAAGGCCACTTTACTTGAATTTCGCTGCTGACGTCGACTGCAGGCTTTATTTCCATGCTACCTTTGTGTTTTATGCTGCTCGCTTGCTGCTGTTTTCGCACGACTTCTCCAAAATTTGTTTTTTCTCTGCTTTCCCTTATAATTTGTAATCGAAATTTGATTGCATTTGTTATTTGGTTTCTTTTTTTTTGAAATGCTTTAAACATATTATTTTCATGGCATTAATGAATATTTGTTTTTTAAGAAGATTATTTTTGTTAAATATGCAGTTTATTAGGTACCAAAGAAGTACAACAACAAAATAAAATGCAGTTATTAACAGTTCTTAGATGTGTCACAACAATTAAACAAAAAAAAAACATCAAAATTTTGTGTAATAAAGAAACACACAATTAACCATTTTTTAATAATTTAATTTTTAAATATATCACAACTTATCACTTTTAAACTATTATATGAAGATTTTATTACTTTTGGATTACTTTATTAATTAAAAAACTAATTAAACTAGAAACTCCTTAAAAGATTACACAACTCAAGCACAGCGACTTTTATACTGAAACAATGCTTCAAACCAAAGAAGATTTTCTCTGCTTCAAACAATGTAACTGAAAAAGAGAAGTTTTGCATGGAAACATAAACAAAGAGCGTAAAATTAATACGATTTTTGGCATAAATACTAAATTTAATGAGATGTCAAGCTGTCGCAAGTCGCTCTTAAATTCTTTGCATTCATTGCTAAGTGGATCATCATAAAAGCTCGCAACAACAATTTTCTTTTAGCATATCAATACGAACCACACATATGATATTGTTTGTGTAATATTAAGAGGCATTTATGCATTTCTGCTAAAAGAAGTAAGTAAAGAGCACGCACTTGATAATTGTTGTTATTACGGTGGTTTTGATCAAAAACAAAAATAATAAATTCTATTTCAGAATTTAATATGTTTGCTTTGACAGGAAAGCAAACTATTGTTAGCAAAAACAATTAGTTTTCGCAAATCAACAGATTAGTTTTTGTTGGTGTAAACTAGTGCTGTTCATATTCGAATTTACGAAGTATTCGAAGAAATTCGAATATTCGAATAGTAAACGAAGTCTTCGAAGTTGAAAAAAACTTCGAAGTTTTTGTGAATTTTTGTTCTCGAAGTCTTCGAAGTTTAAATGTAGTGAAAAACTTCGAAGACTTCGAAGACTTCGTAAGCAAAAGGTGAAGTGAGAGCGCAAAATGCAAACAAACGTGCATCACACAAATTATTTGAGGGATGAAAGCATTTGCTTCGTTTGTACGTTTTTGTTTTTTTTTTTTGTTGGTATTCTATGCAGAAAATTAAAAACATGTTTTTTTGTTTTATTTTATTACATAAAATTTATTTTATTATTAAATATGTATTATAATATATATTATTATGTAATAAAATAAAACAAAAAAACATGTTTTTAATTTTCTGCATAGAATACCAACAAAAAAAAAAAACAAAAACGTACAAACAAAGCAAATGCTTTCATCCCTCAAATAATTTGTGTGATGCACGTTTGTTTGCATTTTGCGCTCTCACTTCACCTTTTGCATACGAAGTCTTCGAAGTCTTCGAAGTTTTTCACTACATTTAAACTTCGAAGACTTCGAGAACAAAAATTCACAAAAACTTCGAAGTTTTTTCCAACTTCGAAGACTTCGTTAAAATGCGAATATTCGAATATTCGAAGAACTTCGAATTTTTAAAAACTTCGAATAATGTGAACAGCACTAGTGTAAACACGATCAAAAAATTATATGATTTGTTTTTGTTTTCTTGTGTGCAAAACATTACACCCATCACTAACGCAAAAAAACATTATCCCATCGTAATAAATGAAACAGATTGTCTATAGGTCCTCTAAGAACTATTTTGCTAAACAAAAAAGACAAACAATTACATATTTTTAAGCTTAACGTTAAGGATAATTAATAATTTATTTAGAAATTGTGCTTAAAATCAGAAAAATGATTTTAAAGAATATTATATATAAAAAATAAAACTATAAAATTTTTTTTTAATTTAATTTTCGACTTATTTATTAAAAAGTTTTTTATATATATTTTTGTTCTGGCTGTGTTCTTATTATACTCTATATTTCGACTCTTCTTGAGAGTCATCATCAGGATTACGACACGTCTTCCTCTTCGTTCTATCGTCTATATTGTACTCTCAAGAAGAGTCGAAATGTAGAATATAAAAAAAAATATTAAACGTTTTATATTGTAAAATATAGACGATAGAACAAAGAGGAATACGTGTCGTAATCCTGATGATGACTCTCAAGAAGAGTTGAAATATAGAGCATAATAAAAAATATAATACGTTTCATTATTTAACAAGAAAGGACATACAGCCAGAATAAAAATATATTTAAAAAAAAACCATAAAAAATAAAACTTAAATTTTGATATATGGGTATATATGTGAGGCTTGCATAACTCCTCTCTTGTAGTCAAATTTTTTACAAATACCGATAAGCAAAATTTTAAATGGTTATACATGGTGTGCCATTTAAAACTTGATATTTTATTTAGCTGTAAAAAAATTTATATATATGAATCATATATTTAAGTATTGTTTTATTTAAAAAAAAAACACTTAACAATTACATACGAAAAACAATTTCACACAAATGACTTTCATATTTGGCTTTGTAGTACCCCATTCTATGAACCGAATTTTTAAGTACATTTTCGATTATATAGGTTTATATGTTATCAATTGCAACTTCTATTTCATGTTTATGTGCTTCAATTTTCTTAAAATTATTAACGTATCACTTAACGTTTAAGGTTACTCACAAAAATGTCCAAAGGAGTCAGATCATAGCTGCGAGGTCACCAATTAGCACTATTATTTCAGCTAATAATGTCACTTACTAAATCATGGTGCAAAAAATCGATTGTTGCATGGACTGTGTGGCAAGTGAAACCATCCTGTTGAACATAAAAACGTCAAAATCATTCTCTTTAATATAGGGAAACATAGATTTATTTAAAATCACGCCATAACGCTGGGGGATGAAGTGGAAGTTGCGGTCCCACTCATCAAAGTAGTGGGACAGGTATTGGGGGGGCTTAAAGCGCAAGGTTAGAATAATGTCTTCAGGTAGGGTAATAGAAATAGAGACATCAGAGGTGAGATCATGGCGCCGGGTGAGTTATCTACGGGCGAGTGTCAAAAGGTACTTGTCAATGCGAGTGATCTTGGCATTGTCGTAAAGGACAGAGATGGAAAAGTGCTTACCGTTAGGTTTGCGTTTATAGTTGGAGTAGAAACGCCCGATGGAGTTTCTGCTCAAACAGGCGGATTTTTTGCATTTAAGCGAAAGAGATTGCAGACCAAAAAGGGAAGGCGTAGATAAGTGGGGGACAAATAAGTTGCTTATAGCAGAGTAGCTTAACTTTGCAGCTATTATTATTATTATTGTTAGAGGATGTGGATGACATATCTATCAAGGATTTTATATAAAAAGATTTCATTTCTTGAATTCATTTTCAATAATCGCGTTTAATATAGCTTGTCACCTAACGTAACCTTATTCCTACCTTTTATCTATATTTAATAAACTATTACTGTTTATTATTAATATACTGCTACTACTTGAAATCCATATTTAAAACTACTTTTATACATATTCAATAAACTACTGAAAATAAGCAAATTTTTTATATTTCATTGCTGAATTGTTTTTGAGTATCTCTAAGGGATTTGCATATGTTACATTGTTAATACAAATTATTCTATTATAGTTTCTTTAATAAAAGATTCATTCCGACATCAATAATATTCTGACATAACATTACACCTAACATTTTCTTCCACATAATCAACTCCTCTTATCGCATTCCTTATCGCCTTTAATTTACTGCTCATCATAAAACCTTTTTTGCTAATTATGGTGCATCATTCATGGACGTTTATGTGCGTCTGTATTTACCAAAACAAATAATTGATAGCATTTTTTGTAGGAATTAATAATCACGTCCTGAGGTTATTAATTTCGGTCTTACTTCCTTCAACGCACACAAATTTTCAATTATTTTCAGTTTCACTGCTTCGATTCGGCAAACAACAGAAACAATAATGATTAACAAACATTTGCATTCTTAGTGTTCACCTGGTTTTATCACCGGTTGAAGACGAAAATTGCTGTGGATATTGAATTTCCTGCAACAGAAACAAATCTGAGTAGACAGCCACCAGAGCCCAGTAGTCAGTAGCCCAGAATGTTCAATGTGAATTAATTACTGCGATTCATCAATTTCACGCTCGACAACTCCATGCAGTGGATTGTCAATATTTTGATATGACGTTTGTCTTGTTTGCGCTCTAACGCTATACTCAAACACATATGAGTACGTACCGAGCAGTACGTATATACGGAACCTCATATCTGAGCCCACGCACAATAAACAGCACAACAACGAGTCACAACAGTGGCATGGCGTTAGAAAGAATAACAGCAACACTAACAACTTGAAATGAGCTCTCTAATGTCACAGAGAAATCCATTAATAGGATTTTAAGAGCACCAGAAATCTGATGGGCAATTTTTGGTTATACGTATATATGTATGTATGTGTGGAAAGCATATATTAGCGTATATACATATATATGTATACTTAGCTATGTGAGTTTACCCTACGGTATAAACGTGCCAATCGCTCAACTACACTTTTCCACTTTTTCCCAAGCAGCAATTGATGTGGAAAACAGATCATTGTATTGCCTCGTATTCGATTATAGGTTTTTGCGTATTGATAAATTCATAAATTTGTATAAATAATGCGACAAACACACCTACAACTAAACACTTGGCATTTTCCGTATACTCGTTTGACGCTTTTTCCACTTTAAAAATATATTTCATTCTTATATTTTGTCTTGGATAGGCGGCTATAATAATGTAGGCTTAACCATTGTGCCTGTCGATAAGTTTTACGCAAACGACATTTAAATTTCCGAAATTTTTATATACAAAATGGAAAAAAACTCACATCCATATTGAAATTTTCGAGTGTATGACAAAGTTCAAAAGTATATTTTACGCTTGACAGCGCGCAGACAAGAGTATGTGCCCAAATAAATGCGCCCTAATAAAACTGTTTCGAGTATCTCAGATACTCAGATACTCAGATACTCAAATACTTTAATACACGAATTCGTTATAAATCCATTTAGAAATATTTTTCAAATTTAATATAAAACGCACTTCTCGTAGTTTAACGCCACTTTGACAAATTATGGGACCACGCAACGTATACGTTACACGCTTAAGCCGCCACGCACATACGAGTACGGGTACGGGTACGAATGCGAGGGAAAAGTTTCGCTAGGAATTTCACAGGAATTCCAATACAGTGATTAGCAAATTAACTTAAAGTAAAGTTAAGTGAATTTCGTATTTAGCACAAAACATGAACAAAGCTTGAATGAATGGGATTCCTCAATGAGTAGGGAGAATTTGCAGATTAAATTGCTCACACATACCGAACGCCAACTGAGTGAGGTTGCTGAGGACTGCCGTTTTCAGACCATCACACTATATCCCACCGTATATGTATTTGTTGCATGCCATCCCAAATGGTATCCTTAGCAACTAGCAATTTGTGCAGTACTTGAAGTGAATTGCTCAAAGAGTGAACGTCAATCATGGCATGACAGCAACAGCGGTAACAACAACAATAAATGTTTGCATGCATTTTTAACATCACAACTCCTCCGCATTCACATATAAAAATATTTCGTTTGGGTGCAACGTTTCCTGGTGAAGTGAAAATGTAATATTTGCATTTGTGATGCAGACAAAGTTCCCAGCTTTTATCTTCATTTTTAGTTTTGGTTGTTCAAAAAAAAAATACTATTTAATTAAAAAGATATTAAAACGCAACCCAACAAACCCACACATACACACGTATGTGCAAATGAAAAATTAACAAACAAACTGCCAACATTAACTTTCGAATTAAGTTTAAATGATTATTGAAAATTTCATTAAGTAAGCAGAATCTAAAGAAATATCTCCACTCTGAGTATATAGAGTAACCTAAATATAAGAAAATCAACCATTATTAGATAACGAAAGAAGAAAGCAAACATTACTAGAAAATGTTGGAATAATGAACTTAAAAAACGGTCAAGAATGAAATGAACTTTCACGCTTTGATAATTCCATACTCCATACCCCATACTCCATACTCCATACTCCTGACTCCTAACTCCAACACCACAGAAAATTAGTTGAGCACTGCGTACATTGCGGTTTCGTGGGTGTACAGCACTGCACGGTTTTGGAGGGCACACACCACTCCCCGCATAACAACCTTGTTTCGTCTTAATTAATTGTGGGACAAACACGGAGTAATTGAAAGTTTCTGGCATGCGTAGGTATAACTTTTTAAAGGAAACAACTTGTCGTCTCTTCCATTCTACTTACGCATTGTGTACTTATATGAGAACATTTCCATTCCTCAAGAAAATTTTTTAAGGAAATACACAAAAATCACGCACTTTTCCAACTATTATTAGGTTCGGTAAGGAAATTTTTTCTGGATACGTGCATATTTTCTTTTTCATTTCCTGCCTTCCAAAGGATACGTAACACATTAAGATTGAAGATAAAAATATGTATAAATATGAAATTAAAGCTAAATTTATATACTTTGAGTGCCAAAAGGGTAGGTAATTAAAAATTTAATAATAATGTAGTGCAAATTTTATGGTAGGTAGCCTTTCAAACAGTATGTGAATATAAAATGTAGTAAGGAATAAAACTGGGTGATAAAGCACAGATACTTATAATAAAAGATTTATTATTTCATTTTAATTATATAGATCATGTTGTAGTGATAATGACATGTATAAAATTATATCACCAATAAAACTAGGTGATAAAGCATTGATAAAGCAGTGATATATGTACTAAAATAATTAAGTTAGGTGATAAAGTGTTGATACAGTTGTAGTTTAATTTAATCTTAAATTTTTTTGTTACAAAAAAATAGTTAAATTATTATAAAAATATAGATAGAGCTTACTGCTATAGCAAGTTTGACAGAAATTAACATTAATTTTCTCATATTTGTGATATTTTATTGGGTAATATTTTATAATATTAATTAATAATATTTTTGTGATATTTTATTGGGTGATATAAAATGTATCTGACTTTTATTGTACATTTCTGCACAAACTTTTTCATTACTAACAATTTTATATTGACCAGCCTTTTGTGACCTTATGCCAAATATCGGAATGCTTCATAATTCCATCAGTGTAGAACTTCTGTGATTTATCGGTGAAAAACTTGTTCAAGTAATTTTCAGCGACTTTTCGGTCAACCAATCAAACAATTTTATACCATTAAAATAGTTTTCAGAGATCGAATAAATGTTAATCAGACGGTGTAGAATCCGGATTACACATTGAATACCTCAAAACTTTCCAACCTCTGTTCCGTCAATATGTTCTGAGTCATTAAAGATGTGTGTGCATGGTATTATCACATGGCGCAAAGTCTGGGCTTTAGTTCTTATGTTACCTCACAATACACAGAATATGTATATGTGCGTAACCAGTAAGTAGATCTGGGAGGGCATATATTTAAAGTAACATTGCTAGGAAATGGAGATCAAATTAGGAACCTGGTTTCAACTGCTGCACACAACTACCTGGTAATACAAAGGCTCAAAGCTTTGACATCAATATATCATACACATACCCACATTGGTACTATTAATTATTATATATATGACATATTATTATATGATATATTATTATATGATATATTATACCGATCATACTTTTAGGGTAGAGCTACAATTTCATAAGTTTCTCTCTCTCTCTATCATATTATTTTGTAATATTATAAAGCATTATATTGGTCACACTCTCAGGAAGAATGGGAGAATAACGCGCCCATTGGTTTTGTGAATTGGAATTTCTATTTGAACCATTCGAATTTGAGTTTGAACGTATATTTGAACTATACCATAAATTTGATATAATAACGTGTAATATTTTTAAAATTTTGATTACAATTATTTCTTAAAATCTCGATTTGTTTCATTTTTAAACTATTTAATGGAATTTTATGCAACTTGTTTATTAAATGAAGTTAGTAATTACTAGTTAAAAGTTATATTGTTTAGAAGCATTACAGCATAAGAAAGAAGCTTCTCTGTGTAAGTCTCTATCGTTTATATAGCCTGAGACACGAATACGAGTATAAAATGTATGCTCTAAAATCGCCTGAGTTGGAATACCATAAAACTTGAAAATTTTTTCTGAGGTAAGGTGTTTTCGTTTCATTGTAGAAGCCCGCAAAAAACATTTCGGCCAAATCAGAAACTTTAAAATCTTTTTGTTTTTCTTAAAATCATTTCGTTTGTAGAATAATGGCACATGTATGACATTAATTTCACTCTTCTCTCTAATATGCCTATTCGGTTCGGTTAGGTAAAAATAAGCATTATTCATAAGTAGACCAGAAGGACCCCAAAAAATAGCACTGATAAACTTAAAAATCACGCTAAAAGACAAGATTCTCCCATTCAATCACAACACCAAACTTATTTTTACTATTTTATAATGTGTAACTACCGGCGCTTGAAGAAATGATGACAGAACAGAATTGATGTTGTGTCTATATCCAGATTTGTCCAGAAACAGGCTTTAGCTTTTGGAGGCCCCTTACCTTAACAAACTCAGCGATATCTCCAGTATTAGCATTGGCCAGGTTCTCGCTTTTATAAATGCTTCTGTCTGACTTGACCATTATTCTACTCATTATTACAAGGAATATCAAAATGATTTTTGATTGAAGAGGATTTCTTTCTCCTTCGACTTCACCTAACCTTACCAAAATAAATAGAAAGATGGTTTGTTTTAATCGTTAACTGATACTCATATGTTACCGCAAGATGAAGACTTTACCACATTATTATGTTGAAGCTGTTTGAGCCAGTACACTTGAGCACTTTTACTCTTTTTTAACTCGAAGTATTTTTAAAATCTCTATTTACGCCTTGACTGGATTATTGTTTAGCACTTCATGAGACTAAGCAATAATTGACCTCTGATCTGCATATCTCCCTAGGAGACTGTAATCATTCTGAGATTTGATAACGCGGTGCTGGTAAGTGTGCCAGTCTTTGCAAATAATTTCAGGGCTCTATCCTTTATGTATTTTTTGATGGCATCAATCTTGAGGGCCCTGAGGATGTCATTCGTACCATGGTACTTTGGCACATAACAGCTTAAAGACGCCACCTAACAACAAGTAATATAACTATTATTAGTATTCTGTATCGAATTATTTTACAAATCATTGAACAATTTATTATTAAATGTATAGTTTGTTATATATACATTAAGAGCACGCGGGTGAGGATTAACATAAAACCCCTCTTCTGAAATATAAAATTTAATTTATATTAAATTAAAAAATATTTTCAAATGAGCTTGACGAAATTTACGAGTAATGTAATATAATATATGTGACTAACAGGAACTAATAAAAAATTTATACGCTTTAAAGTTATAATATAAAAACTGTATTTAGCAATCCAATACACTGCAAAAAAAAATAAAAATCAAATGTATGCAATAATAACTAATTAAAATCATATCGAAATGCTACTTGTAAAAGGGAAAAAACTATTAATTTTTTAATGGAGTTTTTATTTACAAAGTTGTAAATCAATCAATTACCTGTTGACATACTCATAAGTAGGCATCGTGTAATTATTAATAAAATGTAATCGATATTTGCATACTGTGAGTACAGAAATGCAATTTAAGCATTTCGCTTTCCGATTACTTTGTATCGAACCAGCTATAGTTGAAGTACCACGGACATTTGATCACAACACCGGAACACTGCCCAGTAGCCACGTACCACGCAATTGTCAAGCAATTAAAGAGCAACAGCAAAGCCGCAAAACAGTTCCAGAGTGTGGCTGTTAAGGATATGTGGTATTTATGTTTATTCGAATAATTTTAATAAATTGCAATTAAAAAATGTAATCTTAAATTAAGAGGTTTTGATTAAAAAAATATTAATAAAAAATAATTTTATAATAATTTCACAAGAATTCATCAATTCAATTAAAGTAAAGCAAAAATTAAAATGAGCATTACAGCTCTTAAAAAAAGTATATTATGCCAGTGATTTAATGCTCCACAGTAAATCCATTTGTATTATATTAAATATATATATATATATACAATAACAATATATATATATATATATATACAGAACCTGCCATGAAGATATAAAACCAAACAGACACATGCATCAATATAATGCGCCGATAAACGCCCCTTTGGAAATTCTAATGCATTTCGTCCGGTTCCAATGAAGTTATGTGTTTTGGACGTAACTTTCCCCTTAGAGTGAGGCCTACCAATACTTCTGTTGATCTTAAATACACAACTCCACGCCAGATGAATGATAATCAAATACCGATCAGTTTTCTTCCGTAAGTTTGGGTATTAACCACAGCCACTATGACTCTACCAACCATCACTTGGCCACTAGCCGAAGCTGTGGGCATCAGACCCCCATAGTACCAAATTTACACC
>NC_051846.1:149267403-149275598 GCF_002237135.1 Teleopsis dalmanni | reverse complement strand
GAATAGTTAGTATTTTAAAATAACAATAAATCGTAATCGAAATCGTAATATTTAAAAGCAAATAAATTTAATTGATTTTTATTATTATATTGTATTGTAATTTATATATTAAATTATATTTATATATATATATTATATATATATTTATGATCTTAATATTTTGGTGTATTAATTTATTTTGTAAGAGTCGCAAGATTACCCTAAAAGATGTTTTATATGACTTCATAAATATATAATGTCTGATTTGATTCGATATATGTATTTATGAAAAATATAAATATCTAGTAATAATACTACAAAAATGTGAGATTACTCTTTAAATGTTTGTTTGGGCAAAAAAATTTTGCAGATCGAGAGTAAAGCTAGATTGAATCCGGATTTACCAATTGAAAACGCCATATATCGTCCACTGTAACCCCTTGTTTTTTTATCGGTAAGAGGTTATCTTTTATCGATACAGGTTTTTTAAAAACCCTTATCTGTTATCGATGACTTCAGTTTTTTGTGAATATTAGACATGTGCATATGTGTATTGGATATCCAAATTAGCTAAAGACGTATACTTACTGGACTAATGAAGCTACGCTTTAGCGATTAGAAAAACTTGGCATCAGATCGAGGTAAAAGGCTAAAATTGGTTGAGGAAGCACTGGTCAACACAGCACTGTTATGCTAAGAAAGAAGAAGATAACAATACATAATAAGAAGAAGAAGAGGAAGAATAAGAACAGGAATAAGAAGAAGAAGATGCCCAAACTATTTCTCAGAAGTCTTGTTTACTTTACAACATATCGTATATATAAAGTATAAGGTTATGTTTATTTGCTTATGTATTATACTTTGCCCACATCAAGAGTAAGAATCTTTTTCTTAATGAATTTATTTCCTCATACTTCAATTCAATTTATTCATTTCTCTATATAATTTAATTAAGATTCATTTGTGAGAGACTAAGTCCCCAATCAAATTTCTGGTTTAATCAAAGGCGTGAAGTGTAGCAATTAAATTTATTGCAATTTATAAGTGTTTTTCCGGAAGGAAAAACTTTATAGACAAGCAAAAGTGAAATTTTTCCTCTTTGAGATAAAAATCGATTAAATCTAATAAATATTAAATTTAAACTATTTCAATATTTAATCATTTTTTTCTTGTTTTTTTTTCTTTTTCGTATATTTACTGTTTCCACTAAACATAAAACCAATATTGTGCGTTAACTTTCATCAGGACGTTACCGCCAATAAATTGCAAAGTCCCAAGGAACCAGGGAGCGTACACATGTGTGCACATTATGCGTGTGTGCGTTCAACTGATTCCCAACGGCTTATTCCTGCAGCTGCGAAACACCAACACTGTTGCAAGCAAGGATGACAAAAAGCACATCGTTATCGTCCTTACACTGAAGGGACTTTCAGCGCACACACACAAGTGCACACTTGCGATGTTACTTGTGCACAGACCGGAAGTAACACTCCATTATAGACGCCAACTTCAAAACGGAAATAAGTGGGGAAATTGCAGAAAATTTAACGAATTCTCAATATTGCGGCAGTGTTTTTTATTATTATTGCTACGACTATCCATTTAGCTCTCTATATTCTTTTTTTTTTATATTTTTATCTATATATTTTTATATTTGTTTTAATGGTAATAGCTGTTGTAATTTTATTCTCACTTTGTTGTTGCTGTTGTTGTTGCTGTTGGTTATTATTTTGTTATTAGTTAAGTGAGGTCTGATTGTGGTTTGTAGCTGTGCGGTTCTCTATTTCCAAGCTCGTATATGTGTTTGCGGTTTCCATTTGCTGCTCCTGAAACTATTCAATTTTCATTTTTCGGTTCCTTGGCTACCTGAGTGTGTGGCTAAGTCTGTGGCCAGATCATGTGCAATGTGCAAAATAGTTTCACTCCTGATTTGATGTTGGAGTTGTGGAAACGTAATAATATTAGAAATTCATTTTGAATTTAATGGTTACTTACGAGTAATTAAAAATTTACTGAAATGCATATTTACGAGTGTAACTTTTTGATTTGACTTAGAATATTTACAGTGAGTAAGACGAACTATCCTAATTTATAATATATGTAATTACATTAATTTTAATTTAATTCAAATAATACTAAAATACATAATGTATAAATTTTAATTGAATTTAAATTTGTATTTGCTATTATAATTATTTTTACATAAGCAATAATTACCTTCTGCAATTTTATTTAATTCATCTCATATTTAAAGAATTTTATAATGAAGGAAGACTTGATATGTACTTATAAACATATTTCACTTTATATAGAATTATTGAAGATGCGTTCAGTTCAGAGAATTTATTTGCATATTAAATATATTGAAAGCTCACAGTTTATTTTCTATATAAAGAGCTTACATTTGCAAGGAAAATTGCAAGGATATTACTTTTAAGTTTAAATAAAAGTAATTAAAACTGCTTAAATTATTCTATTATGTTTATAAATAATTTTTAAAAATAATATTTAACATATTTTTAATTCCAATTTATAATTATTCAAATTGATTTTATTTCAGTTTTTTTAGTAATATGTAATATGTATGTAATATGTAAAAAAATATATTGACCACCAATGAAATTTGATAAACACAGGCAGATACAAAGTCATCAGATCCATCATATTATAAAGCTCTGTATTCAGTTATTCTTAGTGTGACTTAAAAGTGTCCACAGATAAAATAGAGTAAAGGTGCTGATTCACCAACTCAGACATCTAAATATCAATATCAATATATATGTTTGAATTTTGTAGGTCAAATGATCCTATAATTTCTTTAACTTTTAGGCTAAAAAATATATTTACACCAGTGGAAAAAAAAAAATTCGTAAGGAGGTTTTAATTTTTATAGGTTAAATAGTTTCATAATTTATCTAATGTTTACACTAAGTTGTATATAATTATCAAAATTATCTCGAGGCTTAAAGGGCTCTATGCGGGGTGTCAGTGATGTGTATCTTAATAGTACATATGGTTTTCGAGTAACAATTAATTAAGTCTCACTGGTTCTGTACATAATTTAACTTTATTAAATAATTTCCCGAATTAGTTATTTTGAATTATACTTATTTATTAGTCTTTCAGGTACCCTGAAAAGCGTAGTATACCTGCAATTTCACTAAAACTCATTCTCTTATTAACAAATTTGACTCAAGGTATGGCCAGCTATAAAATTTTGTCATACATATTATATTTTTCCATATGGTTATTATAATTCATATAACGTTTGTGTTTTTATGGTTTATATATGTTTAGAAACAATTTATTAAAGAATTTGCTTCAACAAATATTTTTTGTGATACTCATTTATTAATTTTTCGGATTTTCGGAGGAGTATAGGGTATATTCGATCTTTCTACAACTCACCTCATTGTTAGTAGATTTGGCAGAATTGACCCGAGATGTATCCAAATTTTAGTAACTCACATTATTTTTTTATTCAAGATTATTACACTTCATTCAGAGTTAGTACTTTTTAGACTAATATGATAATATTTCAAATGTTTCCAGTCTATTATTGGCAAGGCTATGGTTTTCAAAAAACAATTTATGAAGTCTGACTGATTCTGTACTTAATTAGACTTAACTAAAGAATTTTCTTTATCAAATATTTTTTGTGATATTTGATTTGGCACCAGTTTTCCAAGTTCTCGGAGAAGTATAGGGTAGTTTTAATCTTTCTAAAACACCTTCTATTGTTAGCAGATTTGGCTGAAGGTATATTAAGTTATGTATATATATAAAGTATATATGAAATATATACCAAATTGAATATATAAAAATATATTTTTAATTGTATTAAATTGGATTGAAAGTCTATTGTTTAAAAGTAACAATTGATTAAGTGTCACTGGTGCCTAATTCTTAATTTGACTATAGTAAAGAGCACCCTGCATTAGAAATTTGTAGTAATACTTACTTACTTACTAGTTCTTCAGACTTCCAGTAGGGCTTAGGTGCATTTAAAAGAGTTACGTTTTTATTTTTTATTAAAAATTATAAATTGTAGTTGAGATTTATTCTTCCAAGTTATGTGTATGTGAGTGCTCATATTCTTGAATTAAGCACTTACTCTGAGGATCAAAAGTTATTTTCTAAAAATAGTTTTTATTTTTAAATTGAGTTTTAGCTGATATTATTTGATTTAGAATACAATATAGTATCATTGATAATACAAGAATGGCGATCGTATGGAACCTCATGGGTAGCCGAAGAACTGGAGAAGATAAACGGATACGGAAGTGTTGGAGAGAATTGAAGCTATTAGCCATAACCGTTCTGAAAAGAAAGATTTTGTTGTGGTCCTATGCTCCTTCAGGAGTTAAAGGAATTTATTTACATACATATATATATAAATATAGTATCAGGAGAAATGTGTTTTATCTTTGCATATAGGGCTATTTTATATCAGTTGCATAGATATCTGATAAAAAATATAAATGAAGTCCTTTCGGTTCTAAGCGATAATTTTATCGTACGTATGATTTATTAAAAATTTTTAATAAAAAATGTTCGAAAAAACCTCTTTATGAAAAAATTTACTGTAAGTATCTTTCACCGTAAATCACTTATTTACTCTGTTTTTAGTCAATGCTTAAATATTAGATTAGCAGTCTTTAAAAAAAATAACAGTACAGCTGGCATGCAATTCTCAGGAAGTCTTTAATCGATTTCTTATCGATCTATTAGGAGACATCAAATTGTTTTTTCAACTGTCGTTTGCTACCATGCCCACTAATTCGTAGTCTATTATCACTGCAGTGAGTGCAATTGTTGAGATAATAATGACATAGCGATGAACAATATAAAAAAATTGTGATCTTTTAACTAAATGGAAAATGGAAAATGAAACGTCTCTATAATGAAGGATCTTAAAAAGTTTAACTCAAAATATTATCAATTTAATCTCAATAATACATCATTTTTGATCAGTTCTTTCAAGGTGGTGTAATGCAGAGCTGTTCAAAATACAGCCCACGGGCCTCATACGATCATGATATTTTAGTAATATAATATAATTTATTTTTGTGGTATCCCAAATAAGTGAAATAAAATGTTTAAAATAAACACTTCACGTTAACTTAATTAATTGACAAATACTTTAGTATAAATTCTTTGCAAAACTGATTCAAAAAATCTGTATCCAGCCCGTTGGTTGCAACATAGCAAGGTATACTACTCTATATATACTTTGAATTGATTAAAGTTTACATTATATCACATATTACTTGGTAACTTATATATCTTTTATATTCATAAAAAAAATAGTGCCACTATAGAGCAAATATTTGCTTTAAAAGAATATCCTAAAGTTATTGTATCGACAGAAATTTAAGTGCTGCCAAAGTTTTATTTTTTTTGATTACTATAATAAAAGCAATTTATCTTAAAGTTTTAAACCTCATAAAATCCCATATAGACCTTATATAGGAAGTACATATGTATTCTTTGTAAATATATAGAAATTAATGGAAATTATGAAATCAAAATTATTTTACTTAATTTTTTTTTGTATTCAACTAAGAACTTATGTTCATCTTCTCGTATATTTGTGTAATTAAAATAATAACTTGTCTATAATACCCTCGAAAATATTAATATATTCTAATATGATATTATATTATATGAACCTTTACATACGTATAAATATATACGGTATGTATATATACCACAGTTGGAAATGTAATAGTTGGTCCACATCGTAATATGAGTAGATATCAAAATTACTCGATTAAAATGAGCAGGGCATCTACCCAGAGCCGATGAGAATAATATATTTGTGTAAAATCGAATAGACGAAAAAGACTGCGAGCAAATAGTTGATCAAAATAATAGACTTTGGACGAAATCTACCAACACCAAGTGAGCGGTTGCAATGCAGAGAAGTACATGGAAGACATTCCTTCCATTCTTAAAGGGTAATAAATTATTGTATCATGCCTACTTTCTATGTAGTTTGTATGATTTATAAAGTTTAAATATAATTCATGTAGTTTGATGGAAGTTTGACTATATATATGGTATATATTCCCTTTGCTGGTAAGGGGTTAGAATATTCCCGAGGTAGGCATGCCTTTCGTAAGAGGCGACTAAAATTCCGACGCTATGCCGACACTGTTTTGGAGTATGAGCGGTAGTAAGTAACAGCTCACTTGCGACACCCAACTGGAGGTGTAAATTTGGTACTATGGGGGTCAGGTGCCCACAGCTTCGGCTAGTGGCCAAGTGATGGTTGGTAGAGTCATAGTGGCTGTGGTTAATATCCAAACTTACGGAAGAAAACTGATCGGTATTTGGTTATCATTTATCTGGAGTGGAGTTGTGTATTTAACACTGGGTGCTGAGATCAAAAGATCAATAGAAGTATTGGTACGCCTCAATCCAAGGGGGAAGTTACGTCCAAAACACATAACTTCATTGGAACCGGACGAAATGCATTAGAGTTTCCAAAGGGGCGTTTATCGGCGCATTATATTGATGTGTCTGTTTGGTGTTATGTCTTAATGGCAGGTACTATATATTATTACTGTATATATATATATATTTAATATAATACAAATGGATTTACTGTGGAGCATACATACATTAAGTCACTGGCATAATATATTTTTTTAAGAGCTGTAATGTTCATTTTAATTTTTGCTTTACTTTAATTGAATTGCTGAATTCTTGTGAAATTATTATAAAATTATTTTTTTATTAATAATTTTTTAATTAAAACCTCTTAATTTAAGATTACATTTTTTAATTGCAATTTATTAAAATTATTCGAATAAACATAAATACCACATATCCTTAACAGCCACACTCTGGAACTGTTTTGCGGTTTTTCCGTTGCTCTTTAATTGCTTGACAATTGCGTGGTACATGGCTACTGGGCAGTGTTCCGGTGTTGTGATCAAATGTCTGTGCTACTTCAACTATAGCTGGTTCGATACAAAGTAATCGGAAAGCGAAATGCTTAAATTGCATTTCTGTACTCACAATATGCAAATATCGATTACATTTTATTAATAATTACACGACGCCTACTTATGAGTATGTCAACAGGTAATTGATTGATTTACAACTTTGTAAATAAAAACTCCATTAAAAAATTAATAGTTTTTTCCCTTTTACAAGTAGCATTTCGATATGATTTCAATTAGTTATTATTGCATACATTTGATTTTTATTTTTTTTTGCAGTGTATTGGATTGCTAAATACAGTTTTTATATTATAACTTTAAAGTGTATCAATTTTTTATTAGTTTCTGTTAGTCACATATTATATGGTATTATATTACTCGTAAATTTCGTCAAGCTCATTTGAAAATATTTTTTAAATATATAAATTAAATTTCATATTTCAGAAGAGGTGTTTTATGTTAATCCTCACCCGCGTGCTCTTATTGTATATATAACAAAATATACATTTAATAATAAATTGTTCAATGATTTGTAAAATAATTCGATACAGGATACTAATAATACTTATATTACTTGTTGTTAGGTGGCGTCTTTAAGCTGTTATGTGCCAAAGTACCATGTTACATTAGGATAAATGACATCCTCAGGGACCTCAAGATTGATCCCATCAAAATACGCATAAAGGATAGAGCCCGCGTTATCAAATCTCAGAATGATTACAGGCTCCTCGGCGAGGTATACAGATCAGAGGTCAATTATTGCTTAGCCTCATGAAGTGCTAAACAATAATCCAGTAAAGGCGTAATGAGAGATTTTAAAAATACTTCGAGTTAAAAAAGAGTAAAAGTGCTCAAGTGTACTGGCTCAAATAGCTTCAACATTATGATGTGCCAAAGTCTTATATGAATTTATCTCACGCTAACATACGGATATCAGTTGACAATTAAAACAAACCATCTTTTTATTTATTTTGGTGAGGTTGGTGAAGTCATCTTGATTTCACAATTCCTTGTAATAATGAGTAGAATAATGGTCAAGTTAAAATCAGACAGAATGGTAATGCTGGAAATATCGCTGAGTTTGTTAAGGAAGGGGACCTTCAAAAGTTAAAGCCTGTTTCTGGACAAATCTGGATATAGACACAATAGGTGTTCTGACATCATTTCTTCAAGCGCCGGTAGATACGAGTTACATAAAATATTGCAAAGATACTATTCATTTATAAAATAGTAAAAATAAGTTTAGTGTTGTGATTGAATGGGAGA
>NC_051846.1:149264018-149267303 GCF_002237135.1 Teleopsis dalmanni | reverse complement strand
TATATTTATTATATATATATTATATATAAAATTAAATGAAATGTTTTTTCTCTAGGGTTTAAATTGATTTGGTTATTTTTTTTTCTTGCTAAGTGTAAACCATCAACAGTTCCAGTGTGAAACTTCAACCACTTAAAACACTTTTTAGGAATAAATAAAGAAATTTTCACCATAGTCTGGGCTCGATAGGTGAAATTTCATTCTAGTAATTAGGGGTGACTCTTGAAATAACGAGAGTTAGTACTTGGAAATCTAGGTTTTTCTAAGCTAAAAAGCATGTGCTTAGTATAGAAGGAAGAAAGGTACTGAATCTGCTGTTTAGTATGCTTTTGCTTTATATGCTCACCCTACTTGAGGATCACAAGTAGTTTTTAGTTCTCGAGCTTAGCTATGATTTGATAAAAATATAAAAGAGTTCTGTATGCATTTCCTCAGCAAACTATTGCCGTTTTTGATCAGAAAATCTGGGCAAACTTTTTTAATCGTGACTCTCTTTAAGTAGAACGTTTATTTTCAATTGGTTAATATTAATTTATTAATTTATAGCACTCTAGATATTTCACCAGAGTCGCAAGATTTTCTTAAAATAACTCTGTAAACCAGCTGTTTTATTTGACTTCACAAATATCGAATCACAAAGTTGATTCGATATACGAATTTATAAGATATCAACTAATAATAGCACAAAAATGTTAGATTACTCTGAAAATGTTTGTAAGGACCACAGAACTTACTGGCGTATATATAATGCAGAATAGAACTAATGGACTATGAACTGGAATAATGAAGCTATGCGTGAGCGATTGAAAAAACTTGGCACCGGATTGAGTCAGATTGTAAAAATTGGTTGAGGAAACACTAGTCCACCAAGAACTGTTATGTTAAGAAAGAAGAAGAAGGCGAAGATGAAGCAGACGAAGATGAAGCAGAAGAAGAAGAAGCAGAAGAAGAAGAAAAAGAATAAAAACTAAAAGAATAAAAAGAAGAAGAATAACAAGAAGAAGAAGAAGAGGAAGATGAAGAAGCTGTTTCTCAAAAATCTTGTTTACTTTACAACATATCGTTTATATAAAGTATAAGGTTATGTTTAGTTACTTATATGTTAAATTTTGAAAACACTTAAATGATATACTCTGTCTACATCAATAGTAAGAATCTTTTTCTTAATGAATTTACTTCCTCACACTTCAATTCAATTTATTCATTTCTTCATATAATTTCATTAAGATTCATTTGTCAGAGACTAAGTCCCCAATCAAATTTCTGGTTTAATCAAAGGCGTGAAGTGTAGCAATTAAATTTATTGCAATTTATAAGTGTTTTTCCGGAAGGGAAAACTTTATAGACAAGCAAAAGTGAAATTTTTCCTCTTTAAGATAAAAATCGATTAAATCTAATAAATATTAAATTTAAACTATTTCAATATTTAATCATTTTTTTCTTGTTTTTTTTTCTGTTTCGTATATTTACTGTTTCCACTAAACATAAAACCAATATTGTGCGTTAACTTTCATCAGGACGTTACCGCCAATAAATTGCAAAGTCCCAAGGAACCGAGGAGCGTACACATGTGTGCACATTATGCGTGTGTGCGTTCAACTGATTCCCAACGGCTTATTCCTGCAGCTGCGAAACACCAACACTGTTGCAAGCAAGGATGACAAAAAGCACATCGTTATCGTCCTTACACTGAAGGGACTTTCGGCGCACACACACAAGTGCACACTTGCGATGTTACTTGTGCACAGACCGGAAGTAACACTCCATTATAGACGCCAACTTCAAAACGGAAATAAGTGGGGAAATTGCAGAAAATTTAACGAATTCTCAATATTGCGGCAGTGTTTTTTATTATTATTGCTACGACTATCCATTTAGCTCTCTATATTCTTTTTTTTTCTTTATTTTTATCTATATATTTTTATATTTGTTTTAAAGGTAATAGCTGTTGTAATATTATTCTCGCTTTGTTGTTGCTGTTGTTGTTGCTGCTGGTTATTATTTTGTTATTAGTTAAGTGAGGTCTGATTGTGGTTTGTAGGTGTGCGGTTCTCTATTTCCAAGCTCGTAAATGTGTTTGCGGTTTCCATTTGCTGCTCCTGAAACTATTCAATTTTCATTTTTCGTTTCCTTGGCTACCTGAGTGTGTGGCTAAGTCTGTGGCCAGATCATGTGCAATGTGCAAAATAGTTTCACTCCTGATTTGATGTTGGAGTTGTGGAAACGTAATAATATTAGAAATTCATTTTGAATTTATTGGTTACTTACGAGTAATTAAAAATTTACTGAAATGCATATTTACGAGTGTAACTTTTTGATTTAACTTAGAATATTTACAGTGAGCAAGACGAACTATCCTAATTTATAATATATGTAATTACATTATTTTAATTTAATTCAAATAATACTAAAATACATAATGTATAAATTTTAATTGAATTTAAATTTGTATTTGCTATTATAATTATTTTTACTTAAGCAATAATAACCTTCTACAATTTTATTTAATTCATCACATATTTAAAGAATTTTATAATGAAGGAAGACTTGATATGTACTTATAAACATATTTCACTTTATATAAAATTATTAAAGATGTGTTCAGTTCAGAGAATTTATTGGCATATTAAATATATTGAAAGCTCACAGTTTAATTTCCATAAAAAGAGCTTACATTTGCACGGAAAATTGCAAGGATATTACTTTTAAGTTTAAATAAAAGTAATTAAAATTGCTTAAATTATTCTATTATGTTTACAAATAATTTTTAAAAATAATATTTAACATATTTTTAATTCCAATTTATAATTATTCAAATTGATTTTATTTCAGTTTTTTTAGTAATATGTATTATTCCTCTTTGGAATTTTCTCGTTAATAGAAAAAAAATATATTGATACACCAGGGGAAAAAATTTCCGTAAGTACCGTAAGTTCTGTAAGTATTTATAGGTCAAATGATTCTATAATTTCTTTAACTTTTAGGCTAAAAAATATATTGACACCAGTGGAAAAAAAAATTTCGTAAGGATGTAAGGAGGTCAAATGGTTTTATAATTTCTCTAACTTTTCTAATTTCTCTATGTAATTATCACAATTATCTCGAGGCTTAAAGGGCTCTATGCGGGGTGTCACTGATGTGTATCTTAATAGTACATATGGTTTTTGAGTAACAATTAATTAAGTCTCACTGGTTCTGTACATAATTTCAGTTTATTAAATAATTTCCCGAATTAGTTATTTTGAATTATACTTATTTATTAGTCTTTCAGGTACCCTGAAAAGC
>NC_051846.1:149235082-149263918 GCF_002237135.1 Teleopsis dalmanni | reverse complement strand
CATAGAGAAATTAGAAAAGTTAGAGAAATTATAAAACCATTTGACCTCCTTACATCCTTACGAAATTTTTTTTTCCACTGGTGTCAATATATTTTTTAGCCTAAAAGTTAAAGAAATTATAGAATCATTTGACCTATAAATACTTACAGAACTTACGGTACTTACGGAAATTTTTTCCCCTGGTGTATCAATATATTTTTTTTCTATTAACGAGAAAATTCCAAAGAGGAATAATACATATTACTAAAAAAACTGAAATAAAATCAATTTGAATAATTATAAATTGGAATTAAAAATATGTTAAATATTATTTTTAAAAATTATTTGTAAACATAATAGAATAATTTAAGCAATTTTAATTACTTTTATTTAAACTTAAAAGTAATATCCTTGCAATTTTCCGTGCAAATGTAAGCTCTTTTTATGGAAATTAAACTGTGAGCTTTCAATATATTTAATATGCCAATAAATTCTCTGAACTGAACACATCTTTAATAATTTTATATAAAGTGAAATATGTTTATAAGTACATATCAAGTCTTCCTTCATTATAAAATTCTTTAAATATGTGATGAATTAAATAAAATTGTAGAAGGTTATTATTGCTTAAGTAAAAATAATTATAATAGCAAATACAAATTTAAATTCAATTAAAATTTATACATTATGTATTTTAGTATTATTTGAATTAAATTAAAATAATGTAATTACATATATTATAAATTAGGATAGTTCGTCTTGCTCACTGTAAATATTCTAAGTTAAATCAAAAAGTTACACTCGTAAATATGCATTTCAGTAAATTTTTAATTACTCGTAAGTAACCAATAAATTCAAAATGAATTTCTAATATTATTACGTTTCCACAACTCCAACATCAAATCAGGAGTGAAACTATTTTGCACATTGCACATGATCTGGCCACAGACTTAGCCACACACTCAGGTAGCCAAGGAACCGAAAAATGAAAATTGAATAGTTTCAGGAGCAGCAAATGGAAACCGCAAACACATTTACGAGCTTGGAAATAGAGAACCGCACAGCTACAAACCACAATCAGACCTCACTTAACTAATAACAAAATAATAACCAACAGCAACAACAACAACAACAACAACAGCAACAACAAAGTGAGAATAAAATTACAACAGCTATTACCTTTAAAACAAATATAAAAATATATAGATAAAAATATAAAAAAAAAAATATAGAGAGCTAAATGGATAGTCGTAGCAATAATAATAAAAAACACTGCCGCAATATTGAGAATTCGTTAAATTTTCTGCAATTTCCCCACTTATTTCCGTTTTGAAGTTGGCGTCTATAATGGAGTGTTACTTCCGGTCTGTGCACAAGTAACATCGCAAGTGTGCACTTGTGTGTGTGCGCTGAAAGTCCCTTCAGTGTAAGGACGATAACGATGTGCTTTTTGTCATCCTTGCTTGCAACAGTGTTGGTGTTTCGCAGCTGCAGGAATAAGCCGTTGGGAATCAGTTGAACGCACACACGCATAATATGCACACATGTGTACGCTCCCTGGTTCCTTGGGACTTTGCAATTTATTGGCGGTAACGTCCTGATGAAAGTTAACGCACAATATTGGTTTTATGTTTAGTGGAAACAGTAAATATACGAAAAAGAAAAAAAAAAACAAGAAAAAAAAAATGATTAAATATTGAAATAGTTTAAATTTAATATTTATTAGATTTAATCGATTTTTATCTTAAAGAGGAAAAATTTCACTTTTGCTTGTCTATAAAGATTTTCCCTTCCGGAAAAACACTTATAAATTGCAATAAATTTAATTGCTACACTTCACGCCTTTGATTAAACCAGAAATTTGATTGGGGACTTAGTCTCTTACAAATGAGTCTCAATTAAATTATATGAAGAAATGAATAAATTGAATTGAAGTGTGAGGAAGTAAATTCATTAAGAAAAAGATTCTTACTCTTGATGTGGGCAAAGTATAATACATAAGCAAATAAACATAACCTTATACGTTATATAAACGATATGTTGTAAAGTAAACAAGACTTTTAGAAATTGTTTGTACATTTTTCTTCGTCCTCCTCCTTCTCTTCGTCTTCTTCTTCTTCGTCTTCTTCTTCTTCGTCTTCTTCTTCTTCGTCTTCTTCTTCTTTTTTTCTTCTTCTTTTTCTTCTTCTTTCTCTTCTTCTTCTTCTTGTTCTTCTTCTCCTTCTCTTCTTCTTCTTCTTCTTCTTCTTCTTCTTCTTCTTCTTCTCCTTCTCTTCTTCGTTTTAATCTTTCTAAGCATAACAGTCCTGAGTGGTCCAGTGCTTCCTCAAACAATTTTTGCGATCTGACTAGATCCAATGTCAAGTTTTTTTAATCGCTAACGCGTAGTTTCATTAGTCCCGTTCATAACCCGTTAGTTCTATCCAAAATTATATATTAACGCCAGTAATGTATCACTCCTCGTGTTAAACAAATTTGGAAATCCAATATGCACAAGTTTATTATTTACAAAAAACTGCATTCCTCGATAATGGGTAAGAATTTTTTGGGCGTTGAAGCTGAAGTGATACACAACTCACGGTGTAGTTACAGTGGGCGATTTCAATATATGGCGTTTTCTATTGGTAAATCTGGTTTCAATCTAGCTCTACTGTCTATTTTTCAAATTTTGTTGTGCAAACAAATATTTTTAGAGTGATCTAACATTTTTGTAGTATTATTAGTCGATTTCTTATAAGTTAAATACGTATATCAAATCAAATCACACCTTATTTGTAAAGTCATATAAAACAGCTCTTTTATAGAATAATTTTAAGGTAATCTTGCGACTCTGGCAAAAAATCTGGACTATTATAAATTAATCTGGATTGTTTTATATTTCACTGGAGATTTACCAATCGAAAAAATTACACCAGATTTACCTATCAATAGTTTGTTGAAGAAATGCATACCGAGCTCTTCTATATTTTTATCAAATCATAGCTAAGCTCTAGAACTGCAAACTGCTTGAGGATCATGTTAGAAGGAGCATAGAAAGCACCAGCACACTAAACAGCAAATTCAGTACCTTTCTTCCTTCGATACTAAGCACATGATTTTTAACTTAGAAAAACCTAGATTTCTATGTATTAACTCTCATTCTTTCAAGAGTTTCACCTATCGACCCCAGATTATGGTGAAAATTTCTTTATTTATTCCTAAAAAGTGTTTTAAGTGGTTGAAGTTTCACACTGGAACTGTTGATGGTTTACACTTAGGACAAAAATATATGTCCGTATATATGAATCGTTGTCGTCAACAACGAGTTAACCAAATTGTTGCTGAGGGCTATAGTTTCCAAACGGTCAGCAACCTCATCTACATTGACTCCAAAGTATATATCACAAAGTATATATATGTATATACAACAACGATGTCAGTTTGGAGATCAGATAAAAAATTATCATTGTGAATAGCTGCTGTTATGGGGTTCATTCACCACAGTTTACTCTCTTTAGGAGAAACCATTTTCTTTCAACATCCTATTAAACAAGAAATCTTAAAATCTAATTGTAAGATTCTTTATAGATATTAGAAATAAACAGGGTACCAGCTCCTAACGGAACGGTGCATTGCGACCATAGTTGATCTTTTGTGCTGTTATAATATATTAGGTTCTACCTATATAAAATGGCGATAATTACCCTGTCTGAATAAACCATGAGCTATAAGAACCTAATCTTTACATAGATATTAAGCAACAAATGAATATCCACCAATTTTGATGGTTAGACCATATTGTAAGAATAAAAAACTAAGGCTCAAGCGAAATAGAAATTTGAAATAGCGAACAGAAAATGAACACATAAGATGATCTTGTATTAGATGGAATACTAAATTTGTGGATGCTCTATTGATAAATTTGTTTTATAATTAATGCTTAGGACATTTTACAGGCTGTAATATATGTAGACAAAGTAGTTTAATAGGGGAGATAAGTCAGTGAAATAAAAGCAAAGATTGAAATGAAAGCAAGATAAGAAGAAGAGAAGAACTAAAATATAGGGCTTTTGGAGAAGTTTGATAAATTTCATAAGTTTAATAAATTTGTTAAATTTGATAAGTTTGCAAAGTTAAAGTTAAACATAAGTTCATAAAGACTAAGTTTTATTTTTTGACTAAAGTAGTTTTTAATTTAATAAAAGTTTGAAGTTTAATAAAAATATTAAGAAACATTGCGTTTTTTTTTTGTTTAAATATTTACATATATGATAGACCTGAAACAGAATGGTTAAAAAAGATTTGCCCTATGAATGTATTTGCAAAACAATTTAATTTTACTTTCTTCAACATTTATTAGTGCAATTGAAAATGAAATATGACGTTTCTCATGTCCCTCTCTCTCTCTCTAATTTAAGGACTATTAAAGTACTAATTAAATTGAAAGCTAATATCTTTTGAAAGTGTAAGTCAATAAATAAATAGAACTAGACGACAGGTTTGTATACAATATACACCGCAAAATATGATAATTGCTTTAGTGAAACTAAAGAAATAAAAATAACGATTGCAGATACATTGGAACACAAAATAATGAAGCTGGTTCAAATATCACAGCCTGCTTTTAGGCATATTCAGCCGGTTCCGTACTGCAAAATGATGCAGATAAATGAGATAAGTACGCGCTGCACAATTTTATGCTATGCCTGGCCTTCATTTTTTACATTCTATTTTGCCTTTATATAATATATAAAAATATATATATTTAGATACATTTTTTTTTTTTTTAAATGTAAACTGAAGACAACGAATAAAGGTAAGAAATTGTTATTTTGTTATTTTATCCCAAATTTCAAGTAAAAATGTCATTTCAACTGATAAATTGTTTCAATTTCTGTGTTCAGAATTTTAATGACATCCTGTAGGAGAAGTAGTTCGTTCTGTTGTTTATTGTTATTATATTTGTTGTGTGTTCTTGGCTGCTGTTGCTTATATTACATGCAATGCAGGACATTGAAATACAAAAGCAATAAAATAAATTGAAATTTGGTATAAAACTGAACTTTTCTATATATAAGAGCATTACGCATTATGTCGGCAGATAGGCGTTAGGCGCATAGGCAAATAGGCAGGCAGGCTGGCACAAAGGAAGGTGGTGTAGAGAATCTGGAAGAGACTTTAAGCAAATAATTCATGGCAAAGTAAGAAATTTTAAACGTTTTCAAGTGAACTACTAACGTAGAAAATTGAATTTAAATTGCAAATAATAAAGACGAAGTCGCAGCCACATTTTTCAAGAAGATTTCTTCCATCGAAAAATAAATCTATTAAAATTTCAAAATATTCATAACGAAATGCAAAAATCTCTATTACTGATGTTAGGGCTAGGATGGATGTTAAAGATAGTTAGTGGAGCACGTATGTCTCAATGCACAAAACATGAGTATCTCAGCTTTGATTGGAAAAGTTGTGTGCAACAAATTAGTTGACTGTTGTAAACTTCATATGCCAGCACAATTTATGGCAGCAGCAACACAAAAGAAACTCTTATGCAAATATCCAACAATTTATTCTGACATGAAAATAATTTTTTATATGTTTTATGTCGACCAATGTGAGAAACGACATGCTATGTGAGTAACGTCACATTTAAACGCACTAAAGTCTGGCAGTAAAAATGTGAAGTTAAGTGAAAAACGTGGTGAAAAGTTATAAAAGGACTTGAGGGTGATATGTAAGTTTTGGCACTGTTTTAATGCATATTAATAACAATTTTAAAAACATCACTTTCAACGTACACTTCCAACTCATAAGTGAACAAAGGTGTTGATATGTACACATATTTCCGAATTGAGAAAAATTAAAATTGAGAAAAGCAAGTGAAATCCATTTGTACCACGGTATGAAATGGAAAAATGCATATTTTAAATTGTCAGTATTAGTCCAGAAAAAAATAATCAATAAGATACCCAAATTAAAGATTAATAAGCATGCACTTGAACCTTCCAAACTAGATAGATCATAGAGCACAATGTGATACAATGTCTAACACATAACATATCGTAGGATGGTATTCTAGTAAGAAACCGCACAAGTAACACAATATGAACAGACCATTCATTAGGATATGAAAAAATTCTAGAGATCACGCAACAGTAACACTTGAGGACAAATACTACCACAGGCCAACTACAAAAATGGGGTCAAAAATGGGTGAAGAAAATGTTACCAATTAAGTAAATATGCAAAAAATCCATTCTTCAGAAATTATGCAGCAATGACACCTAAAGTGAGATCCTCCATAAGGCTGAATGTCAAAAAAGATAATGAGGGAAATAATTAAAAATAATAAATTGAAGTTCACACTAAACATTTTTGACGGCTTATAATTTGAATATATTCTTACCTATATACATATATCGCATAGAATCGTAGCACAGAATCTATTCTCGTTATTCAATTATTATTAGCACAATTCTTATATTGTGCAAGTACCAAGAGTTGAACTCGTACTCTAACAAATTTGAATCTCAGAGTCGGTGTTTATTAGTCAACACACCCAATACCGTACTTGACTTGTATGTTCGAATTTGGAGTTTTATTGATTTGTTGTGGAAGTTCTCTTTCTCTCTCTCTCTCTCTCTTTCTTTCTTTCTCTCTCTCTCTCTCTCTCTCTCTTAACAAATTCAATTGCTCTGTTATATTATAAAAGAATCATAAAGAAAATTTTAAATAATTATTATATTGAATTTTAACATTCGTTTCGAATAGCAAAGAAAGAAAGGACAAGAACAAAAACTTATTTAATTTCTTGAAATTTTATTGTCAGCCAAGTACTCGAAACGCTGTTACCAAGTACTCATCATCAGTGATCTTAGGAAATAATCGAATTTCATAAGTTTATAGTACGTATATAATTTGTTTGGACTGCAAGTGCCAGGTTTAGAACCTGCCTGTCAAATTAGAAACAGTGACTAATTGTGTTTATTCACAAATAGCGAAGGCTGCACATCGTCCGACCACTGATGATGAGTACTTGTGGTTGTCCTTTCTTTCTCTGCTACTCGAAAAACCCTCTAAATTTTATATATAGCTTCTTTGTCACCATATAAAGAAAGCGTGGCTTTTTCAGCAACACTAATACTTACTTTAAAAATATAATAATTAATATAATTTATTAATTAATGATTGTTATTCTTTTTAAATTTTAAATTCCAATATCAAATCATTTTCGAAATTTAAATAAAAATAAATACAGTAATAGAATTTAAAAATCTACAACACTAATATATATACTAACAATATTGTAACAAATTTTTGTAATTTAAAAATTACAATCATTTCTTTAGTATTTTATGGCATTCAACCCATGAAATATGCATCTCAATCAAATATTTGTAGTTTTTATGAAAATAAAACTCACTTCAAAAACTTCTTTAGATAAACTTTACGATAAAAAAAAAGTTGCAAATGGAACAACAAATAGAAACACTTTTGATCGGATTAATTTATCATACTTTCATACTTTCAGTTGAAGTCGGAACCGCTTCAATATTTTCTGTTGCTCCAACATCATCGTTCATGACTGAATTCTGATTTCATGCACTTAAAAAATATAAAAGATACGCGCACTCCTACTTCTGCTTTATTTTTCCAATGGCTTAATGCCTTTGAAAAGAATCCACAAAGCACAACAAACAACAAACAACTTGTTGAATTGTTGTCTTACAAGGATTGTTTTACATCGTTACATCCTGCGATGGTACAAGTGTTCAGATGGCAGAGAAGGAACTTGTTGGCATTGTTATTGCACAAGGATACGCTATATTCCTCACTGTTGTTGTAGTGAATTCGCCGCAATTTTGCGTAACTAAGGGGAAGATTTCTGCTCATGCGCCGTGAGGAGGAGGACCTTTTCATATATATGCAATTTTCAATTGAATTAAGTGTTAAATGCAACTGGTTTATGCTTTTCCATATTAGAAATTCATACTGAAGTATTATTTATTTCTCCAAACTAATGAAATCTAAGTGTCTCCTATGAAGAAAGTTTCAAAACAACAAAAAAAAATAATAAAAATATAGATGGATAGCAAAACTTAATGCTTATAGATGTGAGATGTCTTCAAGGGATGTAAGGATTCGAATTGAAAGTAAACAAATACAACTGAAGTAAATAAGTCAAATAGTGTTTCATTTGGTAGATATTTTTATGGTATGAATGAGGTTAATTAAATTCAGTTAATTAAATTATTACTGAACTACAGTTAAGGATATATCCTGAGAAATGCATCATAGAGCTTCAGAGATCATCAAATTTTCGAATATTATAGGCTATAGTATTATATTGGCACGGTCAATATTTATTTCCAAGACTAGATTTGTTATTGACTTATCTGCAGAGATTAATTATTTTTAGCAATTTCACAAGAAACATTCTATAGATGGGTAATCAGATTATCTAGAAGGTCTGGAAAAAATACAGCCACTGACTAATTTACACTAATTAATCAAATTATTTTAAAATTTAACATATAAACAAACTCATTAAAACAAAAATCAGTACTGAACATATTCACGGACTTATCTGTGAAGAAACGGTTATAGACGGACTAGTCCCAAATATCATTGGGACTCAAATGTCAGTTTAATATTTGAATATTAAATGTTTATAATTTAAGTGCTGCCTATCCTAGCCGAAAGATTAGGTTATGCCAGCGATCCATAGAATCAATTTAGTCCTAATGTGTAACATAATTTAATATGTAATTTATAATAAAAGATATAATATAAAAGATATAATAATAAAAGATATTTATATCTGAAGTGGAAGTTTTACAGTTGCATTGTAAATAATATATATGTTGAGGATAGTTTAGATGAATGTTTTAGAGTTTTTTTTTTTGATACACTCCGTTTCCAACTGTCATACAACTAATATTACTTACGATATTTTATTTATATTGTACTTAAATTCTACATTTTAAGGCTTAGTCTTAAGACTTCTTCATTCACGTTTACCACAGCTAGGGTCTTGATAGCTCATCGGGATGCTAACCATTTTCCGAATTTATTTTACAAAGCAGAACTTTGTTCTCGAACCTTTACTGTGAAACAAATCACAGAATTTTTCTCGTTTTTAGGGCCAATCCAAAACATCGAGGATATGAACATTGCCAGGAACCTGAACAGGAATCTCGAACCATTTTTTCACAGAATTTTTTTTTTTGGAATTTGGAAAATGTTACTTGGTTTTTTAAATGATTTATATATTCTTACTATTCTTTTTATGTTACATATACACTTAAGAAATCAACTTAATGTTATTCTTCAAATATAACGATATTTACAAAGAAAATATTTTACTTCAAGACATTGCATAAGCCATTGAAATAACTACGAGTATTCAATCATTACTTTCTCATACGAATTTTTCTCAGAATTTTCCTTGTATTCCTTCAAAGCTGTAGTATTATTAACATCAGTATAACTTTCAAATTTTAAAGGATTAAGCCTTAAAGTGGCATCTTAAGTACACTTGTAATTTTTCCTTGATTTCCTTGTGTCCTTTGAAGTTATTCAACAGTAATTCAAGTGACAATAGCATAAACGTGAGTTAAGTAGGAAAAAGGTATGATATCCTCTTCTTCAAATAAAATCTCATATGATAACAAAGATTAGGCTTGAAGCAAAAATTAATCTGCTCTTTATGGTTAACTTTATTTAATTTTATAGAACACTCAAAAATATTACATATGTCAGTTGGCTTCAAGTTACTTTATGCGCTGTTACCTCAGAGACAAACATTCCACATTCGCAAGGTAACATAAGGTATTTTAGTAGGTTTTCTTAAATATTTAAAAAAAATTGCTTCATAAGATATAAAATAAAAATATTGATTTATTATTTACAAGTTGAAAAATTTAGTATTAATCGAATATCCATAAAATTTATATAAAAATATATAATATAATGTTTGAAAATTTTATGATTCTAAATACATTTCAATGTCCAAACAAATTTTTGAATTGGCCATTATACCTATATGTCTTTATTAAATGCATATATATTTAATTTATTATTATTAATTTATTGTTCGTTATAAATCACATACAGATATGTATTTGAGTTATCACTACACAAATAACTATTGAAAGATGTGTATCTTGAGAGTATTACAAGTACATTTGTCTTCAAAACAACAATTCATAAATCTTATTTTAATGACTATCTTACTAATTTTATAATAAACTACTAAACTATATATATTTATCATAAAACTATCAGGAATTTTTTTTTTCGATGGAAATAAAGGGGTTAGCTGTACTTTCCATATTAAGGTACTCACAAGTGATTTTATTAATAAATAACTTGTACTTAACATTGCTAACAAAGACATTTAAAATACTAACCACTATTTAAAATAAGTCTTGTCCTATTAAGTTTCTTTTATATCTATTAAAAATAAAGATTTACAAAGTGTATGATTTGTTGACTAACCAGTATTTAAAATAAGTCTTGTCCTATTAAGTTTCTTTTATATCTATTAAAAATAAAGATTTACAAAGTGTATGATTTGTTGACTATATTGCAAACTAGATGTTCTGACTTATATTTAGATAATAAATTATCACTGCTTGTACATTTCAAAAAAAATTGCACGATATAGGTTTGTCAAAATTTAATGCAGTTATGGTATAACATCCACCATAGGACGGCATGGAGCTAGACTCGGCCTACCCTGTGGTACCCCTTGTAGTGCCCCTTGTAGTGCCAGCTCTTGAGGAAATGACACCAGAACACTTGATATGTCTTTGTCCAGGTTTGACCTGAACTAGATATAAGTTTCTAGGGGCCACCTTCTTCAATTCACGATATTTCCACAATGACGATATTTCCAGCATTAGCGTTAGCCAGATTCTTGCCTTTGTTAATGCCTCTGGCTGGTTCTAGTTTGACCTTCTACTTACTACCCACTACTACGAGGTTTTTGTGGATTCAAAACGGCTTTTTGGCTAAACAAGAAGGAGTCGTCCTCCCTCCACCTCAACTAACTATGGTATAACATAGTTTATAATTTATTCTTAACTAAGTTGATTTGTACGAAAGTTCCCTGTATTGTAAATCAACTTGATTAGAAATCAATGAGAAAGATAGTATTACAGAGACAACGAATACTATGTACAGACACATAAAATAAATCTCCAGCTGTTAATATCCAATTTTAGGAGCTAATCGAATGAAACCGTACATATAAAGTACCTATTTATCAAACATTTACTTCAGAATTTTGAATAAAATTTGGTTAATGTTTGATTAACTGGAGAAACAGAACTTAAGATTCAAAACCGATTTATATTCACTGCACACGTAAAACCAAGTTTAAATAAAAAATTATTGTAATCATATTTAGCTATTTTATTTAACACCAATTTTAAAAATATTATATATTACTGTATATAATATTACTGTATGATAGATATAACTCATATAAACAATAAAATGTATCCAGTCAAAACAATTTCTGTATCTACACCATAATCTTTCATATATTGACAATATTTCTTTTTCAGTACTTGCGCAAACTAACAGCAAGAAATATGTTCACAACTGCATTAAATTCAGATTCACTAATCATTACTGGAGGTCGGTTCCTAAAATTATACAGACCTAATTTCGTTTTTCTAAAATAAAATTATACATAATTCTAACCAAATAACTTTCACCTGCAAATTATACTTTTATCAGTTTGAGGTGAGGTTCTTATATAAAGAATACTGCTTACACTACTTCTTGAGGTTGCGAGCTCATACCACATAACAAGGGTTAACAATATGATTACACATAAAAGATAAGTGCTTTTGGTAATTTGTGATAAATTTCCAATTCTTTCTAGAGTAAATGAATACTATTTTCATTTATATGATGAATTTTGCAACATATCTATTTGACGACTACAAATATCTTTGCCAAATATCATCATTAAAAACACATATTTACAAAATTTTACCACCAAAAAAAAGTACATATACACAATATTAATATACCTATGTCTTCCATTTCAAACATTCTAAAGTATTCTAAGTAAGCTATTTAAGTAGATTCTTCACACATTTTATGAAATATTTTATTACGAGTAGTCTTACGTCCACTTAACTCATCTATTCATACTAAATTTCAGACAAAGGTAAAATTCTATAGAAATTTTAGGTAAAACACTTGCGAAATAATATATACAATAAATATAAATGCGGTGCAAAGCGATGCTACTTTTCTTAGTTTTCCATTATTCTAATCCTTTCATGAACTTTCCACTACCTACACGATAATACCATTTCTCAAGTACTTGCGGTTCAGAACTCTGAAACAAAAGGTACAAAGACGGTTAATTACTTCGCTAAGCCCAAGCGAACAATAGTTGTCGCTATTATAAATACAAAACACTAATAATACCCTATACCTAGGGCAAATAATATCGATCATTTCCAACAACAATTCCAGCTTCGCGAAGACTGGAAACGATATTAACTACTCTCTCTGAAAAATTTGTATCATTCTGCTTTCCTCGCTATTCACACCTGTTTGTGGAATTTGTGCGCGGACCGGTATTTAAGAGAGGGAAAATCCCAGCATAAATTCATTCACATGTTTCTCTTCAACTAGGTTTTTTCTCAGGTTAGTAGCTGACAAGTGTTCTGCACTGATTTCAGTTGATATTTCGCGCTCAACTGTCAAAATTGTCAAGAACAAATGCAAGCGGCCCGCATGGAAACAAATTGTTTACTTAAAAAACAACAAAAAAGTCGTTAATTTATTAAAAAATAAAATCAAAAACTATATATAGAATACTGAGTGATAAAGTGTAGTAAACAAAGTATAGAACTGTTATTATCAGAAGAAAAAAAGTGCAACTATTTGTTTGGATCTTTTGAAGCAATCATATATCAAAACGAAAAGATGAAGCTACACATATTGACAATATTTTTTATAATTCTGGAGCATATCAATAGAGCACTGACGCAAGGCATACCACTGAGTCCGTGTCCCAAATTATTCCAATATCGTTTCGATGGTGCTGAATGGTTTGGTTTATTATCGGTACGCAATCCAGATATTGGACAAGCACTGCACCTAAGAGTCACACTTTCAATGAGGGGAAAACCCACAACAGTAAGTTGGAAATCATATTAAATTAATTAATAAAATTAATTTTTTTAATTAATAAAATATTTTTTCAGGACTATTTGGGTGAAATTGAACTATTGACCCGCGGTCAGTTTCTTAGTGACTCGCCTGTGATGTATAAAGTAAAGTTTCCAAAACATCATTTTCCTCCGAAAGTGTTACAAATCACCACAAACAATCAAATTGTTTGTTTAGGAGCTGCAGGTGAGGTGACATACATACACAAAACGTATTTCTATTTACTTTATGTCAGTCGTTGCAAAAAGCACGTCCCACTTCCTGCTGTACGTGTTAAATTTCAAAAATTCAGCTTGAAAAATACATTTTTTGCATACTTTTTAACATGAAATCCTTTTTCCTCACCACCACTCGAACAAAATTTTACTAATTTTTTATTTTCATTGCTGCTTTCATTTTATGTAACGTGAAACTCTTTTTCCTCACCAATCTCATGCTCATTGCTGCATCTATCATTGTTCTACATATCACATCACACCAACCTGTATGTAACTGTTTCTATTAAATTTCTGACACCTAACAACTTTATCGCAAATGCACATCCTACAACAATGAATTGAAACCAAACGTCACCAACGTCAATCGCTCTTTCATCCTTTCCAGATCACGGTATATTTGTGACACAGATACAATTGGAGCACACAAGGAAGTTTGCATTTATACCGGATGATATAACAATGCAGTTGCCACCCGATTTTGTGATGCCAACGCCCACAGCAGAAGGTGCCGCAGCCACTCCTACCAAGGACTCTGGAATGTTGCCAGCAAGTATGGGTTTCGACACCAAACACTTCTCATTGCCAACCCTCGACATGTAAGTTCCTAACAAATCAATAAAACTTAATTAACTTTTTTTTTTGTTTGATGAAATTAATAAGTTAACTAAGTAATTTGTTTTTCCACTTTTGCCTTTTACAATTTAACTCAATTAGCAATCCTGTGCGTACGCCAAATGACATCTGCGGCAGAATTGACGACCGCATACGTTTTCAAGTTCTGCATGCGATGAAAGCTGGCTTGACACCCGGCAATCAACATCGAAATGAAAATTTGAACTCAGCGGGACTGCTTCTACCCAGAATAGTGGAGGGCAGCGGTGACGCCACTATGCCATTGATTACATCCGATATTGAGGATGCGAATTTTGCGCCAACATTTGCAGCAGATGGTTCAATGGCCAACGATGAGTTGCCTTCGATCACACGCGGTGCCTGGCCCTGGTTGGCAGCAATTTACGTTAACAATTTGACTTCGCTCGCCTATCAGTGCGGTGGCACGTTGGTATCCAAACGTGTTGTCATTAGTTCAGCGCATTGCTTTCAGTTGTTTAAGAAACGCTACACAGCAAACGAGGTACTCGTATTTTTGGGAAGACACAATTTGAAAAACTGGAACGAAGAAGGCTCCCTCGCAGCGCCGGTCGATGATATCTTTATACATCCTGACTTCAATAGCCATCTAAATACGTACGATGCTGACATTGCGGTTTTGATTCTGAAGCATGAAGTACGGTGAGTATCTGTGTGTGCGTGTGATGCAATCCTCACAATCCAAATTGTGAGCTCTCTGAGTGCATTTCATTTCATAATTGAAATTTTTAATGCCAAACTATTTCAGTTTTAATACATTCATACGTCCGGCCTGCCTGTGGAAGGGCTCAACCAAGCAGCAGTACATTGAGGGCGAACATGGCATCGTTGTCGGATGGGGCTTAGCTAATATAAATGCCACTTCCGCTCCGTCGAGTTCATCCACTGTACCGAGAGTTGTTGACGCACCAATTGTTTCCAATGCGGCATGCTTTAAGGCTAATGACAAATATCGGAATATATCATCCAATCGCACATTCTGCGCGGGTTTTGTATCAGCAGTCACACCAACGATTGCCACGCAAACAACGGGAAACAAAGCTGAACTGCAGCGCAAACATAAATCCAAAATGTGTACCGGCGATTCGGGCGCGGGTTTAATGATTTTCAAAAATGATAGGTGGGTGTTGCGTGGTACTGTGTCCGCTATGGTTCCGGTGGAGGGAGCGAGTAGAAATGCAACTAGTGGCAGATGCAGTGACAATCAGTATGTCGTCTATACTGATGTGGCGAAATTTCTGGATTGGATTTTTGCATTTATTATTTAGCAAATCGCTGGAAGGTTGGCAATTGTTTTTGAATTTGTGGTAACCGAATTTATAACCTAATTTACTGTTCGTGCCAAGCATGTAGCATGTTTTACTTATATAAGCTCTAGTTTATTTTTCATTTTAAATTATGTAAATATATCATTTATTTTAATATATACAAATGTAAGCAATCAATAAAGGAAAAACCTGTGATAATTGTATGATTAATTCCATAACTAAGTTTTTCATTTTTTTTACGATTTTGTAGTTCATTTAGGAGGTTTCTAATTAATGTAATAGGACTTAGAATTGATATGGTATTTAGACAATAGTCTAAATACCATAAAAAATAGCATTAAAATATTTAATTTTTTTATTTCCTTATATCATGTTTCCACTGCTTAAACTACTTATGACCAAAATTAAGATTTGAGCGTTACCATTGGCTTAAGCTAGTTTATATATGTTGAATGACTTCTTTCTTCACATTTTACATATGTAGCATATATAGCAAATATTTTAAATTTTGGTCATTTCCCTTGTGGGACATTTTTCGACTTAAATCAATCTATTTATATATAATGAGTTCATTTATATAAAAATGATAAATTATCCCCATTAGTGGATTTAATGAGTAAACTGCCTAAACGAGACAAAGGAAACATGGTATTCAATCCTTATTGATCACTATTTTTGTTGTGAAATACTTTCTAACGTTAGTTTATTGATTTGATAAACATATATAGAATGGTCCATAAATAAGTTATATTTTTTATCTAACCAAAATTTTTGGTTATCCAGCAATACAGTCTTGAAAAAAAAATTTGGGACGAAAAGAATTATGTTTTTGAATGTTTTATCCGAATTATTGAATTGTATTAAATATTACATCTAGCTCAAACCAGATCAAGATCTGATTGATCAAGATCAATTAGATGTTGATAAATTAGAAAAAATAATAAAAAATATACTAAGTGGTTATAGTTGTAGGTTGTAGGTCGTACATCAGTTCATTATTGTTTCCATCTATAGGGCTATAGTTCAAGAGCAAGCATATTTCTTAACAATAGATAAACTCAGTTTAGCATTAATGATAAGCGTGAAATTAATATTTTAAATGGAAATTATTACTTTTTGCTCCTAAAAGTTTTAAATCGATGTAGCTCAATCATGGTTACATGAATTTCAATCGTAAAGGTGATAAAAATATTATATTATATATAAGATACAATATAAGTGACGGATTTAATATATGTTATTCGGTATATCCGGTTTAGTATGTTATGCTTCGATATTATGATATTCACAGTTCATATTTACTGCTGAATTATTTTGTTATGTTCTTTCTATCACGTATCTCTCTTTTATCTTTCTATCTTCAAAAATTTGCATTATATATACACATTTATTCCATTGCAATATCTTTTGTTTTCTACAAAAATTCTTTTCTTTCTCTTCCTGGAAAATGTTTGAAATCTTCTCGTGGTAGGTGCGTTTGTACCTTTGTCTGAACATATTTTGTTAATTACTTCACTAATAACGCTTAAGTAAAACAAACTGCGGAAATAAAGGATTTGGTGACCTCGAAAACAAAAGGGTTATATATATTGCTGTGATCTATAAGTATATAAAACTGTAGCTATAAGTACAGTTAGTATTGTTGTAGTGTATATGGCGTACAATTATATTAAGTCATGTGTATAACGTAAATTCATACCATACTATTATACGAAAGGCAATCCTATATATAAATTTAATGGCCCAACTGTATGAATTACCCATATACGTGTTATCGTCTTTTTTCAAACTAAGAGTAAATTGTAAGCATGGAAACATAAAGCACCTTTATTTCAATAATATGAAGAAAATAAATATATACTTCTAGTACATATACTGTTTTGAATACAAAAAAAAATTAATATAATTAATTAATGAATGATGATATATTATATATATAATGAATTATATCATTATATATATAACAAATCACAATCATAATATATAATGTCATTAGTATATATTATCGAAATCATATTAAATCCTGACAAGATTTATTGTTTTGAACTCTAATTGATATTATAATTTCAAAGGAATCATTATAAATCTTAATTACGTCTGTAGATTTTATTGGTTCTAGCTCTAAAACTTTTTTAAAAAATTAACGACATATGTAGTAACTACGCAGCAAATAGTAATCTTTCACATTCCTATGATACTTTCTACAATAATACATCAATGTATACCCACACAATTAAGATAATATTATTTTAGATATCTTCCATTCAAGTTATTACGGATCTATATAATTAAAAGAGCATGAGTATTTCATCTTTGTAGTCAGACAAAAGACTTTTTATATTTCGAATATATGGGCGGAAATCCCCAGATAAAGCATTCCTTATGTCAGATAAAGACAGAATCTTCCAACCTACACAACTGCTCCTGGCTTATATCAAATCCAGGCAACCACAAATAATCTAATATAAATTAACAATAAATTTTTAAACAATATTCTGTATTAGAATATTTTGAAGAATGAAGTTAAAGACAGAAGCTTCCATCCCGGACAACGGCTCCTGGCTTATATCAAATCCAGGCAACCACAAGTAATCTAATATAAATTAACAATAAATTTTTAAATAATATTCTGTATTAGAATATTTTGAAGAATGCAGTTAAAGACAGAAGCTTCCATCCCGGACAACTGCTCCTGGCTTATATCAAATCCAGGCAACCACAAATAATCTAATATAAATTAACAATAAATTTTTAACTAATATTCTTTGTTAGAATATTTTAAAGAACGCAGTTAACCGCAAGCAAACGTCTGTTTATCTATTGGTGAGGACGAAACTCACATACCAGAAACATTATTATAGTATAATAATATATAAGTTACTACATTATCATTATTAAAATATATTGAAAAGAGCATTTATAAATTGACATACCATTTTCAGAAGATGTTGAAAAGTGCACATAACCGCAAGCAAACGGATAAACAAGTTTATCTATTAATAAGGACAGAAACTTCCATTCCAGAAATCTTGTTATACCTCAAAGGAAAACCAGCCAGTCTCAAATAATCTGATATAACTGAACAGATTATCATTATTAAAATATATAGAAAAGAACGGTTAACCACGAGATGTTTATTTATTGGATATCTAGCTGAAACGATGTTGACGGAAAGAAACGTTGAACAGAAACTAACATACAAAACCAAAGAAATTGAAAGAGATATAGATAATATTATGGCAAAGAAAAACTCAAAGTCTGATCGACCTTGAAATTGGTAAGATCATATGCAAATCAAATGAGAGAATGAGAAAATATTCGGTTAACATTAGCTCTTTCATGGAAGGGCAATAGAAGTAAAAGGCAATAGCTCGCTGGATGCAGACGGAGGGAAGACTGGAACGACATGTGATGGAAGTGTAATAGTCAAGTATGATGGATATGAAAGGAATTGTGAAAAAATAAGAATTAGATATACATTTTATGTAAGGTAAGGGCAATGCTCATTATTATTTTTACAGTACAGGAGGTGTGAACATTCAATATGCAGGATTGTTTAGTATACAGTAGGTTTAATTTATAGAAGTTTTGGTGGTTTGAAGATTGAATGTATTGAGTTGTTTTTGATCTGCAGTAACTAAATACACTCCTCGCATTTGAGTACGTTTTTAGAAGAGTAACTGCGATCATCTTTTAGAAATATAGTATCTAACAAGTGCAAACTTAATATGTTATACATTGATTTTCGAGTAAAATATACTTCTGTTTGAGAAGTGCTACAGTATTCCGATAATCGGTATAACTTTATGATGTTTAATTACGAGCACAGTAACTCATACACACTTTATCATAGTATAGCTATCTGTGAAGGAATTAAAAAGGCTTTTTTACAAAATTTTTTGAGATTCTCTTAAACCCAACTTGAAGTTGAGATACCCAACTTTGTTTAAGTTGTCTTAGTAATAAATTCTTATAACCTAGGTGTAATCGATACTTAATGGTTTTTTTCTAACAATTACCTATGTCTGAAGTACAACGGGTTAAAAAATAATTATCGCTGTCAATCTTTTTGCAGCTACATACTTACAGATACATATTTATAGGCGGAAATATTAATATAATTTGGAGATTACTTATAGGAGCGCGAAAGCATACTTTTCACTCTTAGAAATTCAAATGCATATTCATAGGCTGTAAATTAAATATAATATTGAGAGTATCTGTAGGAATATGAGAACTTGATTAGTATAAATGACAACAAATCTTTGAGTCTTTTATGAGCTCAAGGAGATAACTTGTTCAGTATGAAATTTTCAAACGACATTTCAGTATTTGCTTTCTGTTCTTGCACAATGTAACAATTTTAACATAATCCATATTATTTTTTTACTAAATATATTTAAATAATTTATTTTAATTTAAATTGTAGTGAAACGACCAACGCATTGGCTTCTAATTTTATGTAAAAATAATTCGTGTTAAGTTCTATAACGAAATCAATTTTACTTGCTTAAAGTATAAAATATTGTAAAAATGTGATATATAAAAAAATTTGTTTTAATTTAAATATTGTAATTTTGAATAATAATTTTTTTCTTTACCATATGGAAGTGAGTGGAAATATGTCTGCAGACCCTCCAACACAAATTAAAGTGTCAGAAGCATATGAAGTACAAGGAAATATCTGCACTACACATAAATCTTGTGCCTTTCCGCAAATTGCCTGTAACGACATTTCGAGCAAATGTATCCACACACCAAAACACTAATCCACAGTAAATGAATTTACTAAGCCGAACAAGAGAATTGCCCAAGATTTAAATACATTTAAGTTGATTAAAAATGTATGACAATAACAAATTCGTAGTGCTCAGCAAGCAGCCACTAAAATAACAACAACAACACTAGAGTTGGTGAGGCCTACTCGTATGTCTTCACACTACTTGGCAATAAACGCTAGCGCCATGGCCGCAGAGCGCACATCGAAACTACCTGGGATTAGTGAACAAATTGAAATTCCCAAAACGTCAGACGAAATTTTACGATTATGCGTGTTTTATGGCACAGCAAAGGTTCTATGCGATACGCAACAGGTCAAAAACTAACGCCAATCAACAGGCGGAGACATACGCGCCGACAACAACAACAACAACAGCAACAACAACGGCAATGAGAATAGCAAGAACGGCGTACCGAAACTGTTACTTTGTTATGCGAAGTATCTGAGCAAAACGGCTCAGATTACAAGATTGGCTTTAAGGGACCCAATGTGCTGTTCAGAAATGATTACCTGTGTACGGTGTGGGCATTTACTGGAAGGAAATGGCAGAGAAAAAGAACGGCAAAAATTCTAAATTAATTTGACCTTTTGAAAAACCTTTTGAGATAGATTTTTTTTGTATTTTTTATATAGTTTTTTTTTGTGTGTTCATGTTAGGGTTTAAGTTTTCCTTTTGTCTCAATTATGAAAAATGTTTGGCATTAGAAAAACACGTTTCAGTTTATTGTCAACCTTTCGAGTGACAACATTGAGCGCGTTGGTGCAAGCGAGTGAAAGATATAAGATACTTTTTTGGTTGTTATCGAACGAGTCAAGAATTTTCGTCAAAACGAAATTTTTTCCGTACTTTCCGCATCATCAAAGACATAAAAGCTCGGAAGAATGCATAAGTACGCTTTGTGGTCGTTAGCGTTACTTTTGCTCCACAGCTACAATGGCGCAATCGTTGCGGCGTACGGTGAGGGATGCAATGAATTAGTTTGTGGTTCAGTTGTCTCCAAATGCCTTTTGACGCAGAGTTGTCAATGTAAGCTCAGTGACTGCTCTTGCTGTAAAGACTGTTTTAATTGTCTCGGTGACCTTTACACGGAATGCTGCAGTTGTGTCGACATGTGTCCTAAGCACAACGAAACGCTAAGTGCACTTTCGCCGAAATCACAAATTGGCGACTTCGATGGCGTGCCCGAACTCTTCGAAACATTAACCGCAGAAGATGATGACGAGCAATGGACGGTGGTACGTATGCCGAAACACGCTGGACTGAAGCATTTGGCTGGTAGCTTTGGTGTCGATATTGACGGCGATGCTAGTGTTACTATTGGGGATGCAATTGACCGACAAGCTGCAATACAAAAGTTGCCTTCTTCCTCCATCAATTGCACAGTCATTTACTTACACGTCTGCAAAAGCAACAAAAAGTGCGCCTATTACTGCGAGAGTATGGGAGCCAACAGTTATCGTTGGTTCCACGATGGCTGCTGTGAGTGTGTAGGAGCGCATTGCTTCAATTATGGCATCAATGAAAGTCGTTGTGCGTCGTGTCCTGAGGCGGAGGAGTATGTGGGTGCCGAAAGCAATGATGAAGATGATGAATCGATGTGGGATTACGGTGAAGATGATATAAGCTATAACTAAGTTATTGTTGAAAAATTGTTCAATTTTGTTTAAAATTTGTGTGTTACTCGTCGCAAACTTGTAGCTCAATGTATAGCTTGTATTTTTATTGTAATAATTATAAAGGACCAGTGATATTTTGTACCCTTAGGTATCCAAAGCTCAATAAATTGATTACTGCCACAAATGAATTTCGTTACAAAAGTTAATGGATTTTAAAAAGGGTTTTAAGTGCATAGTTATTTAAAGATTTTGTGTTTCACACAAGCACAGAGGCTTTTAGCATTTATTTTTTTTATATAAAATAATTAATTTAAGTAAAACAACTACCAATGAAAGACGTATAAAGGCAGATATTCAATATCAAAAGTAAATATTAAAAACAGAAAAAATGTGTTAACTTTGCTAAAAATAAAATAGCAGTCAAAATAGTATTTTATATGAATTTTTAATTTTTTAAAATTGTTTAAATCATGTTTTTTGGTACAATCTTCAACTCGTTAAGCCACATTCCAAATGATTGCCCACTTAGGTGACATTCAGCTGCATGAACAATAATTTGATTGAATACAATTTTTTGTGATATTGAAACTTAGTGCCATAAAAAAGCCGGTATGAAATTTATCAGTTATATAGAATACCATCAATGGGCTTAGTAAAGCTGACATCATCAATATAAACACTAACAGCTTGTCTATCAAAATTGTTTAATACACATTCACATTCATATATGTATTCCAAAAAGTTGTTAAACTCTCAATAGATTAGCTTTAAAAAAGACTACTTTAGTTTAACATAAAGACAATGAGATATAGTGATATTACTGAATCGGTTAATTTTTATTTTTATGACCAACAATTAGGTATTTATTTTAGAATGGGCTTATAGATCCTCTTCAGTGAACAGATGTTTACCAAAGTTAGTCGCAATAACGGAAAACAGTTTCAATCAAGAATACTAAATAAAAAATTAACACCAACAATTAAAGATCAATTATGGAGCAGACTAATTAATCCTCTTCAGTAAATAAATCCTCTGAGATGACCCCTAAAAATAGTCAAAATATTGGAAAATAATATTAATGAAAAATATTATATTAAAAAACAAGTCAAATACGCCTTTCGGTCAGTTGGAAAATTAAACCCTGACTCGGAGCTTGGAATTTAGAAGAGTTCAAGTTCAACCCTTATTTGGATGGTTGATTGATTCCAATAGCAGGTCAACAAGTGCAATAGCATGCGTTAAAAAAGTGTTATTCATTAACATTTTTATTATTCACTATTATTATTACTACTATTAATACTCACGTTTATTAAATTTTATATAGTTTCGACTATGAATATAAAAAAAAACATATTTGTGAGAGGTAAAAAGCATAGCTTAATATATGTTACATGATTCATATAAGTTATAGAATGATCCAATTAATTCTATCCACTTAATCTTGTGCACGTTGACTGATAAATTGAATGATCGATATATAAAGTTTCGATATATTAATCGTGATTGTGAGATTCAAACTTGAGCAGATAACTTTCTGCTGGTCTCAATTAAAGATTTTTTTATCGTTGAACCACTATATTGCTTGCAAAAAATTTTAAGATATAAAAAAAAAGTAACTAAAACCATCTCGTCGACTTCAAACATTAAATTTAATATCTTTTTTATGTATAGATATATGTATATGTATATATATGTATGGGTATATAATACATATCTTTTTTTTACTTAAGTCATATATAGAATTGTCCATGTTTTAATTATGTATACAGCTAACTAATTGAAGCTCTCTTATTGTCATTCAAAACAAGCATCAGATACTTTCAGAAGTACTTAACACCAAAGTATCTAAATCCAATTGTGCATAATCCATTAAGTATATATCTGTATACTAAAAAATGATAAAATATTTTAGTATCTGATTACTGTAAATACTATTATGGATTGTGGTATTCACCGTCGCAGAGAAATTCAATTTATATTCTTAACACTTTATATACCAACAATTTAATTCATTAAATTAAAGTGCACAGCATGGAATGGCTTCGATACTTCAATTATTCTATAATTTATATTAATGATATATATCAAGCAATGCTTGTCATATCTTGCAAATATGTTTAATTCGTATATATAGTTGAAACTAATAAAAATTACATTAAAGTAAGTAATAATAGCACAATAAAGGTAATAAACAGCACTCTTTTAAATTATAATTATTTACCCAAAAAAGTTTGTATTATTGTTTAATGAATTTAAGATGTTGATGTAGTGCATATAGGTATGCATATATTCCTTTAACAGTATTATAGAAACTTAAAATATATATATAATTTAGTTAATTAAATTTTAATATTGAAGACACAACATATTTTTATATATTAAATATTGTAACCATTACTGAATTTATTTTTAACTTCATCTTTACATCAGTAAAACATAGGATGGTTACAGGCTCCTCGGAGAGGTATGTAGATCTAAAGTCAATTATTGCTTAGTCTTATGAAGTGATAAATATTAATCCAGTGAAGGCGTAAAGAGGGGTTTTGAAGATGCCTCGAGTTAATAAAGAGTAAAAGTACTCAAGTGCATTGGCTAAAATAGCTTCAACATAATAATAAAACATAAGATGTAACTGCAAGAAGCAACTATACAAGCAGTACCGTCAATAATAATCTGGGAAAGTTGAGACTGTGAAATCTGCACTGTTTACTTTTTGAAATTTTCGAGCCTCTTCTAATATAAGTCATATATAATTTCTAGAACAAAGCTGCCTTTGGCAAAGTGTAAAGTATACTTGTGAGACATTTTCATTCTTGCCAGCGGTTTTCCAGAAAACCAGAAACCAGTTATTACTCCCATTTAACACAATGGGTCAACAGGCCTAAGTGGATCCACTAACTATCGCCGGTATAACCTAACCTATTACTTCCATTAGCTGGAGATATCATTAATATACGTTGGTTTGTTTGAAGGTGTAACCACTTTATTATGTCCTACTTGTCTTATATAGTGCAATATTTTTACATTGATGAAAGGCTATTTAAATATATTTTACATATATATATGCTATGCCTCTTCATACCCCTTTTCATGTTCTGTGAGCACGATTCACACACGGAACTGGACCTGTGAATGTTATTACTATTAATAATACTTATAACTAATTACTAATAAGAAGTAATAGAGCACCATTGCTGCTCAAAACGTAATTTATTTACGAATTAAAACAATGACTATTTAAACAGTTTTGTATTTATTATTTAGAAAGAAATTCTATTCGATTGGTACTCAGTAGGAAACAAAAGTATGTCGATAGATAAGCTAATATAATATTATGCCGTATCATTAATTAACTGTTAATTGTAATTAATTGTTATATGCTTATGTGACAGAAAGTATTTTTCAGAAATTTTCAATAGTCAGGCATTATGCTAGGCAAGCCTCTCATATACATATATATAATGCTCTATAGAAGCACTTTTATTTTTCTTCATCATTGAATGCCTCAATAAATACATAATTATATATTGATAGTTTTGTCATTATCATTACAATAATGATTCTCTAATGTTAGGTAAATATGCTACAAGCATTAGTTCTTGGTATTTTAAATCATATCATTATACTAAATGCGTTAAGTTATTATAAGATTTTATTGTAGAGGAACTTACTATTAAATTTTACAAATATGCCGATAAATCACTATAGGGTAGGTTAAGTTGAGAAGGCGCATGTTAACAGTTATCAGCACTTCCACTAGGAGGTATATATTGCCTATTGTGATGCCTTCAAAGATTTTACAGAGAGAGGCGATCAAGCCTCCGAGGAAAGGTTCAGTGCAATTCCATACAGTCTGGGTAAGATGAAAGTAGGTATTTTGGTTTTCTGAATAGGACAAGCTCTGTCTTAGTAGGAATAACCCCTGAACCAGCAAGTGCCGATTCCATGAGTTCGCTAATCGTTGACAAGTAAAATAAAATCACGCAATTAATATCCTGTATACACACGATTACATGTATTTATATATATTTGAGATTAACTATTCCAAATTAATCAATATTCAGTATTTATTATTGTAAAATAGACTAAATCCAAGTAATCAATTTGGCTTTTACGTGCTTTGGTACTATTAAACAAAAAACATAAAAATTATAAATTTTTTATGCTTTTACCTTGATCCTTTATATTTTAAAAATTTCACTAAAAATAAAAACGAATTTAGTGGAATTTAGTGAAGTGGTAAGGAATTGTCTGAAAAGGAGTGGAAAATAATTATGAACTACACTGAGCACAAAAAAAAACCCACAACTCCTGAAAATCCGTTGATTTTTGGTATTGATGCTTATATTTATGGATGTAAATATATGAGTATCTATCATAAATATAATAGAGATTTCGTATTTCGGTTGATTTATGGGAAATCAATTCACTGATGCGTTTGTGGTTGCTTGAAGCATTAAAATTCTGTTCATTACACTTCAGCTGCAATGAGTCGCAGACTTGAGTAAACAAATGTCAAAGGAATAAATAAATACCGAAACTTTTCCTAAAGAACCTAATAACAAAAACAAATTGACTAGATTTATAGCCAAAAGCATTGCGAAGTTTTTGATGTTCCACGTATCCTTTGCCAATGCAAATATGGATCTGGGTTGGATTGTGAACAGTTCAAGTTTGTCCTTTTTGTCAATTGATGAGTGCATTTTCGTATTGAAGAGTCTCAGGAGAAATAAGTTAGGTAGTGTTTACTGATTATTAAGGCTATGCTCGTATTTTAAGATATAAAAATATTTATATACGAAGAGTATTTTACTCCTATCTATTCGTCAATAAAAAATAATATAAACAAAATCAAATAATAAAGAAATTAAAGAATTTCTGTTCTTATCAGTAAAAAAATTTTAATACAAAACACTAAAAATAATTTCAAATGAAAAATAATTATTAGTAAACAAATTTGTTTACTTATCGTTCTTATTTTACAAAAAACAATATCATAAATATTTATCTTATCATAAAATTATTAAGGGTACACTTCTTAAATTCACGTACCATATGGAATACACATACGCCTTATATGAACTCAGCTTCATTTGATCCACGCAAGATGTCACCACAATTTACCTGTTTATTTTTTTTGAATTACATTTGTATGTATTAATTTCCCTCATCGTATATTGTAGGTATACTGCCGCAGAAGTTCCATGTGATGATGACGCCGCCATGTCTGATTATTTGTCCACTTTTGTGATACCTGCAATCCTCACTTCGTGTTTTTGTTTTTTAATATGTTTACTTCGGTATATAAGTGCCACTTCGTTTTCTTGTAGTTCTTCAGTTCCTTGTGTATATCAGTCAAGTAAATGTCACTCGCTGTAATATCATCGTTTAATAAGACATATCCAGTAAATATACCAGTTGAAGCTATATCGCTTAGTAAAGTTTCAGTCATGATTCTTGCACCGCGTAGATATTTGTTCTTCACCAATATCTTCATATTTTGCTTTATTTACATATTGCAAAAGTTCATTCAACTCTTTTGCATTATTGAGGAGAAAACCTGTAAAAATTCTAATTGTACTCCGGAAAATCGTTGCCAAGAACGCTGTATCACTTCAACACCACCATCTTCGCTTGCTCCTGTAAAGCGCTTCACATTGGTACCATCAACTCTACGTAAAACTATACGTAGCTTTGGATTTGGAGAAGGTCACTTCAAAATTTTTGTGGAAGAGAAACAACGCCAGCCATCTCGTTTTAATGCGGCTATTGCTGAAATGAAACTCAATCCCAATTAGATGTCTGCGGGACGGAAAGAATGCACACCTGACTTTTGTTCTATAACATTTGATTTAATATCAGGATTTTTTATATAAATTTATATGTCTCATATTGTACATCCATAAGTGCATTTTAATAAATATCATTATATATATAAAAAACAATTTTTTTTCTTTTACGGATTAAGAAGAAATATTTAGATGAAAATAATTTAAATTTGAGATCTTAGATCTAGTCTAATCCATACAAAATTATTTACTATGATTTTTAAACTATGATAATATTATTTAGTAGAACATATTAAATACTGCTTCCGAGATTATGGATATTCGGATTGATTCGATTAATTTATTCTTCTCATAGGCGCTCTATAAATCTTATATTTTGCAATAATTTCGGATTATGATCATTATTATAAGGGCTCTTCGCAATTGCATTTTTTTCTAAATACATAATAAATTACACTGATAAATATAATGTACAATTATGTATTAGCTGATTCCATTATCATAACATAAACCAAACAATTATTCTTATAATCAATCTATAAAGATGAACAACTTTCGGGTTCTAAAATTGTGCTTTGATTTGATTAATCAATTATTTATATTGAAAGGAGTCCTTTTTGGAGATCTATGGAAAATTATTAAGTTCAAGAACTGAAAATGTAAAAAATCAAAATTTTTTATTCCCAATCTTCCACTCATCATTCGACTCGGCACATGTAGCAGAATTGATATAGAACCCGGAACCGTAAGTTCTGCTATATATTGTATAAATATATTATTCTATATATTGTAAAATAAATAATTTATAAAATAATAATAATATAATTATCGTATAATGATATAAAACATAGGATATGCTATAAAAATATTATAATACTGTTTATATTTACATTATTATTTTTATATATATTTATAAAATTATAACATTATTTTTATTATAGAATAATATATATAATATATATTTTTGTATATATTTATATATATATAAATAATACCTATAATATAATATATAATACCTATATATAATACCTATAATATAATACCTTTATATATATTTATATATATATAAATAATACCTATAAATTATAATAAATCATATTTCCTAAAATGTTGAAGAAAGTAAAATCAGACCATAAAGGAAACCTTAAAAAAATCTGCCAGTTTTTTTCACTATCGCTGAGAGGTCCAATTTATAACCTTAACACTTTAATATCAACAATTCAATTCATTGTCTCGACGTGCACAGAATGAAATAGATAGGATAGTATAATTTATATTAATGATGTACATATATCAAGAAATGTTTGGGATACCTTGCAAATAGGTTTTGTTCATATTTATAATTAAATCTA
>NC_051846.1:149226949-149234982 GCF_002237135.1 Teleopsis dalmanni | reverse complement strand
GATTTATTATTTACAAGTTCAAAAATTTAACAGTAATCAAATATTCATAAAATTTATATAAAAATATATAAAATAATGTTTGAAAATTTTATGATTCTAAATACATTTCAATGTTCAAACAAATTTTTGAATTGGCCATTATATATGTCTTTATTAAATGCATATATATATTTAATTTATTATTAGTAAATAATTTATATATATGCTTGTTCTTTAAAAATCATATACAGATAAGTATTTGAACTATCACTTCACAAATAACTATTGAAAGATGTGTATCTTGAGAGTATTAAACTTTTGCTTTCAAAACAACAATTCATAAATCTTATTTTAATCATTATCTTACTAATTTTATAATGAACTACTAAAGTATATATATCATAAAACTATCAGGAATTTTTTTTTTCCATGGAAATCAAAGGGATTAGCTTTACTTTCCATATTATGGTACTCATAAGTGTTTTTATTAATCAATAACTTGTACTTAACATTGCTTATAAATCACTATTTAACCACTATTTAAAGTAAGTCTTGTCCTATTAACTTTCTTTTATATCTAATAAAAATAAAGATTTACAAAGTGTATGATTTGTTGACGGTACTGCTAGGTTTGTCAAAATTAAACGCAGTTATGGTATAACATTCACCACAGGACGGCATGGAGCTAGACTCGGTCTACCCTGTGGTACCTCTTGTAGTGCGTGTCTACCAGCTCTTAACAAAATGACACCAAAACACCTGATGTATCTTTATCCAGGTTTGCCAGAACTAGATATAAGTTTTTAGGGGCCCCCTTCTTCAATTCACTTGACGATATCTCCAGCATTAGCGTTAGACTGATTCTTGCCTTTGTTAATGCCTCTGACTGGTTCTAGTTTGACCTTCTACCTACTACCCACTATTATGAGGTTTTTGTGAATTCAAAACGGTTTTTTGGCTAATTGAGGAGAAGTCGTCCGCCCTCCACCTCAACTGACTGTGGTATAAAATTACTTAATTTATTCTTAACTAATTTGATTTGTACGAAAGTTCCCTGTAATGTAAATCAACTTGATTAGAAATCAATGAGAAAGATAATATTAAAGAGACAACAAATACAATGTACAGACACATAAAATATATCTCCAGCTGTAAATATCCAATTTTAGGAGCTAATCGAATGAAACAGTACACATAAAGTACCGATTTATCAAACATATACTTCAGAATTTTGAATAAAATTTGGTTAATGTTTGATTAACTGGAGAAACAGAACTTAAGATTCAAAACCGATTTATATCCACTGCACACGTAAAACCAAGTTTAAATAAAAAAGTACTGTAATCATATTTAGCTATTTTATTTAACACCAATTTTAAAAATATTACATATTACTTTATGATAGATATAACTCATATAAACAATAAAATGTATCGAGTCAAAACAATTTCTATATCTACACCATAATCTTTCATATATTGACAATATTTCTTTTTCAGTACTTGCGCAAACTAACAGCAAGAAATATGTTCACAACTGCATTAAATTCAGATTCACTAATCATTACTGGAGGTCGGTTCCTAAAATTATACAGACCTAATTTCGTTTTTCTAAAATAAAATTATACATAATTCTAACCAAATAACTTTCACCTGCAAATTATACTTTTATCAGTTTGAGGTGAGGTTCTTATATAAAGAATACTGCTTACACTACTTCTTGAGGTTGCGAGCTCATACCACATAACAAGGGTTAACAATATGACTACACATAAAAGATAACTGGTTTTGGTAATTTGTAATATATTTCCAATTCTTTCTAGAGTAAATGAATACTATTTTCATTTATATGATAAATTTTGCAACATATCTATTTGACGACTACAAATATCTTTGCCAAATATCATCATTAAAAACACATATTTACAAAATTTTACCACCAAAAAAAAGTACATATACACAATATTAATATACCTATGTCTTCCATTTCAAATATTCTAAAGTATTCTAAGTAAGCTATTTAAGTAAATTCTTCACACATTTTATGAAATATTTTATTACGAGTAGTCTTACGTCCACTTAACTCATCTATTCATACTAAATTTCAGACAAAGGTAAAATTCTATAGAAATTTTAGGTAAAACACTTGCGAAATAATATATACAATAATATAAATGCGGTGCAAAGCGATGCTACTTTTCTTAGTTTTCCATTATTCTAATCCTTTCATGAACTTTCCACTACCTACACGATAATACCATTTCTCAAGTACTTGCGGTTCAGAACTCTGAAACAAAAGGTACAAAGACGGTTAATTACTTCGCTAAGCCCAAGCGAACAATAGTTGTCGCTATTATAAATACAAAACACTAATAATACCCTATACCTAGGGCAAATAATATCGATCATTTCCAACAACAATTCCAGCTTAGCGAAGACTGGAAACGATATTAGCTACTCTCTCTGAAAAATTTGTATCATTCTGCTTTCCTCGCTATTCACACCTGTTTGTGGAATTTGTGCGCGCACCGGTATTTAAGAGAGGGAAAATCCCAGCGTAAATTCATTCACATGTTTCTCTTCAACTAGGTTTTTTCTCAGGTTAGCAGCTGACAAGTGTTCTGCACTGATTTCAGTTAATATTTCGCGCTCAACTGTCAAAATTGTCAAGAACAAATGCAAGCGGCCCGCATGGAAACAAATTGTTTACTTAAAAAACAACAAAAAAGTCGTAAATTTATTAAAAAATAAAATCAAAAACTATATATAGAATACTGAGTGATAAAGTGTAGTAAACAAAGTATAGAACTGTTATTATTAGAAGAAAAAAAAGTGTAACTATTTGTTTGGATCGTTTGAAACAATCATATATCAAAACGAAAAAATGAAGCTACACATATTGACAATATTTTTTATAATTCTGGAGCATATCAATAGAGCACTCACACAAGGCATACCACTGAGTCCGTGTCCCAAATTATTCCAATATCGTTTCGATGGTGCTGAATGGTTTGGTTTATTATCGGTACGCAATCCAGATATTGGACAAGCACTGCACCTAAGAGTCACACTTTCAATGAGGGGAAAACCCACAACAGTAAGTTGGAAAACATATTAAATTAATTAATAAAATTAATTTTTTTAATTAATAAAATATTTTTTTCAGGATTATTTGGGTGAAATTGAACTATTGACCCGCGGTCAGTTTCTTAGTGACTCGCCTGTGATGTATAAAGTAAAGTTTCCAAAACATCATTTTCCTCCGAAAGTGTTGCAAATCACCACAAACAATCAAATTGTTTGTTTAGGAGCTGCAGGTGAGGTGACATACATATACAAAACGTATTTCTATTTACTTTATGTCAGTCGTTGCAAAAAGCACGTCCCACTTCCTGCTGTACGTGTTAAATTTCAAAAATTCAGCTTGAAAAATACATTTTTTGCATACTTTTTAACATGAAATCCTTTTTCCTCACCACAACTCGAACAAAATTTTACTAATTTTTTATTTTCATTGCTGCTTTCATTTCATGTAACGTGAAACTCTTTTTCCTCTCCAATCTCATGCTCATTGCTGCATCTATCATTGTTCTACATATCACATCACACCAACCTGTATGTAACTGTTACTATTAAATTTCTGACACCTAACAACTTTATCGCAAATGCACATCCTACAACAATGAATTGAAACCAAACGTCACCAACGTCAATCGCTCTTTCATCCTTTCCAGATCACGGTATATTTGTGACACAGATACAATTGGAGCACACAAGGAAGTTTGCATTTATACCGGATGATATAACAATGCAGTTGCCGCCCGATTTTGTGATGCCAACGCCCACAGCAGAAGGTGCCGCAGCCACTCCTACCAAGGACTCTGGAATGTTGCCTGCAAGTATGGGTTTCGACACCAAACACTTCTCATTGCCAACCCTCGACATGTAAGTTCCTAACAAATCAATAAAACTTAATTAACTTTTTTTTGTTTGATGAAATTAATAAGTTAACTAAGTAATTTGTTTTTCCACTTTTGCCTTTTACAATTTAACTCAATTAGCAATCCTGTGCGTACGCCAAATGACATCTGCGGCAGAATTGACGACCGCATACGTTTTCAAGTTCTGCATGCGATGAAAGCTGGCTTGACACCCGGCAATCAACATCGAAATGAAAATTTGAACTCAGCGGGACTGCTTCTACCCAGAATAGTGGAGGGCAGCGGTGACGCCACTATGCCATTGATTACATCCGATATTGAGGATGCGAATTTTGCGCCAACATTTGCAGCAGATGGTTCAATGGCCAACGATGAGTTGCCTTCGATCACACGCGGTGCCTGGCCCTGGTTGGCAGCAATTTACGTTAACAATTTGACTTCGCTCGCCTATCAGTGCGGTGGCACGTTGGTATCCAAACGTGTTGTCATTAGTTCAGCGCATTGCTTTCAGTTGTTTAAGAAACGCTACACAGCAAACGAGGTACTCGTATTTTTGGGAAGACACAATTTGAAAAACTGGAACGAAGAAGGCTCCCTCGCAGCGCCAGTCGATGATATCTTCATACATCCTGACTTCAATAGCCATCTAAATACGTACGATGCTGACATTGCGGTTTTGATTCTGAAGCATGAAGTACGGTAAGTATCTGTGTGTGCGTGTGATGCAATCCTCACAATCCAAATTGTGAGCTCTCTGAGTGCATTTCATTTCATAATTGAAATTTTTAATGCCAAACATATTTATTTTACCATTACTTACCATTTCACTATTTCAGTTTTAATACATTCATACGTCCGGCCTGCCTGTGGAAGGGCTCAACCAAGCAGCAGTACATTGAGGGCGAACATGGCATCGTTGTCGGATGGGGCTTAGCTAATATAAATGCCACTTCCGCTCCGTCGAGTTCATCCACTGTACCGAGAGTTGTTGACGCACCAATTGTTTCCAATGCGGCATGCTTTAAGGCTAATGACAAATATCGGAATATATCATCCAATCGCACATTCTGCGCGGGATTTGTATCAGCAGTCACACCAACGATTGCCACGCAAACAATGGGAAACAAGGCTGAACTGCAGCGCAAACATAAATCCAAAATGTGTACCGGCGATTCGGGCGCGGGTTTAATGATTTTCAAAAATGATAGGTGGATGTTGCGTGGTACTGTGTCCGCTATGGTACCGGTGGAGGGAGCGAGTAGAAATGCAACTAGTGGCAGATGCAGTGACAATCAGTATGTCGTCTATACTGATGTGGCGAAATTTCTGGATTGGATTTTTGCATTTATTATTTAGCAAATCGCTGGAAGGTTGGCAATTGTTTTTGAATTTGTGGTAACCGAATTTATAACCTAATTTACTGTTCGTGCCAAGCATGTAGCATGTTTTACTTATATAAGCTCTAGTTTATTTTTCATTTTAAATTATGTAAATATATCATTTATTTTAATATATACAAATGTAAGCAATCAATAAAGGAAAAACCTGTGATAATTGTACGATTAATTCCATAATTAAGTTTTTAATTTTTTTTACGATTTTGTAGTTCATTTAGGAGGTTTCTAATTAATGAAAAAGGACTTCGAATTGATTTATTGTCTAAATACCATAAAAAATAGCATTAAAATATTTAATTTTTTTTATTTTCTTATATATTGTTTCAACTGCTAAAACTAATTATGACCAAAATTAAGATTTGAGCGTTACCATTGGCTTAAGCTAGTTTATATATGAGGAATGGCTTGTTTCTTCACATTTTACATATGTAGCATATAGCAACCATTTTAAATTTTGGTCATTTCCCTTGTGGGACATTTTTCGACTTAAATCAGTCGATTTATGTATAATGAGCTGATTTATATAAAAGTTAATAAATTATCCCCATTAGTGGATTTAATGAGTAAACAGCCTAAACGAGACAAAGAAAACATGGTATTCAATCCTTATTGATCACTATTTTTGTTGTGAAATACTTTCTAAAGTTAGTTTATTGATTTGATAAACATATATAGAATGGTCCATAAATAAGCCATATTTTTTATCAAACCGAAATTTTTGGTTATCCAGCAATACAGTCTTGAAAAAAAATTTGGGACGAAAACAATTATGTTTTTGAATTTTTTTGTAGGTTGTAGGTCGTACATCAGTTTATTATTGTTTCCATCTATAGGGCTATAGTTCAAGAGCAAGCATATCTCTTAACAATAGATAAACTCAGTTTAGCATTAATGATAAGCGTGAAATTAATATTTTAAATGGAATTTATTACTTTTTGCTCCTAAAAGTTTTAAATCGATGTAGCTCAATCATGGTTACATGAATTTCAATCGTAAAGGTGATAAAAATATTATATTATATATAAGATATTCACAGCAAATAAAACTTATCTCTCATTTTATGTGACGGATTTAAAATATGTTATTCGGAATATCCGGTTTAGTATGTTATACCTCGATATTATAATGTTCACAGTTCATATTTACTGCTCAATTATTTTGTTACGTTCTTTCTATCACGTACCTATCTTCCATCTTACCATCTTTAAAAATTTGCATTGTATATACACATTTATTCAACTGCAATATCTTTTGTTTTCTACTAAAATTCTTTTCTTTCTCTTCCTGGAAAATGTTTGAAATCTTCTCGTGGTATGTGAGTTTGTACCTTTGTCTGAACATATTTTGTTAATTACTTCACTAATAACGCTTAAGTAAAACAAACTGCGGAAATAAAGGATTTGGTGACCTCGAAAACAAAAGGGTTAAATGTATTGCTGTGATCCATAAGTACAAGAAACTGTATCTATAAATACAGTTAATATTGTTATAATATATGTACAATTGTGTTATGTGTATAACATACCTTTATATCATATTATTATATGAGAGACAATCATATATATAATTATAATGGCCCAACTGTATGAATTACCCATATACGTGTTATCGTCTTTTTTCAAACCAAGAGTAAATTGTAAGCATGGAAACATAAAGCACCTTTATTTCAATAATATGAAGAAAATAAATATATACTTCTGGTATATATACTATTATGAATACAAAAAAAAATTAATATAATTAATTAATGAATGATGATATATTATATATATAATGAATTATATCATTATATATATAACAAATCATAATCATAATATATAATGTCATTAGTATATATTATCGAAATCATATTAAATCCTGACAAGATTTAGTGTACTAAACTTTAATTGATATTATAATTTCAAAGGGATCATTATAAATCTTAATTACGTCTGTAGATTTTATTGGTTCTAGCTCTAAAACTTTTTTAAAAAATTAACGACATATGTAGTAACTATGCAGCAAATAGTAATCTTTCACATTCCCATGATACTTTCTACAATAATACATCAATGTATACCCACACAATTAAGATAATATTATTTTAGATATCTTCCATTCAAGTTATTACGGATCTATATAATTCAATGAGCATGAGCATTTCATCTTTAGTCAGACAAAAAGCATTTTATATTTCGAATAAAGGGTCGAATATTCCTAGATAAAGAGTTCCTTATGTCAGATAAAGACAGAAGCTTCCATCCCGGACAACTGCTCCAGGCAACCACACATAATCTAATAGAAATTAACAATAAATTTTTAAATAATATTCTTTGTTGTAATATTTTAAAGAATGCAGTTAACGACAAGCAAACGTCTGTTTATCCATTGGTGAGGACGAAACTCACATACCAGAAACATTATTATAGTATAATAATATATAACTTACTACATTATCATTATTAAAATATATTGAAAAGAGCATTTATAAATTGACATACCATTTTCAGAAGATGTTGAAAAGTGCACATAACCGCAAGCAAACGGATAAACAAGTTTATCTATTAATAAGGACAGAAACTTCCATTCCAGAAATCTTGTTATACCTCAGAGGAAAACCAGCCAGTATCAAATAATCTGATATAACTGAACAGATTATCATTATTAAAATATATAGAAAAGAACGGTTAACCGCGAGATGTTTATTTATTGGATATCTAGCTGAAACGATGTTGACG
>NC_051846.1:149224158-149226849 GCF_002237135.1 Teleopsis dalmanni | reverse complement strand
GATTATTTAATATAATATTAAATATTCATATATGCGTCGGGCCGAAACCCGGTAACGGGATGTTATAGCTAAATAAGTAAGTGTATTTAATCTAAAATATAAGTTAAATATATTTAAATAATATATTTTATATAGAAAACTAAAGAAAACTGTCATTGTGGTTTGTAAATTAAATAAAAAAAATAAATAAAATAATATAAAAATAATTTTTGTTGTTGTAGCCACTCCTTTTCGAAGCCTCTGTAATAAATATATAAAATAAATAAAAAAGATAAGCTAATTAAGCTAATGGATTTATAGCCCATTTATAAAGGTTTTACTTATTTTCTTTTTAATTTTTATTAATTCAAGCATATTTACTTTTGATGTAACCTATTCCGGAATATTGCTTTGACCACCACATATATGTTAATTTCTGATATAGCCTATTCTAGATATTGCTTTTGTCAACCTACTCTAACAATATATTGGTTTCTGATATAGCCTATTCCGGGATAATTTGTTTTGTTCAGCTCATTTAAAGCATGTATTGATTTCTGATATAGCCTATTCCTGTATATTGCTTTAATCATCCCATTCCATGCATATAATCACTTTAAATCACTTTAAATATAGTCTATTCCACGATACTGCCTCGGTCAGCTCATTGTAAGCATATATTGACTTCTGATGTAGCCTATTCCAGGATATTTTATTTTGGTCAGCCCATTCTAAGCATATATTGACTTCTTAAGGAACCTATTCTGGGATATTGCTTTGCTCAGCCCATTCTTAGCATAAATTAACATCTGATATTATGTAATTTACTTCATATGTCGTCAGGTTTTTACCACTGGTGACATAATCGTGGATACGAAGATGTTTATGTAGTATAATGGGAAACAAGATTAAAGATTAAGATTAAACTATTCGTCGTAAGATCTTTGCTACTTTCTAAAGTACATTTGCAATAGAGTACTGAACTTGACTTAGAAAGCAGGATAAGATTTTCATTATAGTTATAAGATAATTTTTTAATTTCTGAAACGTTGACAGATTTCTTGTTGTTCAGTATGGAAAGTTTCATCTATGGACTGAATTGAAACTGAAAAGTTTAAAGCAAAACCCATTGAATTAGCGTGAAGAGTTAGCAATAAGGGGGTGGGTTTTGGGTAATGAGTGAGCTGATGAGCTAGCCAGAACTGCATCAAAAACCACTTTTACAGACCCTCAACCCTTTTGTGGGTTGAACTGGATCAGGTTAAAACAAATGATAAGGGAGAGGGAGAATTTTTTGTGTCTGGTGTATTGGGAAGATTTCTCTGGACTCAGAGAAATCAATTACATATACTTTAATTATCTGCAAATCCAGAATGCAGATTATGCCTCGAAGATGAGTAGAAAACTATGCATATTCATTGCGACTGTTCAGCTTGAAGAAGGCACTAAAGAAACTTGATTCATGTGGAATTTCTGTGCTCAGTACAGATTAAGAGCTCTTCTCCAGATTTAGTTGAGGACTTTGTGTAATTAAAAGTGAATTTGGTACAATAATACTTTTTTGATCGCAGTACCGGCTATGAATTTAAATTGAAGTTCTTGTCTCCTAGTAAAGTGAATCGCTGACAAGAACTAAGCGTTGAATATGTCAGGACTTTCGCAGAGACAATGAGCTTCTAAGTTAGTATTCTTTATATAGGTATTTTCCGTTTTAAATATATGACATAGAACACAACCCAAAATCCATCTTATCAACATTTTCATTTGTGAAAAAAATTCTTTATTGTATATAACAAACATATATATATACATCAGTGACGACGCGTGCCCTATCTGGAAGGGTGTGCGGCTCTTCTACAATGTTGTTTTACATGTACCGCTTAAATTTAAAATGATAAATTGAAATATATGAGATGTTTTATGAAGAATAACTATACATTAGGCAATAATATATTCACAATATAATATTTATAATTTAATTAACAAATATTAAATTAAATAAATTAAATTAATAATTTGCACATATATACATATATATATATGAGTTGAATATTATATCAATATGGATTAAACACAACTTTTTACATACTTCTTATAACATCAAACCAACTTTCTTTAAACAAAAAAGTTTGTACTCAAACCTATACATGTTTATGCATTTATCAAACAAAATCGAATAAACTTGCAACGTATAAATGTGCGGCCAACTTTTCCGCACGCAAAGGGGACGAAATACAATAGAAATGCGATTTAAGCTGCAAACTTATGAGCACAACTAACAACTATAGCAGCTAAGAGAAGCAAATTGATTGAGTTTTCATAGACAATTATATTTAATTGTTTTTGCTAAAACTTTAATGTTTGAAAATATATATATATATGGAAATGTAATAAACAATATTAATTCTTGATGTAAAGATATTTAATAAATTTATATAGGACATTTTGCAAATTATTTAGGGTGTGCGCCGCACACCTCCGCACCTTAGAACAGTCGTCACTGATATACATATATATATATATATGTAACCAGCATTATACCTTTATATGTATATGTATATATTATATATATAACTAACTACATATATGATATATTTTAAAATTTGTTCAGTAGTATTAGTTTGTGTTATGTATTTTCACTTGGATAGTAAATTATCTTTATAAAAAGTTAGTTATTTTTATATATAAACGGCTTGATGATGAAGAAATTTT
>NC_051846.1:149219763-149224058 GCF_002237135.1 Teleopsis dalmanni | reverse complement strand
TGGCTATATTTATCTCTGTGACTATGCAATATAATTGCGCACATGTATCGCATACTCGTATAATTATTGCTGTTGCAAAGTATGCTCTCTGATTACGATATAAGTTGCATAGCATTGAAGTAAATCAGTGCAATATATTAACTGAAAGTGAAAATCTTTAAATGAGCTCCACATGACTTGTCTCAGATACTTGCTTGACTCTAGGTACGAAGTGCATTCACCAGCGAGCAAATAATGTCAATTTCGTTTCCCGTCAATGTATTTCATTGAAAATAATCATTTTTTATTATGTTGTGGTCGAAAACTAGACAATAATGTAATAATTTAGATCGTTACATATCGTAAATATGTTTCAGGAAATCTCTGCTCCATATCAATTACTGTCATGTGGCTGCAAGCAAAATGATACTTTATTGTCTAATAGTTTAAATTTTATTAACTATTAATTTGAGTTTCAAATCGACTATTAATTTGAGATGTGATTACTGATTGATATTTAATTACTGTTATTAATTTTATTAAATATACTTCGAAATTTAGTGTAACTTTTTCAATAAAATTGAAAGTATAAATATATTTAAATGCAATATATGCTATACTATAGTGTATATTGTCAAGAAAAAACTTTAATTGCAAAATTTAGTAATATTCTACTTGAATATTGAGATAGCTTGCTTCGCGCTCTCCTATTATCAAATTGATACTATAAGGTTGTTCGGAAAGTAATTTCGTTTTTCCCGACAGAGGATTTAATTGTATTTTTTTGCACCCAACTTCACACTTAAGCCGTATAATTTTTATATGCTTTGACAGCTCATATAACAAGGCTTGTGTGTGAAAAATTCCAATTAATTCTACGTAGTAGTTTTTGGATGGCGCCCTTTTAAATATGGGTAGCAATAAGCAGCATTTTCGACATATCTTACTGTTTTACTACAGAAAGCGTATAAATGCTGTTCAAGCCAGAAATAAATTGACCGATGTGTATGAAGAGGGTGTGTTGACAGTACGTCAGTACCAGAACGGGTTCACTAAATTTCGATGCGGCAATTTTAATGTCGAAGACGCACCACGTTCGGGAAGGCCGGTTGAAGCTGATAAAGACGTGACAAAGATATTAGTTGCTACGAATCGTCGAATAACAACACGTGAAATCGGATTAAGGTCAAATTTATCAAATTCAACAGTTTATGACCACTTGAAAGGCCTGGGATTATTCTCAAGGCCCGATGTATAGGTTCCTCATACGAATACTGTCTTTCATTTTCACAAAAAAAAACGAAATTACTTTCCTAACAACCTAATATATATATTTTGTAATCAATTGCTACCATATATATTGGATGCTTTCAAATAGTTGAAAGTATTGGACAAACTTTCAAAGATTTGAAAATTAATTAAAAGGATTCCAGTTTGAAATAAAATAAAGAGTTTTTTTTATTTACATTAAAATTTATTATTTGAATTAATCTTTAAATTATGATAAAAAAAAATTAATTTTTAGCATTCTGGATTTAAAGTAAATTTCATAATTAGGGATTAGCATCTCTGGTTCTATGCGAAAAAAATACTTCAGCTATAAAAAGACGGAATATACAAAAATATAACACCTAAGATCAGCTATAAGATACTCCATCCAGTCCTGGGCTGCACAGAAAAAATTATAAAAGAAACAACAAAGTTTTTAATTATTTTTAATTAATTTAATTTTTGGCTGACCATACAGCTATTCAAATATTGTCCAATATCCAACATCAGAGCAACGTAGCAGGACGACTAGTGGATCATATACTACAGCAAGTTTTGCATATATTTCTTCAAATATCCACTATCACAGCAACGTAAGGGGACAACTAGTGTATCATAGGCTATGGAAAGTTTTGCATATATTTCTTTTTTCAAAATTCTTTTTTATTGCAACTATTTACTTGAATCAAGCTATCTAGCTATCTGTATTGCATATAAAGACAATAGCTTACATTGAATACAGTCATCCACATTTAAGATTTATTATAACAAGGCTGCCTAGAAAATAATATCTTGAAATAGTGGATTTTTTAAAATTATATATATATATATATAAGTATTTGTTCCAAGCAGCATGAATAAGTCAACTAGTTTTTGACTAGTTTTTCTATCGTTTGTCAAAGGAGCGACAATCTCTTACAGTAGAAATATGGATTCGATTTAGTGTTAATGAACTAATAATAAATTTAAATTCATCATAGAACTCTTAAGTTTATTTCAGTATAAAAGCATTTATTGTTTTATACTCAAAAATCTTTTAAGATGCCCTTAAGATCAAACGAAAGGTTCGCAAAAGGTTCTAGGTAGTTTTAAACCCTGAGGTTTTCATTATTTATATACGGCATCACAAAGGGCCAATAGGCCTAAGTGGATCCACTGGGGATCACCGGTATAACCTATAACCTAACCTAAGATCAAACTAGCTATAGTTTCCTATCTCATATGAAAGCAGTCTTCCCTGTAGTTTACTTCAAGAACTATATAAGCTAGAAATTTAATATTTTCAGAAATGGTTAACATTTTAAATAAATGTTGTTTTTATATGCATATATATGTAATAAAAAAATTTATGTACTTATTATATTATATTATACACACAATATATATAAGCACTCAAATGTTTAAAGCTTAATAATTTATAACTTAATGAACTTATATGATATAATTTATTTAACATGATACTATTTATATTATTAGTAAAAGGAATATAAAGGCATGTATTTTTAAATAATAACATAATCGTTTAAACATTTTTATTGCAGTTTTTTTTTTATATTTTATTTTTTTTATAAAATAATTTTTTTTCTTATTTTCGTTAATGCTATTAACCCTTGACATACGATTTGTGTTTTTTTTTTCTTTTTATGACCAACTACTTTAACTACCATTGAAATTATTATTATTTCTTCTATATGGAAATGTTTTGCAAACTACATATGTTGCAATTATGATATATTTTTACTAGTTAGCTTTACATGCTGCACGGAGCGGTGATAAAATATAAAAAACCAAGCAAATAAATTTCACAAAAATTATTTTATTAGTCAAAAAACTTTTTAACGAGCGGTCGTAGACCAGTGAGAAACTGGAAGTTTGTGTGAGCAACTATGAACGTGACATCATGTCGCACTGGGCCAAATAATGCAATACCAAAATAAACAGTTCGATACTCTTTTGACCTGTAAAATCTCAAAAGAAAAATAATATAAGTTCATTTAAATATGCAGAGGCTGTCTCCGGGTTTAACTCTGTAGTTGTTGTTTAAGATACATTCTCATGAAAAAAAATGTATGTACTATATTATTTACATATCTCTATAACATAATAGGAAGAAAGGTATTAACTACGGACAGTGTATGTTTCAGTCAAAATGGGCTGCCTGCTAATATTTTTTTCTTTTTATTTATATATTTAATTGCTTACTAATCTGATTTCAGTTGTTATGTTTAAAATGTTGTGATAATAGTTTCATATTATCTTATGTCACATTGAAATACAGTGGACCAAAATAGTTATGGAACATTTGAACATTAAAAAAATTTAATTTCCAAAGACTTACAAAAAATCACTTCAGTATTGGTTAAGAGTTGTCAAAAACATATAATCATATTAGTATTTATATATTAAAATAATTAACAATAAATTACAAACCAATAAACTTGATGTCACAGTAACATTCATAGAAAACTTGTTTTAAAATTAACAAAAATAATTAATTTTTCTTTATCTATATTTTGTGATTAAAGAAAAAACCATGTACCAAAGCTGTACATGTGACCAAATGTGCTGGTTTATATCATTTTCTTTTTAAGTGGAGATAATTTTTAACACACATATATCAAAAAATTATACTGTTCTTTCATACAAAGTCTCGACAAAGTCTCTAACCATTTGGGATATAGTTTATGTGGCAAATTTAAACACTTTATATCAATTTTTGGGTGGGTCTTTATTTGTAAATATTTTTTTATATACTAACTTACCCTATCTTATCTATACATGTTTTTTATTTTCGGATGCCAAACATCCCTATTATATTGTAGAATTATTTACATGTTTGCTATAACAATAGCATAATTCATAGCATGCGCATATTGATTTCTTTATGTAGGATGCTAAACATCCCTACTACATTTTAGAATTATCTAATTGTTGCGATAATATTAAAATATATCAAACGTATGTACACCCGAGACCATACAAGCGCACTGATAAAACTATGATTTTAAATAAAATTATCTCAACCCGTTGAAATGTAAAATATATTG
>NC_051846.1:149213743-149219663 GCF_002237135.1 Teleopsis dalmanni | reverse complement strand
TAAAACTATGATTTTAAATAAAATTATCTCAACCCGTTGAAATGTAAAATATATTGGAAACAAATATAGATTTATATCTATATTAATATAGATATATTAACAAATATAGATTTAAACATTTCTTATCCTACAATATTTAACACAATGTCTTACAAAAGTTTGCTATCTGGAATCAAATAATCTTACTCTGAATACATGCACACAGTAGATTTAATGACAATAAAGTGATACATGAATTAGCTAAGGAAGCTGCCTCAAGATTATTATTATTAGAGGTTAGAATGCACTGCGACCAGAATAGATCTATTGTGCATTGCCTCAAGATAACCATATAGGTCGAAGCTAATTATGGGTTTCAACGAACTTCAAAGGTCTAGCTGCACTGGATTACATCAGCAAAGCCAACTACGAATAGTCTAACGGGTAATGATCCCACTGAATCAAGCTCTTCTTCCCAAAATACTTTGAGAAATATAGCAAATGCCTGCTAAATCTAAATAGTTCGCATTTAGAAACAATAAGTGGGATAATAAATGATCACTGCGGTTAAATAACCATTAGAAACCATTAAAAGCACATAATATGTAACATAGATTATCACAGAAACGGCTTTACATATCTTTGAATAATGCATTGCTCTTAAATATAATAGGAGAGAGAGAAAGCGAGAGAGAGTAAGAGAGAGAGAGAGTAAGAGAGGGAGAAAGTAAGAGAGAGAGAAATAGAGAGAGAAAGCGAGAGAGGGAGAGAGAGAGAGAGAAAGAGAGAGAAAGAATTGAACTGCAAATCAGAGTGTCGAACATCGACCTAGAAAATATTTTGACTTTTCTAGATATAATTGTGGTGAAGAATCTTTTTAAAGGCATTAGAAAGGCAAGAATTTTCCACAAAGCATTAATTGATGAATAAATCAAGTTAAGTACTTATACATTGACCTAGAAAAATAATAACTATGGTATTGATATATATAACTGCAAGAAAGAAATTCTTCAGTAACTTTAAAAAGAATAAATCTAGTTAAGTACTTATACATTGACCTAGAATAGACATAGCAATGGTATAGATATAAATAGCTATAAGAAAGAAACGCTTCAGTGACTTTTTAAAGGCAAACATTTTTCATATAGCATCGGAACAAGAATAAATCAAGTCAAGTACTTGTAGATTGACGTAGAAAATATATACGAATAGTATAGATATATATAGCTGTAGTGAAAGAAATCCTTCAGTGACTTTAGAAAGACAAAAATTTTCCACAAAGCATTGATCCATGACTCAATGAAGTCGAGTATTTAAATATGGATCTAGAAAAGATATAGCTCTAGTATAGATAAATATATAGATGTAGTGAAATAAGTCCTTCAGTGACTTTCGAAAGGATGAGAATGAATATTTCATCAATGAACGTAGCGCCACAGAAGATTAATGTTGGACCTTGTATAACATCTTTAAATAATATTGTAAATTTATTGTTAATGCAAATATGTCTCTTAAAGCTCTTTACTACTAATACTGCTCTCTGTTCCAATGTACTTCATTTTACATCTTTATGTACGTAATAAAATTTATAAGTTATGGGTCAATAATATCATTTATGAAAATGTCAGTCACATAACATTTCTTATGGATTTGATAAACATATCAATATATCACTCATTGTCGTAAGTAATTACAGTCTGTCTTTAACTGTGCATAAAAAAAGATACATTTAGAAAAGTGATTATTTTACAACATTTTACATGTTTTCGGTCAAATTATTTTGTTAATTTGTATCTGCAACTATTCACGATTTTTATGAGCGCACATGAATGTAATGAAGTTCAAGAAATGATTGACGCGTTGAGTGGCGTTGCCGTGCGGCGTTCAAGTTGCCAATGAAAGGAAAGTTTCTGCTTATCAACACGTCTCAAATGCGTTTAACATGTGTTAACGTGGAGCGTTCAGGTCTTACCTTTGCACTTGGCTTGGGTGCAAGAGTGCAGTTGGAGAATTTTAATTAATTTGTACGACGCTTTAGTCCGACGACGACAAGTGGAATTTAGGCTAATGAAATTTTATAACGCAATGAGGGTGTGTGACGCTAAGTTTCCAAATAATCCACTAGCCGCGAGACTATAGTTTCTCAACGACGGCTTGGGAAATTGTCAACAAAACTGAGAGTTAGAAAGGCAAATAAATAGTAAACGGTTTTCTGTTTAGGTAAAATAGTTATTAAATTAAAAAAATAATAATTTCTATGCTTTTTCACTTTTTAATAGGAAATAAATTTTCATCAAATTTTTGTTTTTTTTTATAAAAGTGAAATTTATAAACAACACTCACTTTTAGTTACAGTTATTGCAGAAGACAAATATAACTAGGGAACTTCTCAATAGGACGCTAAAAATAGTTCCACAAAATCAATGAGAACAAAACATATTAATTCTTTTAATAAAAAAATATTTTGAAAGAATATAATTTATTGGCACTATTTTTGTGTTAAAAATAACTCTATTTCATTATATTAAAAATAAAACTTAACAGATTAAAACGAAACCTTGGCAAACTTTTAAAATTTGCATAACCCTAAGTCAATCCATCAAATTAACTAAAAAGAAATTAAACATCAAATAAAATTTTGTCAACAAGTTTCACAAAAATTATTGTTAGAAAACAATAATTATTTTATTATAAAATAAAGAAACTTTATTAAATAAATATTAAATAATATCTTAAAGAATTATATATTGTCTTCTTAATTTATGAAAATTACTTTAACCGACATTTCTCAATGCTATGCCAATCAACTACCTGCATAAAGACAATCAGATACAGATTCAGATACAAGATTGACAAGCCATTGTCAAAATCTGACAAATCTTTTTCTTCATCTCTTTTTTTTTTTAAAAAATTAATTTTTTTTTTTGAGTTCTTTAGAGTGTAAAGATTTTTTAATCGTTTTTGTTTGCTTCTCTTTCAAATCTCTGGACCGTCGTCTCCGATAATAATTGGTCATCATAACAATCGTTTTGTGCGTGCGGCACAGCAACTTTCTCTAAATGGAAATTTAAAATTGAAATTTTAAATTCCATTGGAGAATTTTTTAAATTTCATTTTTTTCACTATTTCTATTCTGTTGTATTGTATTATGTGTAGTATGATTGTATGATTGTATGATGATTCACGTCTGCGTTATTAGTATCATTAACAATAGCTTAAAATTTTCTATAACCAAAATTGTGAGAAATTTGTATTGTTTGACTTCAAGACAAACGCTCAAGCGACTTAAAAATGAATATTAATTTTAAAAATTCATTAAAATTTAAAATTTATTCTTCTACAGATTTTTATCTTAAAATAAAATTATTTTATATATTTACTACTGATGAAAATTTAGTTTCCTTTAGCGACTTTAAAAATAAATAATAAAAATAAAAAATTAATTAAAGCATAAATGCATGTGTATTTTATAAATGCAGGAAATATTATATTTTATAAGAATTTTATATATTTTAATATTATTTTAATATTAATATTAATTAATAGTTGAACAAACATTTTAACGTCTGTCAACAACGTCAATATTATTATATAGAATCAAACATTTTAAAATATTTTAAAAATAAAAATTTATTGTTTTAATGACCAAAATTTTTAATAATAATTTAATAATTTTTTATGGGATAATTGGGCAAAAGTTTTAAAAAATTTTATTTGTTTTTAAAAAACTTATTTTAACTGATATTTCGACTATAATCTATAGTACCCTGATGATGACTACAGACTACAGTTTTTTTTATTTTTTTATATAAATTCAATAAATAAAGAGAATAATAAAAATTAATTCACAAAAAAAAAATCAAACTAAGAACAGTCTTATGTGTAGGTGCACAATAGATCCGACGGTCTATCCCAATGCCACATCCCATAACAATAATAATAAACGTCTTATGTTAATACCTTACGTTATCTGGATAACGTAATTGAGGTAACTTTTTTAATCGAGATGCACTTTTAGTGCAATTCTCATTTCCGATTGGTAAATTTAGAACGAAAGGTGTAGCAGTAGAGATTGATTTATAACACTCTAGATTTTTGCTCAGAGCAGCAAAAGAACACTGAAATTAACAGCTGCTTTCTATGAGTTAAAAAATAAAGTGTTATTTGATTCATCATAAGTTTACTAACAAAAGTACAAAAACGATAGATTACCGTAAAAGTGTTCAATTTTCGAACAATATTTAACAAATCGAAAGGTTATCTAGTTTGAATATAAATTCACCAATGGGAAATGTCATTAAAATGCTTGGAAGTTCCAAAAGTACTGACCGATGTTTACAAAATCAAGCTTGAAACAATCTTTTGATTCATAAACATTGACATCCTATATGACAGCTACCACTACATGATTCTACCTAGTATCACTAGGGATTAATAGCTGTATGTGTCGCTTACGCTATCCAAATCAAACTAATCTCATATAAAGAAAATACTTAAGTAAAATCTGTTGGGAATCGGAGTATATACTAAAAAAGTTCTATTTCTAAAATTACGTTGAGGTTTTGCTCTATATTGTGTCTCTAGGAATCAATAGGTCTACGCGTGGCTTACTACTATTCAGATTAACCTAACCTTAAATGTACATAAATATTTTTAAGGCAATCTCTTAATAAAGTTAGAAAATCAGAGTACGTACTAAGAAGATTCTTATATATCCAAAGTTAAATTTCTGAATGCAACAATCATCTGAGGATTATAAAATTTGTCGAACATTGACCAGATGAGCTAAGTACTATACAAGCAGGTCATATGCAGCTCATATAATAATACACATAAAAACAGGACTTTGAAGCAGAAATTTTTTATTCCAGTTTTCGTTCTGGTTCAATGGAAAAAAATATATCGGCACGGCTACGCCTTTTATTTATATGAACACAACGGATTCTTTGATTTTCAGTACAGTCCCATTGAATTACTCTTACCCTCTTGTATTTGTATTACAGATCAGTTCGTTTATCGTGAAATTCTTTTATCTCTTAAATCACAAAAAAAGCAAAAAAAAATAACAACGACGCCGAAATAATAGGAGAACACAACCAGTTTTGAAAGTTATAGTATTAATTTCTCACTCTTAAAGGTCCAAACAGAAAATTATTTATAGATAATTATGTTTAAATTGATTGAGAATTATAATTTTTAATTTTACAAAATAGAATACAAACGAATGAGTAAGTATAATTATTTTTCTAATATGTGATATAATTTTTAATATATAGTATATAATTATAATTGAGTACATAATATAAGCCTGGTTTCAGCTCAACGTAACAGAAAAAATTGAGCATTCTTCTTTTTTATATTACAACAAAATTGTATAGTTTTCAAAGAAAACGTACAAAACCCGTCCTTCTAGGAAGATTATAACATTTTATAGTAAAATTCCATGTTTAAGAGTGTAAACGATGAGTATTTAAATAGAATTATTATTATATTTATTGAGATTTATAATTTTTAATATTATGCAGAATGCTATGTTAATTGACCGATTGAACGATTAAGGTAAAAGTTGTATTCGAATTACGTGAGTCATCCTTAAGCCACCTTCAACTAGCCCGATCAGAAGTATGTTGTCGCCAGCTGGTAGTACTAAATATATATAAAAAAATGCTTTTGATATAAACTTATATATAATTTAAAAATGATAATTTTTCCAAAGATAACCTCTAAAGTTGACTCTTATTAGTTTTTAAAATATAGATTTGTGCCACGTGAAGAAAGTTCGAGTTAAGAATTTAATATTAATTAATATGACTTGCTAATAAATAAATAAATCAAATTATTAAAATCCAATATTTGGATTTTGAAGCAAATAATTGGTATATTTATATTAAATATTTATTTCTTTAAGAGGGTTCGAACAGTAATAAAGAAACAACAACAA
>NC_051846.1:149205512-149213643 GCF_002237135.1 Teleopsis dalmanni | reverse complement strand
ATTTGAAGATTTCGCATTGCTTTCTGGAGATATAATCTATACTCTTAATGGATTATGTGCATTACTCCAAGTAATACTTCTTTTTTATATTGTGTAATAGTATATTGAGCTTACTTTACTGAGTCTCATTATTTCATCTATTGGAAAAAGCCAAATGCCGAGCAAACTCCTAGAGGTTTTTATGCGGTTGTATTTTATTCTGCTCGAAACCTACCAGTTTAATTAGAGTAAGCTTCTGGTGGGAGTCCAATTTTGCAAGCAGACCGATTTGATAATGGATTTTACTAAAGATAATTATAATATTTTAAACTCACTTTACCGAGTCTTATTACTTCATTCATTATAAGATGCCCTATTAGCTACATTTATCGTTGCGAATTTTGTGGTCTCTTCTCTTTCTTAAAAAATCTACCAGTTCCATTAGTGAGGTCCCGGTGCGAGTCAAATTTGACAACGAATTTTAGTTAAGACAGTTAAAATACTTTTACAACTTTTTCTATGATGCTGTATTATTATAACTGAGCTTTACTATCTTATTTAGTTACTGTGTCCATTAAACGAGATTGTGTATATTCCTACTATATCTGTTATTTGATTTCTAGTTTCAACAGTTAAAGAGTTATTTGTTAAAGTGATAACATATTATTTTATTTTGAAAATCACGTTTCTAAATATTCACTATCAAATTGAACACCCTTATTGTTCAGTATAGTATATATTGCATGCTTTTAGTATTATAACCATTCATTAATGAAAATCGGAAACAAACAATTAAAGGAGTAAAGTCTATAAATAAACGTTATAGAGTTGAAATTAAGTGAGTGAACTTTACCATAACTATTCTAGCTTTGTCTGGTTTGAGAAATTTTTGCCTGGTAATCATAGGCTCGTTCGCGATAATTTTGTAGGGTAGAGTGGTTGGTTAAGTAAAAAATGTCCTTGACGTTGGGGAGAAAAACCTGCAACTTAGTGCAAAGGCTTAGAACTCGTGTCTGCGAAACTATAATATTTTCTATTCAACATTTGTTTAGTTCAAAATTTAATGGAGATTTTCTTTTGTGAATATAATGAAATTTTATTATAAATAATTCATGATTGATTGTAAACTAATTATTGGTTTATTGCTAGCGTTTATGCTTTGTTGTTAATCTATATTTTCTTCCCATATTTTTGGGATTAGATTTTTAAAAAAAACGGGTTTGGAACTTGTCATCCTTTGAGGATTATTGTGACATACCCACTTTAATTCCATAGACTAGTAGCAGTTTAGAACGTCATTATGTCCTTTGGAGAGATATTGCTTAATTCCATTATAAGTGGATAGGCAGTGAATATTAACCAAAGTCTGAGTCTGGCGAGACTATGACAGTGACACAAAATGTGTTCTGTTGTTTCCTCTTCTTCGCAACAAAGTGCAGCTATCGTCTTTAGTAATACTTAAGTTCGATAGATGCTTTTTAACTCCACTCAAATCCGCTGTGGCTTGGGATCCATATTAAGTTAACCTTGTTACTTTCAGCAAATTCTTCCCAAACTAGTTTTGAGCTCATTCGAGGTAAGCGTAATGCTAGAAGTGCTGATTTACTGTTATAGAAAATATATATGTTTTTTTCCGTGACGAGTTTCTCTTTATATTCTCTTAGATATAGTTCAATTATGTGTTCTCATATAGTTTTTTATATATATTCATATAGTTTGATAATTCTTAATTACTAGCTTATTATAAATATTTATGTTTTCTCAGTGATCTATTTTTTTCTAACTATTCCCGTATAGTTCCATATTTCTAATTGGTGCCGTTAAAGTCACAAGTGTAGTTCTAAATTTTCATTTATGTACACTATTATATATTATTATCCTGAAGCGTATATAAATCTAAAATTAAAAATAAAGAACCATTCATCTTATCATATCTATCTATCTAGTATCTTATTCTTATTCAGAGCTTAAAACTGTGTCTGCATTTACTAGTGTATAATTACTGGTTAAATGTTTGCGCCAGAAGAATAGCTTTTGCCAAACCAATTCTTAGCTCTCTTCACTGCAACTGAAGGTGAATAAACTTTGACTTTTTCAAACTGAAATGTTTGCTATATTTTGTAATAATCCAAGCCATATTTCTTGAAATTATAAAAAAAAAAAGAAAAATAACACCAGAAATATTTCTGAACAAAAATTTCTTAAACATTTCCAGTACCGAGAATCCAACCGTACTGACAGGTTATTACGACTAAAAAGAAATATTGCGCTTGCGAAATTGTAATTCTTTCCGTGGGAAATTTTAATAAACATAATTTTGAATACTTTAAGTATACTTAAAAAAATAAGAACTAATTTGTAAACTCGGCTGAGTTAAGTGAAGCAATAGATTTCTTTGAAATAAGAACATAATAAGTACGTAAAATACATAAATAAGACTTCAAGCATTTGTAATTAGGTTTGTCAAAACAAAAACAAAAATAAAAACACAAAAAAAAAACTTGTTATCTAAATCTATTAAAACCTTTATGTGTATCAGATTTCAAAGAGCTTTCAGACCTTAATTTCAGTTTAATTGTTTTTGTCTACAAAACAAACCACCTTCAACTTATTCGGCTTACTTTTTGTTAGTTGCTTTTTTCTCAAAGACTGGTTGCTTGCAGCGGCTCGGGTTTATAGCGATTGAAATGTAATTTAAGTCGTTCCGTAAAGGTCAACATGTTTACCTATAACTCGTATTAGACAAGTAGATACTCCACACACTCCATACATATGAGTATACATTCTAATACTACGAGTAACTTATCTATCATTTGTAAGCGCATATGGTTGGAGTCTACGGTTGGAGTGAGCTGGCCAAGTGTGAATTGGTATAATTAGCTCATGTTTACGTTAGATGAATGACGTATATGGTGGGTTTACTTAGCCGCCAGGTAAGTTTACTTGCATAATTTTTTCAATTTCTTTAATTTAAAATGCAAATATAGGAAAAAAATTAAAAATAAATAAACAGAAAATTAAAAAAGTTGAAAAGCTATTTTACATATTGCAACTATTTGCATTGTTCGAGATTGTGACTCGGTTTTGTATCTTCCACACGAGGGCATTTGAGCCAACCATGTTGCAATCATGTTTAGTTTTACAAATATTTCCTGAGGAAGCCAAAGTATTATAAGTAAATAAATAATTAAAGTTTCTGTGATACTAAAGCAATATATATATATATATGTATATGGTTTTTTTTAAATATTCATTAGTCTATTATTAACATAAATTTTCTCATGTTCGTAAATTCTTCAACTTGAAATGAGAGCGGATGTAATTTCTATTTTTAATTTTTTTCTACAAAACTGAACAAATGTAGTTTTTAAACCTTTAAAGCAAAAATGTTTATTAGTTTTAATAATTATTTTAAAAAATAATTTTTTTCTTGTCTTAAATGAATGACAGTAAAAAATTGATTTCTTTTGATTTTCCAAAAATTTCACCCTGAAGATAATTTTCTGTTTCTAATAAACTGTGAAGTCCATGTATTTGATAAATGAGTCCTCTCAATTTTTTCATTTGTCTTCTATCTGTTAATGATTTATACTATTAACTATTCGCAAATGCTTTTGATATTACTACGACCAATTTCCTGAACTCTTTGTGTAGCATAGAGCGTCCACCATCGATTTGAATCGTATTCTATAAGGAGCTGTTCTTGTGAAATTATTCCAAGTGCGCCAGATCGCCGAATACCTAGGGAGTTTCATCGCACTGCTTGCCTTGTTATATTACTTGTGGATCCTCGAAGTGGTAATATTAATTTCTTATAACTCAAACGTTCTTCACGTGTCACAAATCTATATTTTAAAAACCAATAAGAGTCACCTTTAGAGGTTATCTTTGGAAAAATTATAATTTTGAAATTATATATAAATTTATATCAAAAGCATTCTTTTATATATACTTAGTACTACCAGCTGGCGACAACATATCTCTGATCGGGCTAGGTGAAGATCACTTGACGCGGTGGCTTAAGGATGACTCACGTAATTCGAATACAACTTTTACCTTAATCGTTCAATTAGTCAATTAACATAGCATTTTGCATAATATTAAAAATTATAAGTCTCAATAAATATAATAATAATTCCATTTAAATACTCATCGTTTACACTCATAAACATGGAATTTTAATATAAAAGGTTATAATCTTCCTAGAAGGGCGGGTTTTGTACGTTTTCTTTGAAAACTGTACAATTTTGTTGTAATATAAAAAAGAAGAATGTTCAATTTTTCTGTTACGTTGAGCTTAAACCAGGCTTATATTATGTACTAAATTATAATTATATACTATATATTAAAAATTATATCACATATTAGAAAAATAATTACACTTACTCATTCGTTTGTATTCTATTTTGTAAAATTAAAAATTATAATTCTCAAACAATTTAAACATAATTAACTATAAATAGTTTTCTGTTTGGACCTTTAAGAGTGTGAAATTAATATTATTACTTTCAAAACTGGTTGTGTTCTCTTATTATTTCGGAGTCGTTGTTGTTTTTTTTTTTTTGTTTTTTTTTTGTTTTTTTTTGTTTTTTTTTGTTTTTTTTTGGTTTTTTTGTTTTTTTTTGTTTTTTTTTGTTTTTTTTTGTTTTTTTTTTTTTTTTTTTTGTTTTTTTCTTTTTGTTTTTTTTTTTTTGTGATTTAAGGGATAAAAGAATTTCACGATAAAAAACTGGTCTGTAATACAAATACAAGAGGATAAGAGTGATTCAATGAAACTGGACTGAGAACCAAAGAATCCGTTGTTTTCGTATAAATAAAAGCCGTAGCCGTGCCGATATATATTTCTCCAATGAACCAGAATGAAAACTGGAATGAAAAATTTCTGCTTCGAAGTTCTGTTTTTATATGTATTATTATGTGAACTGCACATGACGTGCTTGTATAGTACTTAGCTCATCTGGTCAATGTTCGACAAATTTTATAATCCTCAGATGATTGTTGCATTCAGAAATTTGACTTTGGATCACGGTTGCCACTTGAAAATTTTTTTCTGTACCAAAATTGGTTTAAAAAGGTACCATTTCTGTAAAAAAGGTCCAAAATTTTTTTGGACCTTTTTGTTTTCTCGTTCTGTGTTTTTCATAGTGTTATAAATGAACAAAATTTAAAATAGTGCAAAGTTGCATTTATAAAAAAAATTAATTGGAAATATCCACAATAAAATTGGGTCGTCAAAAATGTATCAGTTTTTGAACATGAGTACCAAACGAAAAAAAAAAAAAAAGTACCAATTTTGGTACTAAAGTACCATAAGTGGCAACCGTGCTTTGGCTGTATAGAATCTTCTTTGTATGTACTCTTGCTTTCTACAACTTTATTAAGAGATTGGCCTTAAAAATATTATGTATTGTTTAAGGTTAGGTTAATCTGATAGTAGTAAGTCACAAGTGGCCTATTGATTCCAGAGCACATATAAGCGAAACTTTTAAATGTGTTTTTAGTACTTGTAGGTATTATGAGGATCACGTAATTTTAGAAATAGAACTTTTTTAGTATATACTCCGATTCCCAACAGATTTTACTTAAGTATTTTCTTTATATGAGATTAGTTTGATTTGGATAGCGTAAGCGACACATACAGCTATTAATCCCTAGTGATACTAGGTAGAATCATGTAGTGGTAGCTGTCATATAGGATGTCAATGTTTATGAATCAAAAGATTGTTTCAAGCTTGATTTTGTAAACATCGGTCAGTACTTTTGGAACTTCCAAGCATTTTAATGACATTTCCCATTGGTGAATTTATATTCAAACTAGATAACCTTTCGATTTGTTAAATATTGTTCGAAAATTGAACACTTTTACGGTAATCTATCGTTTTTGTACTTTTGTTAGTAAACTTATGATGAATCAAATAACACTTTATTTTTTAACTCATAGAAAGCAGCTGTTAATTTCAGTGTTCTTTTGCTGCTCTGAGCAAAAATCTAGAGTGTTATAAATCAATCTCTACTGCTACACCTTTCGTTCTAAATTTACCAATCGGAAATGAGAATTGCACTAAAAGTGCATCTCGATTAAAAAAGTTACCTCAATTACGTTATCCAGATAACGTAAGGTATTAACATAAGACGTTTATTATTATTGTTATGGGATGTGGCATTGGGATAGACCGTCGGATCTATTGTGCACCTACACATAAGACTGTTCTTAGTTTGATTTTTTTTTTGTGAATTAATTTTTATTATTCTCTTTATTTATTGAATTTATATAAAAAAATAAAAAAAACTGTAGTCTGTAGTCATCATCAGGGTACTATAGATTATAGTCGAAATATCAGTTAAAATAAGTTTTTTAAAAACAAATAAAATTTTTTAAAACTTTTGCCCAATTATCCCATAAAAAATTATTAAATTATTATTAAAAATTTTGGTCATTAAAACAATAAATTTTTATTTTTAAAATATTTTAAAATGTTTGATTCTATATAATAATATTGACGTTGTTGACAGACGTTAAAATGTTTGTTCAACTATTAATTAATATTAATATTAAAATAATATTAAAATATATAAAATTCTTATAAAATATAATATTTCCTGCATTTATAAAATACACATGCATTTATGCTTTAATTAATTTTTTATTTTTATTATTTATTTTTAAAGTCGCTAAAGGAAACTAAATTTTCATCAGTAGTAAATATATAAAATAATTTTATTTTAAGATAAAAATCTGTAGAAGAATAAATTTTAAATTTTAATGAATTTTTAAAATTAATATTCATTTTTAAGTCGCTTGAGCGTTTGTCTTGAAGTCAAACAATACAAATTTCTCACAATTTTGGTTATAGAAAATTTTAAGCTATTGTTAATGATACTAATAACGCAGACGTGAATCATCATACAATCATACAATCATACTACACATAATACAATACAACAGAATAGAAATAGTGAAAAAAATGAAATTTAAAAAATTCTCCAATGGAATTTAAAATTTCAATTTTAAATTTCCATTTAGAGAAAGTTGCTGTGCCGCACGCACAAAACGATTGTTATGATGACCAATTATTATCGGAGACGACGGTCCAGAGATTTGAAAGAGAAGCAAACAAAAACGATTAAAAAATCTTTACACTCTAAAGAACTCAAAAAAAAAAATTAATTTTTTAAAAAAAAAAAGAGATGAAGAAAAAGATTTGTCAGATTTTGACAATGGCTTGTCAATCTTGTATCTGAATCTGTATCTGATTGTCTTTATGCAGGTAGTTGATTGGCATAGCATTGAGAAATGTCGGTTAAAGTAATTTTCATAAATTAAGAAGACAATATATAATTCTTTAAGATATTATTTAATATTTATTTAATAAAGTTTCTTTATTTTATAATAAAATAATTATTGTTTTCTAACAATAATTTTTGTGAAACTTGTTGACAAAATTTTATTTGATGTTTAATTTCTTTTTAGTTAATTTGATGGATTGACTTAGGGTTATGCAAATTTTAAAAGTTTGCCAAGGTTTCGTTTTAATCTGTTAAGTTTTATTTTTAATATAATGAAATAGAGTTATTTTTAACACAAAAATAGTGCCAATAAATTATATTCTTTCAAAATATTTTTTTATTAAAAGAATTAATATGTTTTGTTCTCATTGATTTTGTGGAACTATTTTTAGCGTCCTATTGAGAAGTTCCCTAGTTATATTTGTCTTCTGCAATAACTGTAACTAAAAGTGAGTGTTGTTTATAAATTTCACTTTTATAAAAAAAAACAAAAATTTGATGAAAATTTATTTCCTATTAAAAAGTGAAAAAGCATAGAAATTATTATTTTTTTAATTTAATAACTATTTTACCTAAACAGAAAACCGTTTACTATTTATTTGCCTTTCTAACTCTCAGTTTTGTTGACAATTTCCCAAGCCGTCGTTGAGAAACTATAGTCTCGCGGCTAGTGGATTATTTGGAAACTTAGCGTCACACACCCTCATTGCGTTATAAAATTTCATTAGCCTAAATTCCACTTGTCGTCGTCGGACTAAAGCGTCGTACAAATTAATTAAAATTCTCCAACTGCACTCTTGCACCCAAGCCAAGTGCAAAGGTAAGACCTGAACGCTCCACGTTAACACATGTTAAACGCATTTGA
>NC_051846.1:149100493-149205412 GCF_002237135.1 Teleopsis dalmanni | reverse complement strand
TACAAAGAAAGCGTAGCTTTATAGCAACACTAATACTTTATTCAAATATTAGGCTTGTGAAAAGTAAAGAACAATATGTTAAAATATAATATTGTTCAACTTTTCCTAACCGCGAAAGCGGATTTGTAGAATAACATAGCATAGCTTCTTTGTAAAAAGCACCAGAATGGTCGCTTTACATATAGTAAGTAAAACAATATGCATTACAAAATGTCTCTACAAAAAGAGTAGCTTTGAAAAGAAATAAAGAAATAGGCAAAACCCAAAAGTTAAACTTTCAATTCGTTGAACTTGTGTTTCCAAAAATAAAGCTGTAGTTTATAAGCTCGTTCTAATTTAAAAAGCACGGCAAGTGCGTTGGTTGTTGTCACTAATTAAATAAAAATAAGTGACAATAAAACCTGGAACTTGAGCATTGAAAGTTTGTGCAGCCTTGGCTTCTTGTGGATAAACACGATTAGTCATCGCTTCTAATTTGACAGGCACGAGTTCTAAGCCTGGCACTTGCAGTCCAAACAAATTGTATACGGACTATAAACTAATTAAATAATATTCGATTATTCCCAAAGACCACTGATGAAGAGTACTTGGCAATACTCGAAACAGCGTTGTGTGGTCAGCCAAACTTCAATAAAATTAAAAATAAATTTTTGTGTTTGTCCTTTATTTCTTTCTTTGTTATTCGAAAACTCTCTAAATTTTAATAAAGCTTCTTTGTCACCATACAAAGAAAGCGTAGCTTTATAGCAACACTAATACTTTATTCAAATATTAGGCTTGTGAAAAGTAAAGAACAATATGTTAAAATATAATATTGTTCAACTTTTCCTAACCGCGAAAGCGGATTTGTAGAATAACATAGCATAGCTTCTTTGTAAAAAGCACCAAAATGGTCGCTTTACATATAGTAAGTAAAACAATATGCATTACAAAATGTCTCTACAAAAAGAGTAGCTTTGAAAAGAAATAAAGAAATAGGCAAAACCCAAAAGTTAAACTTTCAATTCGCTGAACTTGTGTTTCTAAAAATAAAGCTGAAGTTTATAAGCTCGTTCTTATTTAAAAAGCACGGCAAGTGCGTTGGTTGTTGTCACTAATTAAATAAAAATAAGTGACAATAAAACCTGGAACTTGAGCATTGAAAGTTTGTGCAGCCTTGGCTTCTTGTGGATAAACACGATTAGTCATCGCTTCTAATTTGACAGGCACGAGTTCTAAGCCTGGCACTTGCAGTCCAAACAAATTGTATACGGACTATAAACTAATTAAATAAAAATTCGATTATTCCAAAGACCACTGATGAAAAGTACTTGGCAATACTCGAAACAGCGTTGTATGGTCAGCCAAACTTCAATAAAATTAAAATAAATTTTTGTGTTTGTCCTTTATTTCTTTCTTTGCTATTCAAAAAACCCCTCTAAATTTTAATAAAGCTTCTTTGTCACTATACAAAGAAAGTCTAGCTTTACAGCAACACAAACACTTTATTCAAAAATTAGACTTGTAAAAAATAAGAACAATATGTTAAAATATAATATTGTTCAGCTTTTCCTACATAAACCGCGAAAACGGGTTTGTAGAACAACATAGCATAGCTTCTTTGTAAAAAGCACTAGAATGGTCGCTTTACATATAGTAAGTAAAACAATATGCATTACAAAATGTTTCTACAAAAAGAGTAGCTTTGAAAAAATAAAGAATAGGCGAACCCAAAAGTTAACTTTCAATTCGTTGAACTTGTGTTTCCAAAATAAAGCTGTAGTTTATAAGCTCGTTCTAATTTAAAGCACGGCAAGTGCTTTGGTTGGTGTCACTAATTAAATAAAAATAAGTGACAATAAAACCTGGAACTTGAGCATTGAAAGTTTGTGCAGCCTTGGCTTGTTTTGGATAAACACGATTAGTCATCGCTTCTAATTTGACAGGCACGAGTTCTAAGCCTGACACTTGCAGTCCAAACAAAATTATATACGGACTATAAACTAATTAAATAAAAATTCGATTATTTCCAAAGACCACTGATGAAGAGTACTTGGCAATACTCGAAACAGCGTTGTATGGTCAGCCAAATTTCAATAAAATTAAAAATAAAAATTTTTGTGTTTGTCCTTTATTTCTTTCTTTGTTATTCGAAAACCCTTCTATAGAATATTTTGTCGATTAAATTTATTCTTTCAATTTAATTATGATAAAAAAATTACTATTTTATTATTCGGAGGATTTTCCATTTTTTACAATAAAAAATAATAAATGAATTTTATTAATATTTAATATTTTCGGTATTAAATTAATTCTTAAAACCAATTGTGATGAAGTTCTTTTTTTTTCTTTTTTTATATTTTTTTGTTTTAATAAAATAAATTTAATATATTTTACTAATGTTAATAATAAAATAATGTCTAATTGTTTTGTTATTAATATTAAATATTTTCTCCATTAAATTTAATTTTTAAATTGGTCGTAATGCCTATTTCTAAATTAATTAAAACTAAAAATATACGTACATTAAAAAAACATAAATGATAAATGAACTATGATATACTAAAATTCTAAGTTATTTTTAAAAAATTACCATTAATACAAAAAATTTTACCATTATTAAAATAATATGAATACAATAAAAAGTTTTATGTAAACAAAAAAATTAATAAAAAAAAAAAATAAAGTAAAAATAAATATTAATATTAAATAATTAAAATTAAAATTAAAAAAAATCATAATCAACTGTAATAAAATACCACCAGTTAGCACCACTTATAACTTTATATTTTTATACAAATAAAATACCAAATACATATTATTATATACTTTCAAAAAGTTAAAAAATAAAATTTTTTAAAATTGTAATAAAATTAATTAAAGCTTAAAACACAAATAAGAAAAGTTTTAAAAAAATTTTTGTTTTTGATCGTATTTGTTTTTATTTATTTTAATTGTATAGTTTATTGCTTTTTGGATTAGGCTAATAATATAAAAATGTGGATAATAAGTTTAATTTTTATTGCTCAAGTTTTATTGTGTAAAAATTAAATATTTAAACGAATAATTTTAAATTTTATTAAACTATAATAAAAAAATTCTATTAGGTAGTTATGCTTTGATCTTTAAGAATAAAAAAATGAATATTAAAACATCAATTTTGATATGATAAATTTTAAATTGAAAACAAATGTTTTATGACACATAATGACACATATAAGAAATACTTAATATTATAAATTTACAGATTTTATAATATATTCTTTTGAATAGTGAATTTTAAACGAATAAAATTATAAATAACATAAAGTAATATTTTAATTAAATATATATATTTCTAAATAAAAAAATATTATCTTTAAAATATTATATATAAAATTAATATTTATAAAATAAGATATTAATCAAATCATATAACGAGAGAAAAATATTCCCTTTAAAATTGAATATTAAGTAAAGATATAGATATATCTCTAAGAATCACACACACACACACACACACACAAATAATATATGAAGATTCAAACTAATTACTTTTAAAATAAAAAATTACATAAAAATACATTTAAATGAGTTTTATTAAGGACTATCACCAATATTGTTATTATCATTACGACATGTTTCAAAAGTATGTAACATACAACTAGAAATTGATTGAATATCTAAGAACTTAGTCTTTCTACAAAAAGTTTCCAGTTGTCACTATGACTAATATTTACATAAAATAAGATTTTCAATAAATTTAATCAATATAAATAATTATAAAATAAAATAGTCAGAGTTGATACATAATATAAATAATAGAATTATTAAGAATAGTCTCAAATTAAATTTAAATTAAAATTATAACTGATCATTTTAAATTAAAATGAAAAGATTTCATTTATAAGTTATAGAAAATTTATTTCAATAAAAAAAATTGGTTAAATATACAAATATAAAATGAACTTATAAAAAATTTAATTTATTAATTGATTTTAATTTTTATTTTAATGATGGAAATATAACAAATAATATTTAATATAAGACACAGCAAAAAAAAGGAACTTCGAAAAATTTTATTATGCTCAATATTATATATAGCATGACATAAATTATAATAATTTTAAAGTTATAATTAAATAAATTTAATTACTTATGTCATAATAATTTTATAAAAAAACGTCTTATAGTGCACTTCAAAAATTATCTTCAATTATTATCAAAGAAACCGCATTTGGAAAAGAATTATGTTTTCACATTAATAGTATCCTTTCCCAAAATTATTTTTAAAAAAATATTCGACTTAAAACCATTCCTGTTTTTTGTTATAATATTTATTGAAATATTTTTTTGTGATGATTTCAATACGTTAAGTGCCTGAAAGAAATGTGTCACTTTTAAATGTTGTCACAGTTCCGTGAACATTGTTCTTTAATATTTTTTTTTTTTGCATCCTAAACCCTTTTTGTACTAACACATATAAGTATATTTATCAGTATATAATATATAATAATATTATTTTTTTTTTTGGTTTTTGATTGCGACAAAATTTCGTACCCATTTCACAACAATGCAAAGTAATTTTCATGCCTGATTTAGCATCCTGTTCCAATGAAATTGATGAACTCCTCCTTTTTATATTAAATTTTCTTTCAATTTTATTTTTTGTTAAATAAAAATAATTGAATTATTTTTTGGTTTTAGTTCAGACGCCCTATAAAAAATATTTAAATTGCTACAATTTTTTTAAAAATATAATTAAACAATCTATAAATCTATATTAATGTATATATTTTTATACGTGAACTCTATAGACTGATAAATATTTCTTTTTACTTCTATGATTAGTTTTATTTTTTTTTTTATTTAAATATAAATATTTTTAAATTTTTTTTTGTTATATTTTATATATAGAAATGTTCATATGAACCCGTATGGTCCTTAATGTTCTCACACCACAGAGTTTAGCAAATTAAAAAGGAAAGGGAGAGTTAAGCAATCTATAGTAGTAAATATACTTATATGTACATATATATGATGTATTTTTTATATAAATATTAACATATATAAATGACATTTCTAATGGTTAAGTAAATTTATGACTTCACCAGCATTTATTTTTTTTTTAAGATTTTTCAATTCAATTGATTGAATTGCTTTGTGTAATTTAAAAGGTTCTTACATATTTTGGTTTGAGAAATTGTAATAAAAGATTTTTTTCTGCATTTAATGTAGCATAAAAGAACTTTACCATAATTTACTTTAAGTACGAAAACAGAAAAGTACAAGATACAAGTACTTCAACTTGGATTTAGATGCTTTCCAAAATGCTTTTAATTTAATTTTCAAAATTATGGTTTAAAAAATATTTTAGAAATTATATCATCATATATATCATATATATCATATATCAACAACAAAAACAAAAACCAGAGAGTTATTTTGAACAGTAATGAATAACAACAACAAAAATTTTTATTAACTAATTGAGATTTTGGCAGACCATACAGCTATTTAGAGTATTGCTAAATATCCATCATAAGTCATCATCTTTTGGAAATAATTCTTTGTTTGAGACTACAAGTACTGAGAGCTGACCTCATGCCCTGCAAAAGTTCAAGCTCAGAGTCAGTGTTAATCATCCAACTGATCCCAAGCCGAGCTTGACTAACTTGTGCTAACTTGTATTTTTTTTTAATTTACTGTGAAAGTTTTATCAACAAATTCACTCAATGTGTTATACTATATTAGAACAAAATCATAAACCAGTTATAGATTAATTGAATTAATTAATAATAGTTTTTGTTTTTAATTATTATATTACAATAATTATATTGTGTCTAAAATTCAATTAATTAAGAGACTAATTTAGTTTCTTTCGTCAAAACGAGTGTTTAAAATATATTTATGAATAATATTTTCATATAAAAGTTTTCATATTTTTACATTTATTATATAGTTACTTTGTAGAAATCGTAAAATTTTTTATTATTAATAAATAAATATTATTAAATAATGAATGCACCCCGAACTAAAAGATCTATGGTGCACTTAAAGGCCCAACTAAAATAATTCCAGATTATTCATATATCTCGTAATTGCTATGGGTTTAATTTATCATATTTGATTTGGGTCTAAGATCCCGCTTCTAGGATAGTTGAGTCTACGTCTTGCCGCCGCTGGGTAGTTGCATACAATATATTCTAATGTTTCCCACTCCTCACGACAGAATCATTAGGAATCACTTTCTAACGCATCTGTAAGAAGTTCAGTGTAGATTTTAATATTGTTTCTGCTAAGACCAAGTACAACAACAACTTTGATGTATTGAGGATCAATGAATCTTCTTGACTGTCGTATGCCTATTTGGGCTCTCCAGTGTTCAAATAGATTTTGTTTCTGCCGTTCATATAATAAGTTATTTGTGGAGCTATTTGTTACCCCGCAGAAGGGCTCTGAACCTATGAAAGGAGTACATGCACCGTTCTTTAAAACGTTTTTAATTAATTTAAAGAATTTTAATATTTTTCTTCTTTTACATCTATATCTATCTGTTCTATATATCTATTTTTTAATATGTATAATTTCAGTTGGTTTAAATTTGTTTTTCTCTCATAAATAAATCTATAAATCTATGGTAAATAAACTATCTAAAGTATCTATTTGAAATACCAATGGGTACATAGAAAGTTGTTAACTTTTGTGAAAGCTGATCAAAGTTTTGCACTTAGCTTATGAAAAATATGGAAAGAAATATTTTATATTTGAATAAACGTTTTAAGTTATTTTTTATCGCAAATATAAATGAAAAAACTTATGGACTATTCCGCAAATTTATATATACAAATGCACCGAAGGATATTGATGAGCTCCGTACGAAGTTTTCCGTACGCATTCCCTATGAGTTTTCCATTGCACTAATATTTTACCTTTACCTGTATTCTAAGAAGGATAACGATGAAAATAATGAAAAGTTGAAAAAAGTTGGAAAAAGTAGAAGAAAAATAAGTGTTCATTGTACTCATAGTTGTACATAAAAACGATGAAAGAAACACTAAAAATGACTAAAATGACACTTGAAAGTCACTTTGCACTCTTTTTGTGGAATTTTCATTTGTTTTTATTTTCCCCCTCGACTTTGTGGAGTCAAAACGGTTCTTACCCTTGTTTGTTGTGTCGATTATGTTGATTTCCTTTACTTTTATTATATATATATATATATATTTATTCCTTTTTCTCGGGTACCATAATCGTTCCGAACGTCTTTTATCTTAAACGTACTCAAAATGGAATACAACGGGATAACTGAATGAAATGGCTTCAATTGTATTTATGTTCAAACAAAAGGCAACCCTGGATACTCTGTAATCATATAAAGTAAGAACAATAAAATGTTTTCCAATTTAGCTATTTTTTTCTCGTTTTTATTATGCGGTACTAATACTTAGTACTCGTCGTTCAACTTGTTGAAGAAATTTCGGAAATGTGCGGCGTTGCTACTGAATTTTATTTGTAGCTTTCAGTTATTGAAAGTAATTGGCTTCGAGGAATGTATATTTCGTGATATGGGTTCAAATATGCAGTACATTTTTTGAATTTGAAATTTTTGTAATATTTTGCCACTCAACTCGAACTCATATAAACTAAAAAGTAATGCAAACAACAAATTGCAAAATATTCAAGCCAAATTTGCTCTTTCTTCCTTTTTTGTTTTTAATAGTTCATGTCCCACAGGGTATATTGCATATTGGATTTTTGAGTTATGTGGACTTAGGCTCAATTGCTCCAGGATATGTCGAAGAAAACACCAAATGTATGGCAGAGAATATGAAAGCAGCTAACGTATTTTAGGAGATTTTTAAATTTTTCAATCAAATAAGTCAATAGTGGAAGGGAAACTTACTAATAATTAGCATTTTATGTAAATATTTAAAAATTTGGACAAATAATGCTAATGACATATATATATATATATGCCTAAAATGCAGCAAAGTAAAAGGCTCTATATTGTTTATTTATGTTCAATTTGATAAAAGATAAATGAAAATATACGTAAAAAACTTTAAATTTTAAAGTCAATTTATTTTGCTTCAATATGGCCACCTCTAGGATGAATTATGACCTTCAAACAGTGAACGAAGCTATAGCACATTGCCCGCAAATGACTTTGCGGTATTGTGGGCCAATCTGGTTTTAGCGCTTGCTTCAGACGCTCGATATTTTCATATTTTTTAGTGCCAAACTTACTTTTTCAAATACCACAGGCCGAGAAATCTAAAGGGTTTATATATAGGTGTACACGGTGGTCATTGTGTTGAAGGAATAAAGAAAGCATGGAACGTTGTTTTTCAGCCATTCTTGGTTAAAGCGTGCTTCGTGCCATGATGCTAAATCCTTTTGGAACGTCCAACGCCTGCGACTGAAATGCTCATCTGCAAATGACTTTAGTGCACCATCTAAAATAGTATCCCGATAGATTTGGGCGTTTATTTTTACCCCACGATCGATGAACATGAGCGAACATCGGCCGCGTAACGGTCATCGGTGGCGTTTGCTTTCCGTTTTCAGTAGACGTCTCTGACAAGTAAACTCGTTCATTTTGTTTGTTTAAGTATTGCTTAATTACGAATGGTGACTCATCAGAAATAACCAAATTTGGTAACCCACTACTTTCGGTCAAACGAATCAACGCTTTGGCTCTTTCGACTTTAACTTTTTTTATTCGTCGTTGAGATAATGCACTTTGTTCAACTTTAAAGACTTTAGTCAACTTTCGAAGGCTGAGATGTGTGGACATCTCAGGTCCACACAATAAATTGAAATAACAAATTGATCGAAATCATGTATTGATAGTACTTGTGTTAAATCACAAGGGGAATTAGGCATGGTTTCCAATAACCCAATTACTTTCTTCTGCAGTGCTGTCTCTGTATTCCATTTTCCAGAGATTAATAGTTCAGTCAATTTCACTCATACGATGTTCACTAGATAATATAGTATATTGTGTGACAGTGTATTATATGGTTTGAAGAAACAAAAATATGTAATAATTTTTATATTGTTATTTATATATTTATTGATGCATTTTCTTCTAGATATAAATTCTCTGTATTTAATCTTAGCTAAGGGCTTATGTTGCTATTACTGTAGGATTAAATATGTAATTTTTGTATATCTCTCAATAAATAACTTCTAATTTTCTGTATTTAATCTTAGCTGAGGACTTATGTTGCCATTACGTTTCACTAAGCCTTACTATGTAATTTTTTACAGTGTATCTTTATCAATAAGTAAGTAAATATTACGGAACCACTAAATGGATGATCTTATATATTTATATAGAACCCATAAAGCAACAATTCATTCTATCTAATTCAATATGTTTATTATTTTATCATAATAACACAATGCATATAATATCAAAAAATGAATGAACCCATATATTTATATTTAATCCATAAAGTAGTTATTCTTTCTAACTAATTTAATATATTTATTATTTTTTTTATCTTAACATATATAGTATTCATACAAATTTATTTATTTATATATTTCTAAAAATAATACGAGTATATTTCACAATATCAGTGAACTTAGTAAGCCAACTGTGAAATCGCTTGATTATATTTTATTTAATACATTTTAGGAAAGTTTTTTTTTCTTTGCTTTTATTATTATAATTAAGTTTATTTTGTAAAGGACTTATTTATATAATTAAAATATAATCGCATGAGTTCATTGGGATTCGTTTCTTGCCAGTTTGGCTTCTCGCCATAATTGCATCTCTCATAGCAACAGGTTGCAGATACTTTTCGCTGAATGCGGCGAACCTTGTAATATTAAATTGCAAAGGAATTAGAAAAAAGGAAGAAAAAAGGAAGAAAATGATTTAATATCCTTGAAACTAAAGCAACGATTTAATACGTCTATTTGTAGCCATTTATTTACTACAGCAGTTCTGCAGTTCTGCAAATCTGGTAGGCTGTAGTTGAAGTTCTCTTAACTTTTTATAAATTTGTACTAACATTTAAAGGAAGCATGAAGACCAACTTAGTTCAGTAATAACCAAAATGGGAACTGAGTAGTAATAAAGTGACTACATGACAACAACAGCAACAGAAAGGGAAACGTGCTAGTACATTTTGTTAAAATGGCGTTGCTGGTCGGTAATAGTCGTTGACACTAACACTATTCTTGCCCCAATATTCTACGAATGCGAAGGCTGGACGCATTTTTATTTAAAAAAAAAATTCTTACTCGTAATTGCGTACATTTAAGTTTAATTTTCAATTTGAGATTAAATTGCAAGATTGTTTATTTTCACATTTAACGATTTTCCTGTTTGTTGTTAGTATTTTAATTTGTTTTTCCTACAATTTTCCTGGTTCATAGACGAGTTCCTCAGTCTTACGGAACGACTTAGTTTGCTATTTAACAAATAATTTGTAAACATTTTAATTGCCAGCTGTGCCCGCTTAAAGGGAGAATTTGGCTTATAAAGAAATTATAACTTTTAACAAATTTTTCCCCATAATTTTTCATTTTATTTTGATTAAACTGAAGACATAAAGGTGCCTTGAAGAAAAATTTGTTGAAGAAAGTTGAAAGCACATATTATTTATTGTAGTTATATGGCAACCAGTTTTTATTACCTGGCAAGACGTTTTTAATAAAAAGTTGATAAGCCTTTTTCAATTTCAACTTCAGTTCGTAAATTCATTTATTTTTTCTTTTTTAACACAGATTTTCATTTTACTGCCGTTTTTATATTTTTTATATTTTTAATTAAATGCTTAATACTATATCTGGCAATTTTGAAAAATTATTTCATTGCAACGTGCAAAAATTTGTATCAGGTTTCAGTCTATTTAGGCATAATAAGTCCATTTTCGGTGCTGTTGCCAGCTGGAAGAACAGGAGGATACCTCGCATTATACATTCAATTCACTTTCACTTTTTCTGGTCAACTTATATTTTTCTTCCTTTTTTCTCGACGACAATGATAAAGTTTTCCCATTCATCAAAGCGAAGACTTTTCTTTGCTGGCAACGTGTGTTGTCGCAAACGGAAGCAAACTGAATCAAAATGATGAGAAAGTTGTCGAGAACTTTATTAAACGGAAGTGCGGAATGATTTTTAATGCACAGAGAACTTTTTTAGTTAAAAAATTCTTTAGCTTGATTTAATAATAATTAGTTGATAACAGAGCAAAATTCAAACTAATAACTACATTCAACTTTTCTTTTGCATGGTTAGAAAAAGCCACTAATTAGAGCAAAATGAAGTCTAAAAAAGGAATAATAAATTTTTAATATAGCTTTATATATAAATATATATATAACTCAAGCGTTATTAATTACTGATTGGTTACTTTAACAGAATATTATTATCAATATCTTTATTATGGTACGTAAATAAAGTAAGCTGATCTTTCAAAAACCTGATAGGTTTTAGCTATACCATTTTAGAGTGTTTGAAACTAGTTAATAATCATAAACACAACTTCAAACTATGTATCATTACTGAATTTTATGAGATATGTCGGTCCAATAATAGTGACTTAGTTGTATGGTACGTAAATAGACGTGGTTGATCACTAATAGGTGCCTAGCGATAGTATTTTAAAGTCATTAACTACTTTTAATACTTTGAAATTTTGTGTCATTAGTGAATTTTAAGAGACAGATCGGTTCAATAATAGGGACTTAGTTCAGCCTATTGAAACTGGTAGCTCTGCAAAGTTTTAGTTGAGAATTTTAAGAGAGTCTGGAAAAAAATAAATTGATACCTCCGGGCTTCATTCCTTTATGAAATTAGTGTTTGTTTTTACTTTTTTTAACATTAGATTAAATAAATGAGAGAAAAAGATTAATTCATCAAGTTACTTAGATCTTAAGATCTTAGATCTTTTAAGATCATTTCGATAATGAAATCTTATAAATCCCTAGATGTTTCTATTCATAGCGTTGAAGATTCAATTCCTAACACTTGCAGTACAAAAATTTAATACGGTCATTTAAACTAATAGATGTTTTCAAACTTTTCGGTACAGTCAGAAATCGCACAGAACCAAATCAGGTGAAGGTTAGAGATGATCGATAAGAATTATATTCTTGTTGGTCAATAATTTATATGTCATGATGGGTTTGTTCACTGTTGGCTCATCGTGTAACAAAATTCAAGTGCCTGACTATCGATATTCTTGTCAAAGCCGTCAAGTACGGCCTTATAATCATTGATAATCATCGTCTTGAATTTACTCTTATAAGAACGCTATCTTATAACCTTTGGTTTTTTCGTCGTTTCTACGTTTCTCTATCAAATACTGCTTTACGACACATATTGGGAACATAACAGCTGAATTAGTTAAAATTCTTGTCAGATTTCATTAGACAATTTTTAACAGACCTTTACACTGCTGAACTCTCTTTGAACTCTGTCTTTGAAACTATAAAGTCTCCTTGATTATCTGTGAAAGTGTGTCTCTGTGTTCTCTGTCTTCTTCGGTTAAAATTGAATAGCTCATGAAATAACAATAAAGTAGTTGAAGGCTTTATATCAATCAGCCTACAAAAAATATATGAGGGACTGACGTTCATATAACACTTGATGAGACTTAAAATTTATTTCTAGACGACATAAAAAATTTTAAATGATTGTAACTTTGCTCTATTTCATTTATTGATACCTGATACTTTTTATATATATTGTAAGTAATCTGAACTTTCTTTTCATTTTGTAAAAATTTTTTTCGTGTTTCAATACGAAATTATATTAAATTTCGGGGTCGCTATATTATTTATTGTGTTTTAAAATCTATACTTATAAAATATGCCAGCAGGCGCTTAGCGACTCAAGCATGCTAACTCCTCTTCATAATGAACTGAGTGACTAAATTTATATACCCGATAAATACCCGATTTAAGTAATAAAAACGCTTTTATTTTTGGAAATTTATATTTTATGCTTCATTATAGTCCTCTTTTAGCTCGACACACCGAGTCCGAGTTCTTCAACATTTAGATGTTTTCGAAATAATATACAATCTACCAAGTCCTTCAAAATATATCTCAATTTCTCATTCCACTTCATTTTTTGATGCAAATCTCCTTCCCTGGTGTCATCTTTTCAAATTTCGAAACAGGTAATATTCACTGCGAGCCAAATCTCGAGATTTCAGTGGGTAAGGAAACATTTAAATCAACAATTATAATTTATTATTTATTATTATTTAATTAATAATACAAAATCATAAGCCAGCTGTAGAGTAATTAAATTATTTAATAATAGTTATTTTTAAATCTTGAATTTCAATCCTAAGCTCTTGGTACTTCAAGTCTTAAAAAATTAATTATAAATAATTAAATATGGGAAATTAAATTCAAGAGCACTGATGATGGGTATTTGGTAATTTGTGAAAGAGGTGTATAGAGACTCAATCAATTTAAAATAAAATTTGATGAATTCACAGGAGTTTCTGACCATACAACGCTGTATCAATTATTGTTAAGTACCCTTCATCAGTGATCTCAGGAAATATTGAAATCTTTATTTAATTATTTTATAGTCCATATGATATATAATTTGTTGGACTGCATATGCCAGGGTTGTAATGCAATTTTTGTTGTTGTTTCTTCATTATTGTTCGAATCCTTGAATTTTTTTGGTAATAAGACGCGTTACATTCGACAAAAAAAATGAACGATAAAAATTTTTGTTGCTGCAATTCGCTACTGTTCGAAACCTCTCAATTTTAATTTTATCTTTTATTTTTTTTAAAAACAATTTTGTTATTTTTTTTTTTATTTTTTTTTATTTTATTTTTTTTTATTTTATTTTTTTCTTACTTTTATTTTTGTTATAGTGTATAAAACACAAAAGTAATTTATCTTTAATAGAATTTCTCATTTGAATAATAGCATTTCACACTTTTATTTTTATCGTTATCTTTATCCTGCTCTCTTGTATGCACGTATTTTTATACTGCTGTGAACTAGTAGTAGGTATATTAATGTTATCAAGACGTTGTTGTTGTTGTTGTATCTAACGACTATAATTTCTTCATTTTCTATAAAAAAAAAACTGTTAAGCTTAAAATCAAATTTTTCAACTTAAAGTCAATCAATTGTTTTGATGGCAACTATTATCCTACTTTATAAAGATCAATTTTCTTTTGCTTCCTTAGAATAACTAATGAGTGTCACCTATTGAGAAGCATGTGCACCTATGCACAGGTGGCTACTGCACAAATATTGCATTTCTTGACTAAATTCTTTAAATAACAAACACTTCATTCACACCTGTTGGCACAGTCAACAGTTGTTTGTATTGTCATTGGTTGTATTTTTTATTTCGACAGAATAATAAAATCCATTTTCTAAGTCATTCTTCATTGAAGGTCCTTGCATTACCATATAATATTGTGAATGCATTTTAAATGCATTTTTCCATGCCATGAGTACGATGAGTGCGATGAGTGCGATGATGTGTAAAAAGCATATAAGCTCTGGTTGCACCTTTGGTGTGTCATTTTCACTTGAATTGCTTGCACTTGCCACTTTTTGTTGCAAATTTCCTGCTGCAACAATTTATCATGAAAACCTTCTTGTAAAATAATATTTACCGACATATGCAGGTGTCGTAGGTCATCATCAGGAGCTTATTGAGCTGTTACTGATTTCATACAAGACTACTACACTACGTGCATTTTATTTGTGTTTGGTGTTTTGTGCAAACAAGCCTCACAACGTTATTGGATTTATCCTGGCAGAGCTTGGCACACAAGTCCGTGTGTTTGTAAAGTGAAAAGGTGGCATCATTATACTCGCACTTCTAAGCAGATTTTTAACATTATTTTTCACACAATTCACAATTTTTTTTTATTTTCATTTTTATTTTTTTTGAGTTTCACATTTTCCTTTTAAAAATAAACGCCTTTACATTCCTGCAAGTTGTAAATATTTCTAGCCAGCGGAAAGGATTTCTGATGTACATGGGTTTCCTTTTTAGCATAACGCAAATTATTGACAAGATGAAGTTAAATTATGCAAATAAAGTTTTGACAAGGATATGCTCAACTGAACGGTTATAAAATGTCAATTTGATAAAAGTGCAAAAAAAAAAAAAAAATAATGATAATAATATTAATAAAAGCGAAGTGCGAAATGCGAAATGTGTCGCTAAAGTGAAATTTTTACTTATAGGTGCTTAAGTAAGATGCTAGTAAAAATTTAAGCATTTCACGGGTATTAAATCTTTAAAGGAAGAAAATGTGTTCATAAATGTAGAAAAAAGCAAAACGAATTTATACATAGGTATATATATATATATATATACATATATATGTAGAAATATATTAAATAGAAATATAAAAGAATATAAAGCAGATGAAAGTAAAGTGCAAGTTTATTGTAATGCGAGAAGCAAAAAATAATATTTTCTTAAATGATGGATTACAGTGCAAACAAGAGTAGCTGCAGTTGACAAAAGGATATAGTGTGGATAATCCTACGCCAATTCGAAAGGTACAGTACACTTACAATATACTTATAAGCGGCAGATAAAAGCTTTGTGTGTTACCGTCTTTATGTTACTCGTATATATAAATCCTTAACAAATTGTGAAGCATATGTTCAAAAATAAATATAAAAAGGATTAAGGATTAGGTATACTGTATACTGCACTCTGTATTCTATATTCTATATTCTGTTTATGTAATATTTAAAACGTTAAAAATTGAAGTATAAAATAAATTTACATTTGGTTACATATCTGTTACTGTTACTTGCTAAAGTATAAATATATATACTCGTAAATATTTTTTATATGGTATATTGTTTTGCTTTTCCTTTTATGTTTTTTGTTTTTTGTTTTTTGTTTTTTAGCAATGATTTTATATTTTCTGTTGGTTCAATATTTTGGTATTCACGTCGAGCAATAACAGTTATTGTAAGTACGCCTTCAGGCCGTTTCTATCACATGCCTAACATAAAAATAACATAAATAAGCCACCTCTGCCACATTTGCATTAGGGATATGCTCGTCAAAGAAATATTATTATCTCACAGATACTTTTATATCTGTATTGCTGCTCGCATTTGTATGGGCTTTATGCAAATGCAGGCTTTTAGGTTTAGCTGATTTGCGGTTGAAGAGCGCTTCAATTACGTGTTGAGTGAAATATTTTGTAAATATGGTAAATGTACGAGCATGTCAATGTATTTATTATCAAATTGTATAAATTTCAATCTTTAAATGAATTCAAAATTGACAAGCATTAATAAGATTGAGTTGTGTATGGTTCAAGCTCTTTGTGTTGGAAATGGATATGTGCAATTAAACTGTCTACTTTAATAAGTAGACAGAGAAGGAAAGAATTAAAAAGAGTATACAATAACATAAAATATAAAAAACAAATCAAAAAAATATAGCTCTATAGTATAAAATAATATAAAAAAAAGAAAACAGAAACAATTTTATAATGATATAATTATAAGAATAATTAATTCACGGGCTAATTGGTCAGTTATTAAATAATGATATATTTTTAAAAAAGAAAAAAAATTTTATTATTTAGTTTTATAAGATTTTTATTATCAAATATTTCGACTATAATCTATAGTCATCATAATAATAATCTTATAAAACTAAATAATAAAATTTTTTTTCTTTTTTAAAAAAATATTATTATTTAATAACTAACCAATTAGCCCGTGAATTAATTATTCTTATAAAAAATTTCTTTTGGTCATTAAAACATTTAATTATAATGATATAATTAAAGTCAAATATTATTAGTCTGATGAAGTGATAAACAATAATCCAATGAAGGCGTAAAGAGGGGTTTTAAAAATACCTCGAGTTAAAAAAGAGTAAAAGTTCTCAAGTGCACTGGCTTAAATAGAAATAAATAAATAAATATTATATTTGGCAAACAAATATTGGGAGTTATAATAATAATAATATTAATTTTATACAATTTTTATGAGTTTATATAATTTTTTGAATAATTTTTAAATTATTATAATTAATTATAATTAATAATTTATATAAAAATTTTTTATATATTTATGCAACTATATTTTATGTATATAAATAATATATTAAATATAATACATGTAATATATTTATATAATGTATATAATTATTTTAAATATATATATATATATATATATATTTTTATATTTATATAAAATATAAATATATATATTTATATATTTTATATATATATATTATATAATATATTTATAGATATATATTAGTATATTGTATATAATATGTATATAATATTAATTATTATTAATAAATTAATATTACGACCAATATTCAATACGTTTTTTTTTGTTATTACTGGGCTTAGATCGTTAATTTAACACATACAAATTAAAAATATTTTTTTTAAATTAAAAATTAAACTCATAAATTTATATTAAATATTTAATTATATTTTAATTTTTTTTAAAAAATTATTTGTATTACAGATATTTCGGTGTACAATAAAAATTAACCTAAGTTGTTTATGTGTTAAATTAAGGACATAAGCCCAGTAATAATAAGAAAACGTATATTTAATATTTTATATTATATGTAAAATATATTTTATATTTTTATATGTAAAATATTATTTTTTTATATTTTATTTTTGTCTTTTTTGATTAACAGTGTTTAATATTTATTTATGTTTACAATAGATTTCTGTGAATTTTGTATGAAAAACTTTTAAGCTGGTTTGCTAGTTTTTTATTTTTATTCATTTATCTTAAAAATGGACTCGTAGCTATTCTATTTTAAAATTTATTCTATTATAAGAACTAAATATTACTTTTAGTTTTCTTAAATATTATTCTTTATATTTTACATAAATTTACATATAAATTATAATTTAAAATTATTGTAAGTATTTAATCAGTAAGTTAAAAAATATTAGTGGGTATATATTATATAAATACGAGTATATCCGTATACTATAAAAAAACTGTACATATCAAAATTTATTAAACGCTCATTGTACTTAATTAAAAGTTATTTTATTGACTAAAAATAGGTTAATGGCAAGCTATTTGGATAAATTATTTTTTAAGATATTAAAGGTAAGATTTCTCCTGAGACCCTACTTCTAGATATATATTAAAAATATTCGTCCCTAGTTTTTCTTTTGTGTGATTTTCTTCTTTTCTAAAACAAGAAATCATATCCGAAATTAACAGGATATTCCCAAGAAACACTATTCCTAAAAATAATTTTGTATATATGTACGTACATAAACTATAGTATTGGGTTATATGTATACCCCAGTTCCTATAGTTCATTTAGACTCTATTGCGTTAAGAGAATTGCGTCTTTTACACCCATATATACTAAAAAATATTTTTTGATAGTGTTTTTATAGTGTGTTTTGTACCAGATTATGTTAGTAAAGTGCATTATAGTAAAGTAAGTATCTTTACTATAGTCCAAAGTTGCCTATCCAAAGTGGTCTATCAGAAGCTTATCCACAGTATGCATTATATTCCCTGAGCCCCTTTTGGATGGGACATTTTATGAACTTAATTACACACGTCCCATAATACATACAGTATATATGAAATTAACATACTTGGCTAAAGAGTATTGTAGTAATTATCAAATAAACCAGATTTATTTCAACAGTTCAGATAGGTCGCTGCGTACCATCAAGGCAAGCTATCAGAATTAGTCTGTCCTACAATCACTTTTGTCGTGGTTTGTGGCTCTAAAATGAAAAAGAAATCCGTGTTTCAAAATGCCTATCTTTGGGCAATAGCAAATAAAAAGTTATGGAGAATTCTTAACTTATCGTATCAAGTTGGTAAGCTGTCATCGTATAAAATTAAGCACTTATCCAAGTTTATAGACATATCCGCCTAGTTCACGACAACCTGAGCGAGGCGTAGTGAGTGTCTAAAGTAGAGATGAATTTTTAAAAATTGGTACATATATTGACGTCTTCTATCGACATCTATAACAGTGATAATTTAAATAAAGTGATAAATTAAATAAAATTTTCTTCATACATATGAAGCGAATTTCATTGCTTTATGAAATTTTGTGGCACATAAAAATGAATCATTTGAATTGCATGGCAATTAGATTAGATATAATTGTTGAGCTAAGCACTTATCTTATTTGATAAGGTCTATATAACAATGATTAATTACTAAAAGTTTAATCGATATTTTAACGTCAACATTTTCTATTTCACTAAAAACATACATATCTAATCTGATAAAAAAAATACGTTAATATACGTTTTGGTGATTTAGATTGTGTCAATAAAATGTATATTCATATTTACTCATATTTCTAGATAATTGGAAATATTCTGTTAAGTCTGTTAAATATGTTGAGATAAATAGTTGGCCAAAATATAATTATGACTGACTAATACATAAAAAAGAACAGATAAAGAAAATATCCTTTTATCCTGTACCGTTTGAAGTCATACAAATTTTTTTTTTTTAACAAATTAGTATAATACTTTACTATAGATGAATTATTTTTACAATCGTTTATATGTGATTATATTTTTTTAAGTTAAGTTTGTACTGAAGTTTATGGTAGATAAATATTTTTAACATATCTCTATCTTTATAAATCTGAATGGACCGTCTTTAATGAATCCTTATATATCGATTTATTCGTATTCGAACCGAGTATGGATTGATTGGTTTCAATTTTATGGAAAATCATCCTGAATACGTGAACTACTAGGGCGGTTTGATAAGTCAGTGACTTTTTAAATAAAATAAATTTTTTTCGGCAAATAAACATTTTATTTTTCTACATAATCACCTTTTAGCTGGATACATTTAGTCCAGTGTTTTTCTAATTTTCTTATTCTCTCCAAATAATAGGTTTTCTCAAAGCTCTCAAAATACGCGTTTGTTTCGGTAATGACTTCTTTATTCGACTCAAATCTTTTACCGCCCAGACATTTCTTTAGGTTTGGAAACAGAAAATAGTCGCAGGGAGCTAAATCTGGAGAATATGCTGGATGGAAACAGTTCGTATCCCAATTCGTGGAAACTCACTTTTTTCCATTTTCGTAAAAATTTAGGTTGTCTGCTTTGAACGGCTATCAAACATCAACTGAGCGACGTAGCTTGCTCAAAATGAGAAAGTTGCCCACTAGTAGATTACAGTTGACGGCAGCACTGTTGCATTTGATGTAACTGCGCGGGAAATTCAAAAAGTCACTGACTTATTAAACCGCCCTCGTATGAAATCATGATTTCTAATATTTCCAGTAAATACTCAAGCTAAAGTATATTTGAGATATTTTATTATTTCATTATATTGTATTCATTGAACACATTTATTTCAATCAGTGGCGATTATTTTGTTATCACTGATTTAACTGATTTAAGGTGTGAATGACGACCTCAATTATGTCATACAGTTCCTGATTCTTCAACAAGTAGTATTTATTAATCAATATCTAATCCAAATAATTTAATGGTTTTAGTTTAATCACAATAAAAGCAAAGTATTGGCTATAAAGAATTTTGATAAGTTAAGAGTAAAATGAAATGATGTGACCAATTATGGTTTGTTTACGGATAATAATCAATTTGTTCAAATAATAATTTCAAATAATCAAATTTCATCAAATTGAGAGAGAGAGAGAGATGACGCAGTTAACTCAATCCTATGTTTGAAAGTTCCTTTGGAAATGCGAGTTAAACTAACCGATGTTATCTTCGTGTATTTTTCTTATGCTCTGTCCTTATCTGCCTTATCCTTTATCTGGTCTGTCAGTTCACTTTCATTATTTTTGTAATGCCAGTAAAAAAAGAGATTCCCAAAACTTCGTCTTCAAAATATCTGAAAAGTGATTAATTGATTATATCTAGTCCTCAGCGAGGCAACTCCTACATAATGCACTTATCGGAATACACCATCGTTCCAACATCTGTGCAATAACACAGTGCTCTATTAATCACTATATTCCTCAAGTAAATCTACGAACTCCACGTTTGTTGAAGCTCAAAACGCTTTTAGTTTTATTTCTGACTAATATAGGCCATAAGATTCAATCGCGGTCTTTGCAATTATTCTACAAGCCATTGGTCTACAAGTAATTTTTATCGAAAAGCATTTGTAACTTCACTAGAAAAGACTTTTTTTATATATATTGTTACAAATACAGTGCTTTTGATCGTTAGAGTTCATTAAAATTAGCCAAACCAACCATTTGTGAAGTCACACATATTTTGTTTGTAAAAGAAATTTACTTTTTGGTTGAGATACTGAAGTATTGTACCGATACTATACTTTTATGTAGTTTATTATTGATATTCCATTGACTACAGAGTATTTCAAACCATGCTTGAAAAATGGACATACATATTTCCAACTTATCTAACTGAAATCATTCGTTATCCAGTTGTCAATCGTCATCAATGTTTTTTGTGTACATTTTGTGTAGTGACTGCGAATAATTCGATTCACTTTGAAAAATATGTGTAGCCGATATGAAAATGGACATGGTTCACCCTCTTTGACCTTTACCTTATGTACGAATCAAATGAATGGAATAAAATATTTTTAAAGGATTTTAACAAAAATTTCCACAAAGTTGATTTTTGAAGAAAATTCTCTTTGAAATTTTTCCACATACTATTGGGTATTAATTCAAATTTTCCAATTTTCATAGAAAAAACAGTAGTTTTTTTTGGAATATACTTTATTGTGTTTTTTCATCCAATTTGATTTCAATAAAAAAATTTTCAAATTAAGTTTTTTTAAAAATTTTGTAACATTTAATTGAAATATTTTTGATACAAAAGATTCGTAATAATTATTTGTTAATAATTTAATAATATCTTAGTAATAATTTTATGATATTTCATTCCACTGAAATGATATATTTTATAAAAATTTGTTAATATTAATTACTTAAACCGAGTCATTACTCATATTCTATGACCTGATCTGATGTAGGCATATAAGTAAATGAACTGTTTTATTTTAATTAACTTTTAATTATCAGTCAGAAGAAACTATGTTTTCTTATACACAATTTCATTTAGATTTAGTTATATTTAATTAAGTTCATAGATTAACTTAGGTCTACTTGGATATATATACTTGTACATGATGTAAAGTCTGATAGGTTAGTGCATGAACTGAAAGTCACAACATATATTGATTACTTAGAATTATTTAATTAATAGTATTACAGTTGTATATGGTTTGTTAAATTTGGAATTTATTTCTCCACCTGGTTTTTATTAATATTTTCTATATTTTATACCCGGCTATAGGTCACCTTTTGTTGAAATTAAAATTAAATGTCGACTCTCCTTGAGAGTCATCATCGGGATCAGAATTTCTGCAATATAGACAAAGGAATGAATAACATTACGTTTAGATATAGATTTTATTAATACTAATTTATGTTTATTAATTTTAGATTCTGATCCTGATGATGACTCTAAAAGAAAGTCGAAGTGTATGTTTTAGCAAACGTAATTTATACTAGTAATCAAATTAAATAAAATTTTAGCGGGTATAAAACACCAATTTAAGGCACAGTAAAATCAGCTGACAAAACTTAGACTTAGGTCTTTATAACGAGTCATTATAAGGAAAAGAATGAAACCATAAAAAATATACTAAGAGCTTGCCCAAAATTGATGCATAAACTAAAGAAGTCTAATTTGTCAAGTTAAGCATAATATTCTATACAGATCATTGGTTCCAAAACGGCCGCGTTTACGTTTTGAAGCTATTTGTCCATTTGAACGACCAAGCACCGTTCACCACCGCTAAAGGGACTATACAATACTCGCGGGCTAGAACAATAGGAAAAAACACGTCATTGTATTATATTTACACTTTGACTTATCAAACGTTTTTCATGCACTTATATGAATTTTGTATGGATTTTGTATGAAAAATAGCATATATTGCTGCATATTTATCGATATGCATGCTAAGAGACCTTAGAATAGATTCGGTCAAAAAATATATAAGAAACAGAGCTCTAAAGCTAATGCGAAAACCGACAGGCTGCCTTACTCTTATTTCAGAGTAATCACTAACCGCACGGGGCGATATGCAGATCTTAGATCAGTCATTGAATAATCATGAAGATTATGATGAATACACAAATTAGTAAGTGAGATGGGTGGGACTCTGCAGAAACTCCCCCGCTATCAAAGAGTAAAAGTGTCCAGTTGCACTAACTCGGAAAAGGCGCATTACATATCACATTGCTTTAATATGTTTGAGAATGATTTCATATTTTTTAGAATAAATTTTGATTACAAGATATTAGCTATTTGTGGAATATAGCAATAGAAAATTATCGGAGCATCTATCAGTTTCTTAAACACTGCACTGATAAGCTTATGAACCTTGAAAATAATGTTTTTTTTTATGAAAGTAAATAAATTCTAATGCGGTTTATTTAATTTACTTAATTATTATTTTATTAAACAATCTAAATCCCTCAATTATGTGAGTAAACCATACAAATAACTACAAACAAAAACATTTTTATAATTTTAATTGGTTTTTTTTTGTTTTGTTGTTTTTCCGCATTTGGAAGCTGCGGGAAAATGACTCCCCTTATTTACAAAGTACCAAAGTACAACGATTTGCTTTTACACTCTGGAAGTGTAAGTGGTTTACTTAGTTGCAAAAAAAAAAAACAAAAATAAAAAATATATTATTTTTTTAATAATTTCATTCAATTTTTTTTTCCGTTGCCGTGCACTCCAATTTGTTTGCCAATTAAGCTGCCACTCCTACCCTCAGGATATCGAATGTTGAAAGAAAAATCTCAATTATCTGTGTTTACATAATATTTGTCACAACAAAAGATTTCCCATTTTATTTTCCTCATTAATATCCATTTTACCCATTGACCAGCAAATAAAATATGCAAATTGCGAAATCTGTTTGCTCCTTTGAAGTCCTCCATTGTGTAATTTTAAATGAGTTCGCTCACAACCATTTAGGCACGGAGCATGGAGCATGGAGCAAGGAGCACGGAGCACTGAGCACTGCAAATGGACAAAACAAAAGTGTTCCTCTTCATTCATTCATTCATCGACTAATTCTACAAGAGTTTAAATAATTTTATACTACCAAAGAAAAATATTGAAACATTAAATAACTTGCGGGCTTAATAATTTGTCAATGGGATCCGCCGAAGGAAGAAATAATGCTTTAATGTTGGCTCGCACTTTACACTACTGTGGGTTGTACTGTGGGTTGTACTGTGGGTGAGTTGTCATGAAAGCGAAAACTCACTTTTCCGTGAAGATACCGAAATCAAGATGAATTCGGTCTAAGATTTGAATTAATGCATTGGCATGAACTTTAACTTTACGCCAGCCAGCATAGCATGATGGGGAGAGTTTTAATACCGGGATCGAAAATAAATTATATTGAAAAGCGTTTAATGGACAATTTCCGCTACATTAAGTACAGTGAATGAAACACCCTGGCCGGGCCTGGCCTAAGAAGTCCAGGAATCCATATCCACGTTGCCATTGCCATTCCCATTGCTATTGCTGATGTTGATTGTGATATTGCATATAATATACTGTGTGTACATTTTCGGTTTTGTTTTATTTACATACACTTTTATGTGTATATTTTATTTTATGTTACTTGCCGTTATATTGTACAATAGCAGGCAGGTTTGCTTTCCTTCATTCCTGAGCATAAAGTCGTTAAAGCAAATTTCATACAAAAGATACATTTTTTAAGTTATCAACAAAAAAATAAAAAAAAAATCTGAACAAAAAATGCATAAAAGTGTATATTGAAGAGAAGTCCCAGAAAAGTTGAAATTTTCTCTATTTTATTATTTTTTTTAAAAAACAAAAATTTAATTTTATATATAAAAATAAAACTTCTCATTTATTTATTTGTAGTACTTAGAAAAAAACTTTACGCAAATGATTGTATACTAACGCTTCTTGAAGACAGAATTTGCTGAGTTTTAGTATTGAAATTAAATTGATTTTATTACTGAAAGGTCAGAAGTTTTAGTTAAGAATCTGCTTGTTTTGGTATTCGTAAATGTAATATCGTTGAGAGTTCGTAAAAAATTTTACAGCAATTTCGATAGTATATGTCGAACAATACAACCACAACCAATACAACCCATACAACCCATTCATAAAATCAGTCAAAATATAAGAGAAAGCGCTGTAGGAAATATATATCTGAACGCAACAAAGGAGAATACAATATACAACAATCCATAAATAGCAACAAAACGCAATTGTTAAGTTGTTTCAAAGGATTTTTGATTTCTGATAAATATTTACTGACAAGTACATTCAGCTGCAAAGGAACATAAAGAAGGCGTACTCATACATACACTATATGTAGAGAGCATACATTTATATAAACATACCTACCATACAAGTCCTAGTGTACCATATATGCATGATACAGGACCTTATTAAGTCCTTGCATTGGGTTTATTGCAGCATTTTATTCATAATATTGCATACACCCAAAGAAAAAAGTAAGTAATATTGTGGAAAAAAATTTCAAGTAATTGAATTATTCACTACAAAGCAATTTTATTTTATTTAAAATAATTCTATTTTATTTTTCAATTTGTATTGATAGATATTTTATAATCAATTTTGTAATATGATTAAAAGTGCAGCTGAGCTCAGAATATTTTCTCGAGATATTGAAATAATAAAATTTGTATGATTTTATAAGAAGTTTTAATAAAATAAATAGAACTCGTATTTGTTCGAATTTATGGATTTTATATAAAATTTTTACTTCAAATTATTTTTAATAAAAAATTATATCATGCCAACACTCTATTAACTATATTTTATTATTATTACTAAAAAGCTTTCACACTCACACATATAAATAACAATAACTATACGTAAATTACTTTAAAAAAATAATTAAATCTTAGTTTCATAATAAAAATAATTAAAACTTTAATAAAGGGTTAGACAAGGGTTAGAAGTGTTATCTATTCAAGCGACCATATCTTTATTGTGTGAAATTATTTTTTATATATTCAAATCACAAACATTTGTGAAAATAATCAAAATTTTAGAATCCATTCACTCTAGTTCGATGTGACTACCTTTTGTCTTGACTATGGCCTATAAGCGATTATAAAATTAGTTGCGTGCTTTACGAATGTGATCTTCCGTTATTTTGGCCCATTCTTGAAAAATGCTTGCTTTAATGTATCCATACTGCCATATTTTTTAGTCCTCGCTTTGCTCTCTGAAATGGCCCAGCTGGAAAAGTTCATCGGATTTGCTGAATAAGTTGTTACAGACTTAACTCATGGGCAGCGTCCAATAGCCTTCGCCAGCCAGTCCCATGAGTGGGTGCTGTCACTAGTTGGTAGTATTGAGTGCACCATATGGTTGGTCATCTGTTCCTTCCACCAAAATTACGACCTTTTTTTGACCCTTTTTGCACCGAATGGTATTGCTGTTGTAATCCGTTGGGATTTGCTTGTAAAATCTCTTTAAGGGATGGTAAACGGTTAATGGTCGTGCTGGTTAATGTGTGCTTCCGGGATGTAGACCTAGGCATTCTTGTAACCTTTTTCTGAATTCTTAGAATCAAACACCTTTCTAGTCAGAACATTTTCCTCCGTTTGTCCGATGTAATCCAGCTGAATTTTTATGGATTTAACTATGTCTTTGTTGCGATATAGCTGATACAGTTCATTGTTTTATCTTCTTTAATTAGATTGATACGATTATTTGATATATCTCTTTTGATTATTTGACATTGATAACGCATGTTCCTCCAAAGAATTTTTGCTTCCAAACCTTTAGCACCATACAGCAGGACAGGCACTCAATAATATCGACAATTATTACTGACCAACACTGTTTTGGACTAACGTGAGGGGACACGGAAAGTTTCGGCTCCGTGACTAGATTTTAATGAAAATTTCTTTCTATAATTGGAAATAAAAACAATGTTGCATTTGTTGAGACCATGACTGTATGTATAACATGACCCTAAGCACAAATGAGTTCAAATTAATACATAACGTATGGAAGCTATTTTAGAGGAAGTTCTGAGGAACACATTCATAGATAGTTGCTCAAATGGCATAACCATTAAAGTAGCCAGGAACCTGTATGAAGGGGAGTTGTGAAAGAATTTGTTTAATTCAAATTTTAATATTTTTATTCAATTAACACAACTTGTGGTGGACCACTTTTTGTTGAATTGATTAAAAGTATCTGCAAAATTTTTATAATAAAATAATATTTAGGCTTAATTTGAAGATAAACAGATACTTTTCTAAGGAAAAAAATTTAAAATCTAAAATTTTTAGTCGATTGTAAATGATTGCAATTTTATAAAAATATTTAATCATAGATAAAAATTAAAAAAAATAAAATAGAATTGTGTTTACTTGTAATAGTTTGACTGTAGTAGTGAGAATGCATTTTCTTATATCCATAAAAGTTTTTTTTTATATTTAATAATATAAAGCGCTTTCTTTTTTAGAAGAAGAACAATATAAATGTGTATTTTATTTATATTTTTTTCTTCTTAAAGTAAAATTACTTTTTCTATGCAATCAATTTACTTTTCTATTACTTTGGTCAAGTACTTTTTTATGTCCTTTACTTTGGTAAATTATGGGTAAAGTTTTAAAATCTCTTCTAAATGTTATAAAATTTTCTGCCAAATTATATACACATTTTATGACCAAACACATTTGAGACCAATATTTTTATATAATAAAATTATAAATTTTGATCCAAATATTTTTTAAAAATGTATAAAAAACTTTCTTGGTTATTACATTTTTTTATTTTGTTTTATTTTATTGATATTTAATAAAAACAATATGGAAATATTTTAAAAGCATTTAGTACATCGTAACATATAATATTAAAATTTATATTAAAATATAAATTTTTTAATTAGTAAATACAGATTTGAAAATAAAAATTCAATATATGGTAATTGTCATAAATATATTTTTACCCAAAATCATTAAATAACCAAAAAAAAAATTTTTTTACTATTAAGACTATACTCTAAAAACTATTTTTTTTTTGGAAGTGTTATTGCAATACTTTATATGTAGATTGTATTGTCAAGAAGTATCTACCCTCTCCCCCCCTTCACGCCACTGAAGAGCTACAGCTCTCGTGTTGTCCAACCATAGTACAAAATCTAAGCTTATAAAAATTAAAAGCAAACTTTGATGAATTCATAGCCAATACACAACACTGTTGACTTTCGTTCCGTGGACAGATTAATGTAAGAAAATGAAAATGCTGATGGACTAGCTGGACAATGATTAGCATCATCTTTAGTAGAGGAGCAAATAATCTAACTAAAAAGAAATAATGCTTAAAAACTTTTGGTTGCTCCCTTTTTAACACACAGGGATATTTTGATCATTAGCATTGACCGGACGTTCTATGGATAGCTCTAACTTGACTATTTTTCTACCCATTATTAAGACGAATTGTAGAACGAAAATGGCAATTTTAGCTAATCGAAGAGAGTTCGTTCCTCCTTTCACTTCAACTATATTCATGACAATGTATTTATTTCGATTATAAAAGAAACAACTACCAATATAAATTTTTAAAAAAAATCCAATTTTTTGACTTACCAAACAGCTATTTAAGATATATCCACTCGCCGCCACAATGGTCGTCAGAAATTTTTACTAAATTTAACTATCTTCATCATGTGATCAGGTCAATCGCTTAGGTATGCTTAATCGTGTACATAAATATATATATATTTTATGTATTCTTTTATTTAACAAATTCTTGATACTAACAATTATTTTAAATATTTTATATTCATAACACCCTGGATGCTTATCACTTCAAACTAACTGACTAATCCTTCTAACTCATGCTTGGTATATATAAATATCTAAAATGTCATAATATATCTAGAAACAACATGATGTTGTTGTTTTACTAATTGGTATTGTTCGAACGATTCTCTAATGGAGGAAAAAATACTGGACCACTCAGTAATACAGCAAATAGCGTATGGATATTCTGAGTTGATGTCTCGAAACATAAAATTTGGTTTGCTGTGAATATTCACAGATTATAATTTCTATATATTAAAGCGTTTGGAGATTTAATCACTCGAAATTAAGAAAATTTATGGAATTATTCTTTCCACATACTGGAAGTGTGGAGTGGTATAACCTCAGTGAGAAGTAGATTTAGGAATACGATTTATAAGGTAAATATAACATATGGAGTGGTATAACCTCAGTGAGAAATAGATTTAAGAATACGATTTATAAGGTAAATATAGTTTAAGAATAAATACTAAAACAGAAATAAAAAAATAGAATAGATACTGATAGTTTATAAAGGTGTAACTTCCACTCAGTAGTTTGTGAAGGTGTGACCTTAATTTAATAAGCAGTACTTTTGTGGAAAAGCGTCTATAGTGAATTTTACTAAAGATGGATAGTAACGCAACAACAGTAAAATTCTTTGGTGGTTTTTTCTATTGAAATGAATAATATTCCTAATTGAGACATGTACAGATACAAGCGCCACATCAGAGCAGTTTATAATCAGGACTTTCGCTTTGACAATTTTTATTATCACGGGTCGCTAGTGAGATGTGGTAGAAGACCTGCTTTCTGCAAACTGCCATACGTGAGTCAATATTGATGACTGCCTGGGAGAAGCATCACTTGCAAGTCGCATGATATTTTAATCACAGTGTTGATACATCTACTATGTACTTTGTTGTTTCATATTTATAGGTATTTTATTTATCAATTTCTGTGATATTCATTATTTAATTGGTAGTTGGTTTGTTGATGATATTTATTATTTTTATGATCTGTTACTTTTTATCTGCTAAAAAAGCCGCAGCAAATTTATTTTTCAGTTAAAATTTATGTCTACTAATTAATAAAATTTAAAACTAGTTAAAAAGATTGAATTGAATTGAGTGAAAAAAGTAAAATATTTTATTTGACAGCAACTATTTTACTTAATAGCAACTATTATAGAAACTAATATAGAAAGTATTATAAAAATTATTATATTTAGTATATAGAATTATAGTATAATAGAAATAGAAACTATTATATTTAATAAAGAGGTTTCGTACAGTAGTGAATTACATCAAAAAATGTATACAAATACTCATCATCAGTTGGCAACTCTCGAAAAAGCTGTATGGTTAGCAAAAAATTCAATTAATTAAAATAGTAAAATATTGTGCTGTGGTAATTCACTACTATTCGAAACCTCTCTGTAAAATATTTTAGTTTTATTGTTCTTAAAATAAATATTCATTCATATTGCAAATAATATTTACTATTAAATTACTTAATTAATGCTTTAAATAATTTCTAGTATCCTTTCATTATATCTGTATGTAAAATATGCTTTAAATTGAGATATTTGAATATATCTCAATTTATATATCTTTAACTTCAAAGTTATACCTGTGTACATATATGTAAAAGAACTGTGTATAAATGTGTTACTAACATATTTATGTTAATCAAAACTAATCACAAACATAAGATACCCTCTTCATAAATGTCTAAATATATGTATTTATGAAGTATGTTTATATTGCATATATGTGTTTATATAAATCCTCTTTTGTTGTTTTACCTTAATTGAAACCCCATTTACAAATGCTTTAATTAAAGCAAAAGTTGATTTCAAATATGGCAAATGCATTCCAAATCAACAAATGAAGTTACATTACAATATACAACAATATGTAAGTACATATGGACACATAATCAATTGTTCATACAAAAATAATCTTTTTAGAGTATTATTCCTAAGCAAGTTTAATGCGAAAGTACAGACCCACATAAGCACGGGTATTTTGGTACTGGTATCGACCAGGACACGTTCAAGTACTCGTACGCATAAAAAAAATTGATAATAAATCATGGCAAAATGTCAGAGCTTTATTAGAGAACTTTTCTATATTAAATAGATTTTATTAGTATTTTAGCAGATGATGGATTGAATCTGCCAAGCTGTAACCATATTTGCAATTGAATGTTATGTTCGTATTTAAATATAAATAAATATGATTTGCATATTTACATTTTGGGGTAAATATTTTTGATATTTATTCATAATAAGTGTTAATAAATATTTTCAAATAAAAGGAAAAAAACAATAATACTATATTGATTCTATGAGATACACATGTTTTTCTTAACATCGAAGTAAACAAGTGTTCAATATGCAAAATTGCGGAACATAAAAACTGTTTATTTAACTATTTTTGTACTATTTTTGACGTCATCGTATTTGTGGTTCATTATTCTTCTTATTTTGTTTACATATCTGCATTATTTTCCAAAAAAAAAAAATAAATACATTATATAAACTGCACTAAAACTGCATTTACACAACAAAAGGCTTCCATTTTCATTTAGTTTTGAAACATTTTCTACATAAAATTTAATGGCAAAAAATGCTATTTAATGTGTATTTTTCACATTTCATGTTTCATATCAATATTACATTTTAAGTAAATTTTGCTTTTAATTTGGTGTTTTTTTTAACATATAACGGTTTCACTATTAAGTGAACACTACATTTATTTAGTGTATTCAGTCTTAATTATTAATTCGCATGACTTCCTTGCATTCTACAATGAGTAAATCTTTTAGTGTAAAACTGCATTTTGTTCAATATTTCACACATAAAAAATATGTACATATTATTAAATATATATTTCCATATTAATTTTAATATAATGCTAAATAACGACTGAATCTATGCACCAAACTGTGTCGTTAAGCTTAATACTTCGATTTGCATAATTTCCATTGCGATGCATTAGAATGAAGACATTTAAAATAATCATCATCTCTGGAGTTTAATGAAAGTAAGCTTAATGATATTTTTTCCGTTTAGTAGCAGATTATTTTATATAAAAATAAAATTGATAAATAGTTATTGTTAAAAGTGATTGAATTAATTGTTTAGATAATATTAAATTTTTATTCACTACTGTTTAAATTGAGGGTGGTATAAAAGCTGATGTTATTAAGAATTTGCTGTAGACTTATACATTAATTATATTATATTATTATTATTATACTATGTACATTATATTATATATATTATATTATATACTTATACATATAGTATTATCAGAGGCGAGGCGTCGAATGGTTCAGAGTGTTTACTGAACACCTTAACACAGCTTCCTTTTTAGATCTTTTTTTTTATTAGGTAAATAATCTCGCTATTTTGCTACTTAACATTTTGATAATAGCTTTTCCAAACAAATCACACATACATATGTTAGTTACACCCAACATTACTTGTAATTAATAAACAGAAAACACATTCCTCTTAAAATATACTAAGGTTCAGATGAAATAACATTCATATTGGGATTATGTAAAAAATAAAAGAGAAAACAAGCCCCGCAAAATATGTACGTAAAATAATTATAACTCTTACATTAATGCGTGCAAGCGGTTCAATGAAAAAAGGGAACCTTCAATGTTATGCAATGTAAATATAAAAGATTAAAAAATGACTGAACTACAGGTTCAATCGACTAAACTGAACCCGAAGTTCATACAAAGCGTGCAAATACAATCAAAGTCACGGTTGCCGTTTTATATGAACAAATGGTTCAGTAAAAAAACCGAACCGCGCATTGTAAATACAAAGTAAAAGAGTAAATGAATGCATGAGAGTTTCTTACTCTTATGTAGAGGTTGGAAATAAACCAAAAACAAAGTCATTATTGCAATTTTAAAACATACTACCAAATGGTAAAAGTAAAAAAAAAAAATAAAGAAATTTGAAGTGAAAAATAATATTTAGAAATGGATAAATGTGTGATTAAAGATTTGATTCAAATATCTTTTTTAAACGATCTTCTGAAAAAAAGGTTTTAATTCATAAAATTATTAGATCAACTCCAGATATGAAAAATTTGGTATCTGATGTAAAAATGTCGAAATCTGTGGTAAGTCACCGTTTTCCTACAGCTATTTACCATAAAAACCAGTGGATCACAGACTGCGAGCATTTAAATAAATTGTTTTGTTGGTCTTGTACTCTATTTGCTTGTGGAAAGGACAAAACTCAGGAGTAGGGGGAATACGTAGTTGGAATTCTGTTTTGATCAAATTGTGAACACCTTGCCAAAAAGCTGACGCCTTGCTACTGAGTATTATATATAATTATTATATTGAGCCTTTTCCGAGTTAGTGCATCTGTGCACTTTTACTCTTCAATATCTGGGGGGTTTCTACAGAGTCCCACCCATCTCACTGATTAATTTGTGTATTCGTCATAAGTTTCGTGATTATTCAATGACTGATCTAAGATCTGCATATCGTTCCGTGTGGTTAGTGATTACTCTAAGATTTGATAGTGCTAAGTAGGGCAGCCTAAACTCTCTTTTTTGATTTTTTAATAGTGCTTGGGGATATTGAACTTGAAGCTGCATCCAGTTCTTCTACTAGACATCTGGAACTCTAGCAATAACAGACTAAAGTTCAAAGGAAGTGGTTCTAGTAGTTCAGTAAAAAGTATTCATGTTAAGAGATACGAATTTCTAGCCCTTACTAAACTCATGATCAATAAATCAATAACCAACTTCTTCCATATATACGACAATAAAAGATATTCTAAATTATTTTTCCTCACTACAATAAATTTCATTATGAAAAATTGTCACTGACGTCATAATTTAATTACCGTAGATGATATTTGCTATTTTTTGTATACCTGTCATATTCAGTTTACAAAACCGCCACTGAAGTGAATTAAAATTTCTTTACAAAGCATTTTATCCACAACGTCACTGATTCCTTTGATGTGGGGTGGGGAGAAATGTGTACTGTGTACTGAATTCACATGCACAGGATTTCCTTTAATGCATGTGGACAAATGGATTTCTAGCAAACCAACTTTTATGGGTGTCTATTGTCGAATGCTTTTAAAACTATAAAATCATAATAAAAGGAAAAAAATAAATAAATTCCAAACGTGTAAGAAAAATAAAAATTTGTACGGACATTAAGTTTTGAAAAAAGGTTTATAACATATAATTTAAAAAATATTTTTAGTACAGTGGAATACAAGCAATTGGTTTTTACTACATTAATTGCAAATAAAAAAAATTGAAGACAACTATTTTATTAAATAATTTTATATAATTTTATTTCAACTACTAAATTAAAATACACTTTAAAAACTATTTTAATAGGTATTTTAATAGTATATAGCAATAGCTTAGCCATTATTTTGTCATGAAGAGGCGAAGGATAAATTATAATTTTGTATTATGTATTGCATTGACAAAGGGAGGATTTGTCGTAAATAGAATAGTCGTAAAAAAGCAACTTATAATTACCACATTTCAAAAACTCTCACATTAGCATAGTACTGCACCAATAAAAGCAAGATAACCTTCAGATTCGAGATCCGTAAAGCCATGTCTATATAGAATTTTTAAGAAAATGTAAAGTATCATTACCATCATTATAATTATTGATATATGAATGAATGTCAGTGTTGACTTCTCGTAACTAGTCTCTTAACTGATCCCGATCCCGATTGATCCCGAAACTTAAGAACAACGCCATCTTTTCAGCGCAGGTTTGGTCTGCATCGCTGCTGCTTACCATAACATTAGCATTTGACGAGTTTAATATTTCAGTCATAATTGGCATATTTTTGACTTTTATTATCATATTTTTAATGGCAATTGGTACACTTAATGAATTGTTAGTCTAACACAATCATCGCAAAAAACTCGATCACGCTAGTTGATACAGCGTTAAGTATCATAGCCTAAAGCTGATTGGACTATAAGTTTATATCGAAAAGACAAAATAGCTGATTATTTCAGAAAACGAATGCAACGTTAAGTGACACAGAAATCCGTAAAAGTATAGACCCTTAAATATAGCGAGTAGTCCTCAGCAATGTAGCAGAAAAAAGTATTCGGATTTTGTTGTTTGTTAACTACTCCTTAAGTAATAGACCTTTTTCAAAAATTTTATTTGCTAAGCTGGTACATCTTTTCTTGATATATAGTACAAATTTGATCACCATCTGTCAATTAGTTTGTTTACAGCAGCTGTTAATGTGAGACTACCTCAAGTGCATTTACCGATTTTTACTATGGAAAATTCTTGTTGTATGCGATTTTTTGACTAAACACGGCACGACTGTCATTGCTCAGGCACCATATTCGCCAGATCTGGATCCGCCGAAGGAACTAAAAGCCATACCTTCATACCTTCAAGCATTGGCATATGTGTATCGCTTCAAAAGGAGTATAGTTTGAAGGAGATAAAATAAATTTGGAATAAAATTTAAATTTGTGTGTTTCATTTACAAAATCCGAGTACTTTTTGAGCAGAAGGTTTATTAGAAGAATATTTACGAATAAGATAGACATATAATTTGAAAAAGGCAAGCGCACAGCATGAATGTTAGAAGAAGCATAGTTATGAATCATTTCTTTTGGAATAATGACCAAGATTAATACTAGTATGTGAATGACCAATGACCAAGATGAATATAATGTCTTGTTCTAGTGAAGGTTAAATTTCCATCTCATCCTGCTAATATCTTGAAATCGTAAATTTATTTTACGATAAAGGAATAATCAGATATCGAACTTATCCTAAATTCTATATATAGATATTATACATGTATTGTATATGGCGTTTGTTCAATATAACAGCAGAAAACACTATAGTGGGTAAAAACTATTTCACATTTGCGTTATTCAAGTATTTTACATACATACCCAATTTTTACAATTACCTTTTATGAGGGCTACCATATTTTAATTGATATGTATTTTATTGATTATATTTGTGTTACCTTATACCTACATAATTTGAAGAACTCTATTTTATTTATAATTCAAGTATAGGTGACCTTCGCTATATATAGCACCTTTTTCAGTACAACGATATGTGTTCAGTTTAATTAAACGTACTTGTAGTTAAAATTTTTAATTCATTATTCAACGATTTTTGAAGCACTACAACTTAAAAACTAATATAATGTTTCCACTGCGGCTAAAACTACTTATGTTGATGGAATTAAAATTTGATCATTACCAAATAGCTTATTTGTTTATATTTTACATATAAAACATATAACAAATATTTCAGATTTTAATAAGTTTCCTTGTGGGAAATTTATTATTACAGTGGCATTCTACATTTTTCGACTTAAATCAGTTGATTTATTTATAACGAGCTAATTTATATGAAAACTGTTTGTGTGGTAAATCATTCTCGCTAGTGGTTTTAATGACCAAAATCGACTAAATGAGACAGTGTGAATAGCTATTACACTTATAGTACTAAGTAAACAGTGGAAACAGACTATAAGTGAATGTTGACAACGAACGTTGACAATTTTATATTTTTTTAAATATAATTGAACTCCAATGTTAATGTAAACGATGGAAAATAAAAAAGTGTGTGGATTTAGTAATATAGTAGAATTTTGATTAGTATATTCCTTCTACATAATTAGTTGATTACTTTAATGTTAGTTTAAAGTCAAACTATAACTACCAGTTACCAAAATTTTGAAAGTGTTTGTTGCTAGTAAATAGCTCCTGTATCCTGAAGTGTCCAATATTAATCAGAATGGTTTTCCATTTAGATTAAAATCACGAATCGTTGGCTGTATTGCACATTACCTTAACATCACTTTAACTTAACGTATTTTCTTGTTTTTTTTTTTAAATAAATTTTTCTATTCGCATGGCTAATCTAAGTTTATGTATTCCACTCAGAAATCTACTTCGTTCACTTCACATAAATCAGTGCAGGTTAGCGGAATATTAATTTTTGAACGAGTAAAACGAGTAACGAGTGGCGAAGTATCTTGTACGTATACAATTATTCCGAGAGCCATATACTCGTACATTTATTTTATATATATAATACTTTATTAACTGCAGCAATTAGCCTAGTAAGATATGAAGTTATTTTTCACAAAATTTACACGCACAAATCACCCCAGCGAATGATTAAGTTGCAGATACCTGTAACAGCTGTGCTCATTAACGCTTACGTGGCTTTAATTCAAGCTAAAAAAATAAAAAAAAAAATAAAAAAAAATAAAAATAATAAAAAAATAAAAATAATAAAAAAATGCTGATAAAATTTTGTAATTTACAATGCCGTAAATTCATTTTTATCTGCCATTGGTGCGGGTGTTAACTCAAACCTAACAGCTGCTAATAACTTTACCACTTTGCTCCACTGCCGAGTGCATTAGATAATTGTGATTTTTATTCATAGCCATTTTTTTGGAATTTTTGGAATTACTCGCATATTATTGGGGATCAAAGTGACACAATATGTATGTCGTTAACAAAAGGCAGACATGCTGATTTAATCAACGTCACATCACATCATATGAATTTCTGCAGCGCATTAGCACAGAACCAGCAAAACCCACAAAACCGAGCAAACCATTGAAACGCAAAAATAGTCGGAAAATTGGAGTCGGAGAATAGTTGCGTAAATCAAATTTGTGCCCAACAAAGGCAGGGAATCTATTAGTTATGCCACCAGCACAAGTATGGAAATATCTAAGCAAACATTTCAATATAAAATTCCAAAATATGTTGTACATCCAACCGCACCACTGCGAAAGCAGGTATCTGAAATATACCATACATAACTAATGCACTCGCATATGTAAAATGTAGCTAGATACTTGCATTAATATTTTAATGCACAGAATAATTAAACTAACTTTGTTTAAGGACTTTTTTGTCTACTCAGGAAACACAAAAACAACAAAAATAAATAAAATAAAAAAAAATAAAATTAAATCTAAAATAATATGAAGCCATTGGCGTAAAATGTCTCTAATGCATTCTGCAATCTGTGCTGCTGTAAAATGTTGATCCCGACAGTAAGCAACTTGTCCTTTTGCTAAAACATATGTTAGCCAAACAATAAGGAAAAAGGACTAAACCAACTGTTAGGGACTGAAAAACTGAGAAGGATAGGAGTGAGTTCCGAGTTCCAAAAACGTTGTAAGTTCAAAATGAAACTTGTTGAATTTGTATTATGCGTTGTTGTTGTTGGTGTTAATGGCGTTGTGCGTTGTTCCCTGTGATATGAATGGGTTCCATGCATTTGGCAAGCAAGCAAGTACATGTAATTCTCGCTCCAAACCAACATCAACTACACAACATTAAGTGCGAGTATGTATATTTCATATTGATGAAGGTGCACGTATCAAACATATCTAGTAATCCATTTTACATGTAACTACGTTTATGTAGCCGTACATGGTTTTACTTACGGTGTCAATATCATGTTGTAATATCGAAAGCCCTCCATTTGTGAGGGTGAAGAGCTTTGATAATTTTGTATACTGTCAGCATACTTTTCAATTTAAATGTACGTTCTGGTGTTTGAACTTCACACAAATGTACAAAACTGCAGTTTCTTTTGATTTCAATTTCAATAATTTTTAGTGCTTCATTATTAAGAATTCTACTTTTACCCAAAAATATTTTTAATTTAAATTTATCGCAATTACACAAAGCAACCTTCCTGCCTGTTTGCCTGCCTGCCTGCTCAATGGCAAAGGTTTCCTCCGTTGCAATATATCTTTTGAGTTTTGTTCATTTTATCAAAAAAGTAGTAAAAAGTTTTAATTCGATTTTTATTTTAAACAAACTAAATTAAATTTTATGAAGGTAAAAGCCCGTATAAAACTCTACAAGTGGTTTTGTTAGCAACTGCGTCTGGAGCCAAATTCTTCATTTTACAGTTTCGGTATGGCGGTTTTAACAACTACAAGAGAAAACTGGAAAATGTGGCTTGCTGAAGCAGTAAGAAATGGCTCTAATTAAAAATATTCCAAGTGAGCTAAACTGGTCGACTACAACGATTGCAGTACACACGGTAATTCTGAAAAAGAAACCTTAACATAATGATTGTTATTCGAAATACGTCAAATACGTTAAGTCAAGGAAATACGGGCTGTGAACATATAATCCATGTTTTATACTCTTATCATAGGGTCCCTTGGACTGGTTTAGCCATTTTTATTGGTGCTGCTTTCAACATTTCTGTGATCAAATATTCTTTGATGCTGAGATCTACTTTTGCTTTTGCTGTTGGTATGTTTGATTCCGGTTAAGCTGTTCGTTAATAGAATTATTTATATTATCTTCAGGTTCGGCAATTCTGAAAAATTTTCTTAAAAGACATTGTTATTCTTATTAACGTTATTAATATTATGTTATTATTATTCGAATTATCTAAACATTTACGCTTTCCGGGTCTTAGATCAGGAAATACGGGCTGTGAGAGTGAGATAAGGACCCTTCAGACTAGTTTAGCCATTTTTATAAGTGCTGCTTTCAACATTTTTATGAGCATATATTCTTTGATGTTGAGATCTACTTTTGCTTTTGCTGTTGGTATGTATGATTCTGGTTGAGCTGTTCATTATTAGAATTATTTATATTATCTTCAGGTTCGGCAATTCTGAAAAATCTTCTTGAAAAACATTATTATTATTATTATTATTCTTATTCATTATTATTATTATTATTCTTATTAACATTATTATTATTATTCGAATAATCTAAACATTTACGCTTTCCGAGTCTTACATCAAGGAAATACAGGCTGTGAGGGTATCATCCATGTTTTATACCCTTATCCCATGATAAGGGATAAGGACCCCTCAGAGTAGTATCATCCATGTTTTATACCCTTATCCCATGATAAGGGATAAGGACCGCTCGGAGTAGTTTGGTGCATTTTTATTAGTGCTACTTCCAACATATCTGTGACCATATATTATTTGAGATTGAGTTTTACTATTACTTTTGTTGTTATTTTTTTGTTGATATGGTTCCGGTTGATGTGATTATTATTGGAATTAATAATCTTGAGGGTTTGCTGCTTTTAAAATACTGTACTAGCGGTAGCTATTTATCGATTTTATTGTTAACTCTTTCTTTTATGTTGCTGTCTATTTAACTTCAATAATATTTGTTACTTTTTATTCTATTATAATCATTTTGGGGTGTAATTAAATCCGGTCTCTTAGGGGTAGTCTGATCTGTTTATGAGTTTGTTAATATTAATTTGTTCCATTAGATTGCACCGGCTTGTACTTATTAAGGGTTTTGGATGATATTTGTAGTATTGTGTTTATGCATAGTATTTTTCCCATACAGTAGTGCCTTTCTTTATATTTTGTAGCTGATAATACAGTGCTTTCATTGAGGATATGGACAATGGTTTCTGGTGTTTGAACACATCTTCTACAACTTTTTTCTGCTATATGGGAATTTATAGAATGTGTTTTGAGAAAAAGTCCTTGTAATGTTTACTAGTCCAAAGTGTATTGGTATAATAATTCTTTATTTTTCGGAAATTGTTGGATCAATTGTGAGCCATGTATATACTATATATATTGTTCTTGGTGATATTTGTATTTATAATTATCACAATTAATATTCATAATAATAATAATAATAATATCACTATTATTATGATATCGGGGAAATTTATACTGCTAGCTAAAGATCCATTATGCTTTCTTCAGACTTAGAGTGTTTCTCCAAGTTCAACTTTCTCTATAAATTGTAGAATTGAACCTGCATTACAGAGTTTTATTTATTTTATTTCTTCATCCAATATGATATGCTCACCTAATTACTTCTATCGTTTATGCCTTATTGCCGAGCAAATTCATTGCACGTATATTCATGTTTCTTCTCTTCCTTATAAAGCATACAAGCCACATTACAGTAAGTTTCCAGTTTTGTAGAGTGATAGTTTAACCTAAAGTGCGCTGGTAAATAATTTTTAATTAATTGTATGCAATCCTTAAACAGTTTTGGTAAGCGATTTTCATTATAATAGTAGATTATCTCAGATAGATTTCTTTGTTTATGCTTTGGCATCATTACGTGCAACATCCATGCATTTTTACGTAAAGCCTAGTACTAGCTAAGAAGAGGTCTATATTCTTTCTGACCTTCATGCAAATATTAAAGCTATAACAGCCGTCTGCCATTCGTCTAGAATAGTGTAAGAATATAGGCAATGTATTAACGTACTAAGTGGCAGGTCTAGGATAACTGTAGTTTGAGTTCTAAGCCATTCCAATATAGTAGGAAATGAGCACGCAGACGTACACGCCAGACTAGACATATTTTCTTCGAATAATCCCCTCCCAGTTACATCCGTGGGTTTTTTTGTGACCATTCCTAACGAGAGGCAAATAGGGAGGGAGCTCATACTGCTTCAGAAACCAGGTCAAGGGCTACTTAGTTATCTTATTCAAAATTTAGAACTTTGACTTGGTGCATAGAAGCAAATCTGAAGTATCTTAGTTAATATATGTTTTAAGAGGGTACTGAACTGTAGAACGGCATGGAGCCCGACTCGGCCTACTCTGTAGCATTTCCAGTAGTAGTTACGTACAGGCGCTCGTACAAAAGACATCAGAACACCTGTTGTGTTTATATCCAGGCTTGTCTAGAATCAGGTTTAAGCTACTAGAACATTCTGAAAACATAAATGAATTTATGAAGTCAATACATAAATATTGTGAGATATTTATATGCAGATATTTGCAATTTGGTAAAGAAAACTAATATGTGTTTAATATAAAATATAAGACGTAATGTAACAAGTTATGACATGTGTGATGAAGATAAAATATGAGATAAATTTTAACAAACAATTAAGTTGTTCTAACCTATGTCAATTTCATTATATCTAATATTAAAAATATAAATTAGGAGCACAATAGCTTTCTTGGCTCTAAAATTAGAAATAATTTAGTGCTTGTAACAAGCATAGAATAGCCTGTCAGATATGTATCTAGCAATACCTTATACTTTTATTGATTCTGAGATAATGTTAAAAAATAAACCCAATAAATATATAATTAAAATTCTGTATATATATGAAAAATCAAATGTCTATATAACACTATATTAATATAAAAATGCTATAATGCTATAATTCTGAACTGGAAAGGTAGTTCCAATGGGATAATAAAAATCATAATTCTAAATCTCGTACTTTCTACTGAATTTGGAAAGAACATTCCGGCATAAGTGAATTAAATTAAATTTAAAAATCTAATAAAAATATGACACCTCAGCTACTATTTTTGCACATTAAATTGTCAACATTTTTTCATTTTATGTCTCAGATAGTTTGCTCCTTGCGTATCTCTTAATGCAATGTGTCGTAAGCTTCTTCTTAGAATAATTCGAGTATGCTTTATCATTTCCGGCTATATGTTAACTCGTAAGCATATCCTTAATCAAAGGTGTTACATTGCTTATGGAGTGTGGAAAATTTATTGCTTTTCCCGAATATGTCGTTATTTAGTTGCGATTCGTTACACTTTCGCTCAACGTAGTTCCCATTTGTTGTGTAGGAAAATGTAGTCAATTTGCAGGGTTCTTACGTTTTGACCTATAAATTTATGATCTCCTATTTATAATCCCCTTGTTACTTTTTGTACATAATTTGGCATTGCATAAATATTTCATTTATTAAAGTGGTAAGTAGCAAAAATGGGTAACCCAACTGGGAGACATGAAGATATTTGGAAAAATATTTTACAGAGATTTGAATATTATATATCTGACTTTCTGGCACTTAAAAATAAAAAAAAACTAGTATATATAACATGGTTTTAAATAATGCACCAAAATAAAAGTGTATTATATAGTTTCCTATTGAATGTTGATATGCCTTAACTTAGATCTGAAAACTTGAGAGATAGTGAATTCTAATTAAACTCTAATCTAATCTAATCTAGTAAAGAAAAACTGTAACTGCATTTAGTAACATAACAAGAACATCTCTCCAAGAGAAATTGCTATGCGCCTATGAAACTAAAATGGGCGTGTCATAATAATCCTAAAGGATGCTTGGAAGAAGTTCCAAACCCCTTCTTAAATCTAATCTAATGCAATAAGTATTTTATCCACATCGTTTTAAATACAGAATTAATTATCACACAAGATCTTGTCATTGATGTTTTAATTACTTTTAAATGAATGTTGTTTCCATTTTACAATGAAAAGTTATTGTTGAATAATTGAACTTAAGACAACTTTTGAACTGATATATAATTTTCTGGTTATTTTGCTTTTTTTTTATTAAATATTTATTTTATAGATTATTTCAATTAATAACTTAATTTCTTCCTAAAGTATTAAATTCTAAATTTGAGTTAAACTTCCAAATAATTTGTAGTCTAAAGTAATTGACATAAAATACTCTTACACGTTAAGTATTTACGTACAACATAACCGATTTGATAAGTTATATATGGAATTTAATGAGGTAAAATATTTAATGCCATTGAATGGTTATGACAACATATACACTTCCATTTGATTCATTGAGAATTAAACATGAATTAGACGTTTTTGAGTATTTGCCAAATATCAGAATATATGTGAAGTTTTATGAACTTTACTACTTTCATATTTTATATATTACCAAAGAATAAAGGAAAATAATCTGATGGTATTTGACTCATATATACTTCCATTTTCACATACTTTTATATTTTGATAGAGGACGTCAGTCACATTAACAGAGAAACATTAATGTCAATATGAATTTCGATCATAAATGCGTATAGTTTGTAACTTCTACACCAAGTAGAAGCGGAACAGTAGTCAGTATTTCCACCTGAGCACTTGAATGTGAATCCGAAATGAATACATTTGAGTTTAGTGCATTGCGAAAACTATGACATTTTCCATAAGGTAACACGTCAATGTAATTATTGTTATGGCTTTGAAATAGATTTCCTGACCGAAACAGCAGGTGAAATTGATTGACATTGAATAAACATTGTGGCACAACAAAATGGTTCCGCACGTATATAGCAGGACGTCCATAAGTGTCTGCAAGCTGAAAGTTGAAAGGATAACGGCACAGTTGGTGGTTGTACTATTTACACAACCCAAGTGTTGACGTGTTAGAGGTGCCTCTTCTGCTTGGACAACTGCTTTTAATAAACTAAAGTAATTCAATGTCCTAACCTGCACAAAAAAAAACTTCAAGAGTATTCATAGGTTTTTCAACGAGTATGAAATAATTATGCAGACTTTTAAGTGAATAATAGGATTTCTTTTAGATAAAACTAAAAGTGAATAGATTAAAAAATACTAAATTATATTATATTGAAATTGTCTTATTTAAAATTTTCATTTCAAATAAACTGAAAATAACAAGAATTACTAGATAGATAGTTAGATAGATTAAATTTGTTAGCTTAAATCAGATTGCAATACAATATAATAGAATTAAATAAAAAGCTATAGTATCAAATTGATTTATTTGTCGTAATATTTTTTATAGATTTCCTGCACTCAGTAAACACATTAAATATTTATTTATACAAATTCAATTTGTTAATCAATCAATCCATTTACACACTTTACCATTTAAATTATTTATTTATTTTATGTTTTACTAGCAACACAGTGCACCCGTGTAGGTCATAAAAAATGTACTTCAACCAATCAGTTTATTAATTTTTGCTTATTTAATAAAATCAATTACAATAATTTATTTTGATTAATTTTTATATGATATTATTTATAAGAAATAATAAGTTTTTTTAAGGGTCAATTAAATTCATTATATAATTTATTGGATTTTAACTACATTCTTCGAATCTTTCACTTTAACAAATCTTTATATATATCATAAGAAATACTTTTCTATACATAAGTATAAGCATTTTTATAAATATTAGTTATTTCGGGTTGGTTGGTTGATTAAAATGGTTAATCAGCAGATACTCTACTGCATCATATAATTATCAATTATTTACCAATTTCTTACCACATTACTTGCAAGAACCCCTTGTAGATAAACTATAATAGATAATTTAAAACAGTTAAACTATAATAGATAAACTATAATAAACGTTTGATCTTATATACAAATCTTTTTTTTTTGACGTTGGGCAATCTAACAGATAATCAAGAAAGAACTTCTCTTTAATCTGCTAACTAAAGCTGGATAGTCCCAGTGAAATTGTATCGGTTTCCCTTCGCACAAGTTTTCGCAGTTTCTACAACGAGTGTTGAACGGAAATCTCAGTTTCTCTACGTGTGTTACTATGCATCAGTGACTTCAAATAACTGCAATTAGTCTATCATTAGAATTTGCTCTCTATTAATAAGAATCCCGGACCTCATCTTATTATATGGCGACCAGTTAAAATGATATATTTTACATATTTTAACAGACCTTTATCTAGCTTTAGCTAACTGCGGAAAGATAGATACTTCTTGTAACGGATGCTAGAGAAATATAAGCCGGTACTACTATGTACACATAGAAGTGCTTTAAAACCTAGTTTAAAGTATAACAAAAAGGATTTCGACGTATATTTTCTCCGTCGCTTGAGTTCCTCTAAGCGGGCGCAATAAAAACTTGGAATGATTATTTATTTTGATACATAGTTAGACGCTTGAATCTTTATGTATTTAGCGTTAGTTCTAATAGAAACTGAAGGTAGGTGTTAACACCCTTATTGTTTGCTTTGTGTGCTCCTCATTTGATCGACACTTAGAAAATTGTTAGGTTTTCTACCTAACTTTTAGTTTGCAACAAAAGTTGCAAAGTTTGTTTAAAGTATAACAAAATCTTATAAAACAATATTATAATATTAATATAACATATTATAACGTTTGCTAAATTATAACACGAACCGCAAATATATATATATTAGGTTTGTGATCGTAAATAATGGGATAGAATTAAACTTAATATAGTACGAGTATCTGTATACCTTTAGACTATGCCATATCAGGATAATGGTAACTGATGATATATTATATACTTCACGGAATTAATCTATTTTTCGTGTCGATTAACATTTGACAGAACATAACAGAACATCATGAATCTACAGAGGAAAAATCGATAAAACCCGTAATCTCTGGTGGTTTTCGAATTATCCCAATGGCATGAATAAGTCTACGTTAGTGTGGTCTCTAAGTGTGACACTTTGACGTCTCCGTATAACGGGCATCCTCCGCTTGTAATATAGCGGATTTCTGCCCAGTTCGGTTGTCAAAGTCGAGTTCTCATCTAGAGGTAGTTGGTTATCCGGAAGTCCCTCTTTAGGAGTGGGTCAGTAAACGTTTTTACTAACGGATCTAAAACAAGTAGTGTAGGCAGTGGAGTTTTTTTTAGAAGGAGTTAACTTACTATATTGCAGGTAGAAATCACTGCTTTTAATGAAACTACAGCTTGTCTGGAAGTGGATAACATATTTACTAAGAACATATACATGCTATCATACAATCAAACTGTTTTAAAGTCCTAGAGTTTAGTCAAATCCAGGACGGTTTTTTGCTGCTATACATCTATAAACAATATATAGACGCAATTTCTCTAATCTGGCTACTCGGCCATAAGAATGTTTTAGGCAAATTCAAGACAGACGGTGTAGCTAAACAAGGTAGCCAGATAATATGTTTTCATTTGGAACACCTTAAAAACTAACCATATCGTTGACATAATGCAGAGAATTGTTGCTAAGTTTTTTCTTTGCTGTACTTTTTTATATGGGAATACTTAGCGATATGTGAGTATTGGTAGGAAAGTTGACTACATTCTATTAAAAAGAAATCGAATTCTCTTACTGAGATATCCCGTAGAGATATCAGTCATACGGTAATTTTGCTCACAGGTCATAACACATTAGGAAACCATAATAGAAGATTGTTCCTCCCTTTTAAGATTTCTTATCGCTGTTATAGGGAGGATGATGTAAGTGTCTCACAGCTGTTTTATTTATGTCTGGCGTATGCTCGCCGCCGTTTTACTATTTTTGGGGCCACTTCTTTTGGTCAACTTCAAGACCTCCTATTTAATTGCATTTTAAGCTTTGCCCAAGGGTTAAGGTGAAACATGTTTATCTGTCTCTTAAACGATAACACAAGGACCTTTAGAACTAATCGGATGCCTTTGGATTACCGATATAACTTAATCTAACCATAACAAAACAGATATCGACGAATCTTCTCTACTCACTTAAATTTCTATTAGCGAAGCAAAAAACTGAATATAACGAACATTTATTTTGTTAAATAGTTTAGACGCTCTAACCTTTATAAAGTTGATAATGATTTTAATCATTAATAGATCTGTATATACGCTAAAATCTCCGATACACCAGAGTGTTTTGAACCTTTTTTATAAGGTAATATTTTGCAATTTTGTAGTTATGCAGCACATAGCTATTTTGCATAACTTATTAATCAATAGAAGTATATAAACAAACAAATAGGTTTGTTATGTACTTGCATATAAGTATTTAAGTAAGCATATATACCTAGAAGTTAAAACATATATAAGCAACCATATATACAAATTAAAACAGATAAAGAGTAATAGAGTTAAAAGCAACAAATTGCTTTTTTTGAGTGTTAAAATGTTAGTAGTTTGATAGATACAAATATGTATAAAGATATAAAGACGTCAAAAACAAAAAACAAAAAAAAAATAAATATTAAATATGAAAAACATTTTAAATATGTTCTTTTACGAAACAAATTTCGAGTTTAATGAAAGTATTCAAAGGATATCAATCTGCGAGAAGTAAGAAAAAGATTTGTTGAACAAGCGAAATAGATTTTCAATTGCTAAACAATTTGTATCTAAAGGCATAGATATTTTTCTTTGTTAAAAAAGACTATGCACTCAACAAACATGAACCTCAGTTTATTGTAAAAAAGAGAAGTCTTTTGACCAATTAATAATCTGCATTTGGCATGGTCTCGTTTTTGTTCTTTGTTCAAACAAATAGAAATTGCAGTTGTTAGTAGTGTGTCGGTTATATGACAATTATTGGCCGTAGGTTATGAAAATATTGGTTTGCTTGCACCTACACAAATACACAAATACACAAACACCATTTAACCAAACGGAAACTATATAGCAAATACCCATGCAAGCAAACACACTAAGTTTGCTACACAACCGCAACGGCAATTATCAATGTTTGTGCAGGAAATGCGCCTATAAGCAGGCAACAATAAAAACGCATGTTTGAGTGCTGTCATAAGTTAGTGAGCCTGTTGATTGTGGCTTTTTGCATTTTATTGAGCATAAATGAATTTTATATGGCAATGCGATGAATAATTGCCACAGTTGCCAGCTCGGCAATGTACCTCAGTGCAAAGTTCATAAAATGAATTTATTTACTTTTTATTGCACACACGCATACCCCATACATACATTTATGTGGCAACACTTAAAACACAATTGATACAACAAGCACATTTACACGAACAGAGCTACAAATTGAAAATTAACAAGCCGCAATTAAGCGTTTCATTGTTTTGTCAATAAAATCTAAATTGAGTTTTACAAGAACAAACAAGATAAAATGTTCCATAATAAAATGTTTGTGGCATGGCAAGTGTGCGATTGTTAGACGATGTACCTACCACATCACGATGTCGCAATGCTTGAGGGTGCATGGGATGGATGGAATGGATGTGTATCTTAATTAGTTTTTCGTATTGTTTTAGGCAAATTTTCGATATTAGATTTAAGATTGATTTTTAATTTGATTTCGTCTAATGAATGTGCTTTTGATCTTTGCAGAATGCTGGGAGGCGTTGCCGGTCGACATATGTCGAATCGACGCAGAGGTTCATCGCCTATGGTGCGTTTGAGCGGTGGTGTGTTATCCAGCTTAGATGACAGCGGAGGCGGTGGTCCGGGCAGCATCGGCATGAATGCACAATATGTGCCAAAAATACCACCGAGGCGCAGACGTGCCGTTACAACCAGTGACCACAAAAGCTGTGCACTTATACAAACGAGACTGAAATTAGGCGATATAATGTAAGTACATAATTAATCACTTTCGCATTGTAACATGTATTCGAATTAATTATAATTGCACTAATTAACTTGCACTGTATCAGGATATGCCACGTTGTTGTGGCTAAAGTGTTAATTAAATCCAATTCGCATTTGTTGCACTTTTATACATGAGGGAATTCTATTCGATTTGTAAATATTAATTGTGCTCTCATTATAAACGTCCTTTATTATTGACTATAAACCAATTGAAAAATGTTAAATAGTGGTAATTTAAAATAACTTTGGAAAAATAAATTCTATTCGGTTTGGAAAAATTAATTGTGTTCTCATTAAAAACCGCTTTTATTATTGATTTTAAACCAATTAAAAAATTTTGAATAGTAGAAATTGACTGTGTTTTCATCATTACCCGCTTTTATTATTGATTTTAAACCAATTAAAAAATACTAAATAATACTACTATGTATTGAAGTACAGTAATTTTATATTTAGTTTAACATAGTGTTTTTTTATTATTAAAAAAAAATTAATTCCATAAAGAATTTTTTTATACCAACAAAATGTTTTTTACAATTTAAATGAAGCCTAACCAGAATTGACTATGCTAGGACCTTACTTTTTCAAGGATCTCGACCTTTCTCTAAAGAGCTCTTTAGGCTTTGCTAAAGAGCAAGCTGGTTTTTAAACTATTAATTAGTCAATAGATCTAACTAGATCGTCATGATTGTTGGTATAAACTAAGGCAACATAATCAGGATGTGATAATTCATTCATTCTGCAGTATTATATATACCTTATGATCAAAATAGAACGAGAAGTTAAAAAAACACGCAAAATTTTAATTTTTAATAATTTTCTTTATTATCGCCTTCAAAGTACTCTCCTCCTGCGGCAATACATGCATGCCAAAGCTTGATCCAATTTTTCATACAAGTTTTATAGGCCGCCGAAGGGATGGCCTTTAGTTCACGCAGCGAATTCTCTTTTATGGCCTCTATGGTCTCAAAACGCGTTCCTCGCAATGCCAATTTGAGCCGGGGGATGAGGAAAAAGTCACACGGGGCCATATCTGGAGAGTACGGTGCTTGGTTGATGATATTGGTGGAGTTATTTGGCCAAAAACTGCAACACAACCAACGCTGTGTGAGCCGGTGCGTTATCGTGGTGTAAAATCCATGAGTTTTCCTTCCATAAAGCCTCTTTTTGCGAATGGCGTTGGAAATCAATACCAAATTTTTTCGACTTCTTTGTATAGACGCCAAACAAAAACTAATCTTACGATATACGGTAAATTTTGACTGAATGTGTATAATAGTGTTGCCAGCGTGAAAATGAAAAAAATTTACCGATTGGATAAACACGGAAATTCAAAAATTCTCGTTCTTTTTTGATCACAAGGTATATTAATATTTTTCTTCCAATTACACTGTAAATCTTTGCTATATTAATTTGATATTAATTTCTCAAATATATGAAGTCATTTTTAAACTTTAAACTGAGGAAAAAAAATGTACTTAACCGTGTTTTTAGATGTCTCACAGGCATTCGATAAATTCTGGCACTCCGGATTGCTTACCAAAGTAAAAAATATTCTCCCAACGGTATATTATGACATAATTTCCTCTTATCTATTCATCTATTCAATCTATTCAAATCTATCTATCTATTCTATCTATTCAATTCAAATCGTTGAAATGGTTAATCGGCAAAAAATCAAAACTATCGCTTTGCAAACTATCGCTTGTATTATACAAACAAATGCTGCAGCCAATCTGGACATATGGAATACAGCTATGGAGTTGCGTAAGCAGAACATAAATTTCCATCATTTAATAATTCCAAAATTTTTTGCTACGGAGTGCAACAAATGTGCCATGGTACGTGAGTTATTCTGACTTACATCGTGACCTCAGAGTGTCAACAGTTGGCACATAAATGACGTAGACTTAGAGATAGACTTAGTTGCCACATAAATGCTGAGGTGACAACTATGCTACTAGCGATAACTGAGCCAATACGCCGTCTAAAGCGCCAAAAGCCTTGCGATCTTTGGACTTAAATTATTGAAATGTACTACAGTTGATTTATTATTGTGTAGAATCGCCTAAATCTGTTTAAATGTAAATTGCTTGTTAATTATCTAATAACTAGTTGCCTTATGTCTTGTTTTGCTTTATTTATTGTTTTTGAATACTTTAAATAATAAGACAATTAAAAAAAATTACAAATAGTGCTCTTATTCTCAAAATATCTCTTTAGCAATATACGAAAATATCTATTTAAAGATATAATCTAAGCATATGTAAAAGAAAACAAACATAAGTAGATATTTAATAAATTTATATAATCAGCTAGGTTTATCAATTAATAATAATTAATAATGATTTTAAAAAAAAATGATTTATTTTTGAAAAATACTTTATTTAAGACAGATACGTATGAGTTTCAAGACAGATTGCTGAAATCGTATATGATTAGGTGGAATAATGGGTATTTTTTTCCTATTAAACCTATTGCCGATAATATGCTTTCAAGGTCAGCATGTACTTCTTTCATCATGTCTTTCTTGAACTCATATCTCGTACATCACTAAAACTTTTAGTTCGTATTATTTAGTGATAACAAAATCAACTTAATAACACTACAAAATTTTTTATATACACTAAACATGTTAAAAGTCTAAAAAGACTATTATACTTGAACTAATATAAATAAATAAATAGTAAAAAAAATTAAATTTTAAAATAGTGAATTAATTATTATATGTAAAATATCAAGTTTTTGTAATCTGCTTGCTTCTTCTTGCAATAATTTATAATTACCGTTATAAGCTTCGCGATCCGTTTAAAATTTTGGCATCCAGGAAAAAGTGATTCCATTTTTTAATCCTATTTCTTTTTTTTATCCTATTCTCTAATCATCAATCATAGGTAGCTGCTTGTTCGCAGTTTTTTCTGTATTATTAATCCATTTGGTATTACGGCTCCAAATTTTTTGCTTTGATATCAATTTCAGGGAATTACGATCCTATTACATTTCCTGCTTACAAATTGCACCAAATCTTCCATTTCTGTTGATGTAAATATATTTAATGAAGGTTTTCCTGCATTTCCTTTCTCAATGCATGTACATTTTTATCGGTAAATACGAACTGCTTCTGATATAAAAGATCTCCTTCAAAATGGTCTTAAGAGTGCAATCTAAAAAATATCTATTTGACTATATATTTAATGGAGTTCGAATAGATTCATTATATCTGTAATAGGATGTGATAATTTTTTTGAAAATATCGCAATGACGATTCGCCACTCAACTCAACGCGAATATCAATTTAAAATCTTGAAATCTCCAAAAAATATTAGCACAACTTTGAGAAATATGTCTTAGTATGTGTGTGTGTACATACTACATGTGTACATGTATTTGTATGAATAAAAAAGAAGTCATGCAATTATTTATCTATTTTTAATATTCAGTGTTAAAAAATTATGTTGTATGACATTTATAATTCTCAAGTACTTTAAAAGTTATTTTAATTATATTGTAATATAATTTGAGAAAAGATCCGTGAAATATTGAATTAATTTTAATGGAGACTTACTTAAAGAAAGATTTGAAATTAAAACATGCGATGGGTTAGAAATGTAATTGGAAAGTGTACTTTTTTTTAAATATTTTAAAGACCAAAATGTTTACACATTTTACATAATTTATATGCAGTAAAACGTTGTCAATGTGCGACATAACTTCATGCTTAAACGATGTTATTTCTGTTTGCATTTAAGCAGAATATTTATGAATTTTATATCACTAATATCTTTTATATCATTTATATCATATCATTTATATCATGTCATTTATATCACATCATTTATATCATTTATATCATTTATATCATTTATATCATTTATATCATTTATATCATTTATATCATTTATATTATTTATATCATTTATATCATTTATATCATTTATATCATTTATATCTTTTATATCACTTCTAAATAAGTGTTTGAAAATTATAAGTTGCGTTATTTGGCTGCGTGGGATCTTTAATGACAATGTATTGGATTCTGTTGGATGTGCCTATCTAAACGGAAATTAATACCTAAAATAAACTGGATAGAGTATATCCTGCACAGGAAGGACAACGACATCGGAAAATGGATTTTTAGTAAACTTAGTAGTGCCCACTTCAGATTTCGTGAGTTAACGTTCATTAACTCCAAAATTTTCTGAAGTGTAGCTGTTGTACATGTGTTCGTCTCTCTTACAAACTTTTACCGTAAGAAAACAAGAAAGTACCTTTTACGTTTTAATTTAAAATTGTTTTTTTTTTATATTCACTCGTAGTATAGCAAAATGATTTCCAATTCTGGCATTATCGAGACATAATCATAAATCGCTTTAGGTGTCTCTCATTATTCGCATATATCACACAAATTAGTAATTGCTGCTGCTCTAAAAGTATATATGGAATATGACTGCTCTCTTTTCCCTCTCACCATAAGAAACCTTAAGTTTAACATATGGTATGAAGTGGGTAATACATTGTAGAATATAGGGACACATAAGATTTTGTTTGCGTTCTATGCTCCATCTTGGAGTGCCAATGTATGCCATTATTATTTATTTTTCGTATTGTTTTATTTTATTTATATTGAAATATTAAAAAAAAATAAATATTTTTTGGAAATATTGGAATTTTCTTTATTATTATTTTTAGTTTTATTTTATATGATTATAAATAATATAAAAAATAAATGAGTTTGTGAATAAAAAACACTACGTACGAAGTACACAGTAGTTACGAAGTAGATCGATTATCTTATTTTATAACAAATAAAGTAAATGTTTTTATTAACATATTTTTTATATCAATTAAAATAATATAAGACAAAAAATGACTTCTATATCGGTAAAATCAAAACAAAAACAAATAACTTTTTTTTTTTTAATTTAATTTTATTTTTTATATAAATGTTTCGAAGAGTAGTGGATTGAAATAACAAAAATTTTATTAATATTTTATTTTATTGAATTTTTGGCAGACTATACAGCTTTTAAAATATTTCCATATTAAATATTTGGCAAAGGTTTCAAAACTTGTCTATTGTTAAATACAAGAGTTTCTATTAAGTAAAATAGTCACTACAGTCATAACTGACATTAAAATCAAAATTAATTTAAATTTTTATTTTAGTGTTTGAATATTTTTATTGTATATTTGTAAATCAACTGTCATTAATAAATAAATTGTCATTTTTATCGGTACATATGAATATCTTTTGATATAATGTATTTTCTTCAAAACCGTCTAAAGTGTAATCTAAACAACTACGAAGAAAATAGTAGTTTCGCTGAAATTTTGGATTAACATAATTTTAAATGCTTTAAAATAAATACATTTATAAAGAATATTCTATGTGATAGCATAGGACAATCCAAGTTTTCGCTCTTTAATTTCATTTACAGTTTAGTTCGTAGCTTGTTCATGTTGATTCTTTTTCAAGTTAATACGTCTGAGCACTTTTACTCTTTGCTGGGTGGTTTCTACAGAGTCCCACCCTTCTCACTGACTAATTTATGCAATCCTTAAAAACTTCATGATTATTCGATGACTGATCTAAGATCTGCGTACCACGCCGAAATGCTAAAGATTATTCTGAGATTAGATAGTGCTAACTAGGGTAGCCTGTCGGTTTTCGCGAATAGCTTCAAGGCTCTTTTTCTTATGTACTTTTTGACCAGATCTATTTCAGGGTCTCTTAGCATGTCATTTGTGCAGATGTATGAAGGCACTTTGAAGAGTCTTCGGAGAGCCTGAATTTGATATCCTGCACGTCTGGATAGTAGAGTTAGCAGCTCTGCTATATGCGACACACCCATTGATATTGACAATTTGACAGATTGGATTTTTGATATAACAAATACTTATATTTGGAACAATTTTTTCAATTAGATCGAATTGTAAGCTCTATAAGTTGATTACTTTCCATATCTTTAGCGCAGCTAGAATAGATTCATTATTTCTCTATTCGAAATAACATATAATGTAATGAATGAATTTTAATAATTTTAAAAATTTTTGTTTAATTTTCAATAATGTTTTGTTAATAAAAATTAAATTCTAATAGTAATTTTGTTGTGAATATGTAAAAAAATTATCTCAACTTTAAAAAAAAAATATTTAGACAAAAAGTCACAAGTCGACTTTAATTCCGACAAACAAAATAAAAACGTATATGAATAAAAACACATATAGTTTACGAAGTAGATTCAAATATCTGTTATAAATAGAGATTATAATTATTGTTAACATACTAATTACTAATAATATTTATTTTTATGGGAGTATTTAATGCTTTTTAAATTGTTTTTTTTTTTAATATTTTTATTTTAAAAATGTTTTTTCGAATAGTAGTAAACTACAACAACAAAAATTTATTTAAATATTATTTTAATTATTTGAATTTTTGACTGACCATACAGCTGTTTCGAGTATTGCCAAATACTTTTTGGCTTTATTTTTAAATATTTTTATTTTATTTTTTTAATATTATTATTTTATTTTTTTTGTTAATATTTTTATTTTATTTTATTTTTAATATTTTTATTTAATTTTTTTTTATCTATATTTTTATTTTATTTTTTATTATTAATATTTTTATTTTATTTCTTTATTAATATTTTTATTTAATTTTTTTTTAATATTTTTATTTTAAAGATATTTTTTCGAATAGTAGTAAACTACAACAACAAAAATTCATTTAAATATTATTTTAATTATTTGCATTTTTGACTGACCATACAGCTGTTTCGAGTATTGCCAAATACTTTTTGGCTTTATTTCATTTTTTTACTTTATTTTTACATATTTTTATTTTATTTTTTTAATATTATAATTTTATTTTATATTAAATATTTTTTATTTATTTCCTTTTTTTGGTTAATATTTTTATTTTAATTTTCTTTTTGATTTTTTATTTAATTTTTACCTTATTTTTATTTTATTTTTTTTATTAATATTTTTATTTTTTTTTATTTTTTTTTTATTTTTTTTTTTTTTTTTAATATTTTTATTTTTTTTATTTTCTAATATTTATTATTTTTTTTGTTTGATTATTGTTTAATTGTATATAAGTCTTTTTCAATTACTTTTTTAAATTTTTTTATTTTATTTATTTGTTTAATATATTTATTTTAATTTTTTTTATAAATTTTTATTTTATTAATTCTTAATATTTCAATATTAATTTTTTTTAATATTTTTATTTTATTTTTTTTTAATATTTTTATTTTATTTTTTCTATTAATATTTTTATTTTTTTTTATATATTTTAATATTTTTATTTTATTTTATTTTTAATATTTTTATTTAATTTATTTTTTGTTGATATCTTTATTCAATATTTTTTAAATTTAAATTTTGTTTATATATTTTAATATTTCTATTTTAATTTTTTTTAATATTTTTTTTTTCTTTGTTGATATATTTATTTTATTTATTTTTTACTATTTTATATTTAATATTTTTTTAAAATTTTTTTTGTTGAAATCTTTTTTGTTAATTGTATATAAATTGTCGTTAGACTACTAATAAATTTTTCTAATATTTTTATTTTTTATTTGTATGTAAATTGTCGATGCATTAATAGTAATATATAAAAAGTTTGGTTTATGTCATATATTAATAAATAAAAAATTGACAGATGTGTTTATGTAAATATTTTATTATTATTGTACTTTTTTATCTTTTATATTTAAATAAGATAATAAAAAGCATACATATGTATGTTTTGTATGAACGTTGAGTTCATACTAATATATCACTGCTTAAGTCATATTTTCCTCCCTCTATAGTAAAAACATTATCTTGCCTACATTGGCCTATTATTTACGTAAAATTCTGTTACATTCGAAACTTCAGACGAAAGTTGTGAACACATTGTAAATAATTCCGCAAACCACCTGTAGGCAAAAAAGCTCACTTTCCAGTGAAAAGCTCCCACAAAGCTTAATTTTTAAATGACAGTTGTCTAATAAAATAATAAGGATTGTAATTTATTTTTTTAATTGATTGGCTTTATCTGTATTGTAAATTTAAATATTTGATAAATAATTGTTATTAAGTAGTAATTATTATTTGATATATTATTAAGAAAGGAAATAAAAACATGTTTTTTGTTTTGTCATGTTTGACAGAAACCGCAATGGGAACAGTGGAACAACCCCTCTTTGGTTAAGTCAGTGCGAAAGCACAATTTGACAGTTGTTCGCAAACAAATTTACAAATTTTTGGCGTTTCTGTGGGGTTGAAAATAAGTTAACAAAAAAGGGATGCTTATATGGAATAGCGCAAAAGGGACAAATAATGCCGTCTGCCAAATGAGTTTTTATATGTTTTGTACTTTTTAACTTATTTTATATAAATTGCAATTAAAGTTTTCACAGTCTCCGTTTGTTTCGCTCTTTTGGGGAGTCCTTCCAGCTGCATACATTGTAGCTGCTTGTAATAAGTTGTGACCAAGTTTAAGTGTAAGGTTCGTTGAATTTTTCCCCAAATGGTTAGATTAAATCGCTGGTAGCTCTGTAAAAATCAAAAGAATTGAAGTTTAAATAGTGCAAAATGTAAATTATTTATACAAAAAATTGAAATTTAATTATGATTTAATTGAAATTTGATAAAATATAAGCGAAATGATTGAAATTTAGTGGAAAAATATGATACTGAAAATTTGTAGAACAGCGCAAGAAGAAAATTTTTTCTTTGCTCACTGAAAATTCAATATACACGTAGACAGTTTATGGAGCACGGGGTTGGTAGGGCCGTTCAAGTGCTTTGAAAAGTGTACGCGAGCGGGTGTGAAACGCGTGTAAAGTTGCAAGAAAATCCTTATACCTACATGAAAAATAATGAAAAGTAGAGCATTTGTGAAAAATTAATTTTTCTTTAAAAAATTTCAAATGAAATCGAATGAAATTATGCAAAATTTATAACAAATGCATTGTGAAAGTGTTTTGTATAATTTTTAACTAAAATATTTAAAAGGGAAATTGTGGAAATTGTGTAAATTATGCATAAATATAATAAACAAATGCTGAAAATCGATGAATTTGTGTGAAAGACGACAGTACAAAAATGGAAAAACTCAAAACCCAAAATTATTGTTGCAAATATAAAAAAACAACACAAAATTCTAGCAATAAAATATTAAATATTTCAAAAAGAAAAAATTTATTACTGTCTTAACACAATTTAATTTAGTTTGGTGCACAATGTAAATTTTTTTTTGCTATTTCTCCCCAACATTTACCCCCGTCTGCTATTACCATCATCACTTTCGTCACCGTAACCAACACAATCGTGGTCGTTTGCCGTACGAAGGAACGGAAAATTCGGTCAAATTTCCCTAGAAGTGTGCTTGTTTTTGACTGACTGAAACTGTGTCTGCATGTGCGGTTGTGTGTTCATATGCAATATTGGGTGCATGTGCGGTTGTGTGTTCATATATGTCAGTGTAGTAATGGACTTTGTTTATGTGTTTGAATGCGTGCCTGCGTGTGCGAGTGAAATACGGTTTATTCGTTTGTCGGTCTTTAAACAAATTCCAAAGCATTTCCATTCCATTATGTTCACCACGTGGTGAACATCTATTGTAAACGTTTCTTCCATTGATGCGAGTTTCGTTAAGTTTTCCATGTGCTTCACTGTGTTTCTTTATTTTTTAGTTGTTTCAGTTGTTTTAGTTGTTGTTCTCATTATGGTTACTGGAAGTGTTGTTGTCTTATATTTCTTTTTATTTACTTATTTTACTTGACAGGTCGTTGTATCCCCACAGCTGATCTAAATAAAGAAACCATAAACACACAAACCCTAAATGTGAAGCATACAAAAATCTCTTACATATATTTATATAAGTACATGCACTCACACACATACAAACAAATTTGTGTATTTCAATCTATAAGATATTTTTATGCATTTTATGGGCGCGTTGCTCTGCTTCTGTAAAATTTACTTTGCGTGCTTTAAAATTACTTTTAATTGTTTTGTTTATTTCACATGATTTGTGTGTTCTCCAAAAAAAAAAAAACAAAAAAAAAAACAAAAAAAAAACAACAAGAAAAAACAATAATTTACATTAAACAATCTTAGGTAGAAAAAAAATAAAATCCTATGAACTTAAAATCAATACTGCATGTGTTGAAGACTGAAAAACAAACAGAATAACCTTTAAAGTAAACAGATTAATTAATAAAATTCAAAAAAAAAAATAAAATCAATTTGTTAAAAGAAGTTTTTAAGAAAAACATTTACAGAATATATATAAGCCAGTGCTTGTATATAATGCAGTAATATAAGATATTTTTTTTTTTAACAAAATTAATTAATTATTTGAGAAAGTTTGAATTTCTAAAATTTCTAGAAAACTGTAATTTCTTGTTTTTTTTATTTAAAAAAAAATCTATTTTTGAAATTTCAAAGCACTTGACATTGACAGACCTTACTTGATATATTGTTAAAATATCATCGTAGCTTTAATTGAGGAAGCATCGAAAGCCACCGTGTGAGACTTGAACCCACTAAACCACCTCTTAGGAATGAATGGAGAACATTTCCACAGCATTGTGAAAACTTCATTCCAGTAATCAGGGGAGAGAGGAGAAAAAATAGACTTAGTACCTAGCGAGCTAGATTTATCTAGGCCATTTATTGTAATTAAAGACTTAATTCATTTATAAAACCATTTTTATATCCTTTGTGCCATATTGCAGATCTTTTTTTAAAAAAGATACACCCACCATATACCAAGTGCATGAATAAGGTTTTTTTGCCAAAGAAACACTTAATTGTAGGAAAATTTTTTTATATTTTTTCCAAAAAAAAATTATTGTGGGACTTTTTGATATTCAAAATATTGGTCAACGGTTTCTACACATTTCGCACATCTTTCAATTAGTTTATGCCATGCTAAAATCATCTGATGAACCATTTTCCAGCTTCATAAAAACTGCTGAAGTGCTACTTTGCAAACGCGTTATTGTGTGCTTCATTGAAGTGAAGAGATGATGGTTCAGGTAGCTCAGGTCTGGGAAGTACGGCGAGTGCAGAAAGATATTTAAATATCTTACTAGTCTGAATACACAGAGTATTCAAATGATTTCAAGGTGTCCCGTATAGTTGTCATGTGACAAAATCGCTTTGTCATGTCTTCTGGCCTATTCTTGTCGTCCTTTGAGCAATGCGTAATTAAAATTAATCATTTCTTAGCGAAAGGATTCTGCATTAACGATTTCGTTGGGCTTTAAGAGTTCATAATCACAATACCGCTCTGGTCTCACCAGAGCATGGTTTTCCTGCTGAAGCCATTCGGTATTTGTGTTTAAGTACGGACTTTGCTAGATGAAAGCCACGATTTTTTCTACTTTGTGTTTTCAATATGAAAGCATTTTTTGTTAGCCGTCAAAATTCGATACAAAAATGATTTCCTTTCCAGGCGTTTAAGGCCGGGTGGGATCCATTTACCTGGTTTATTGATTTAATGCTTTTGCAAATTGCTTCTGAGTTTGAATTGGATCATCATCCAATAACTTCTGCATTTAGTCGTCTTTGCACTTTTATGGTCTAACAGAGCACTTATTGTTTATCAAATCCAAATCACCACTACATATTCTATTTGATGAAGCGTGTTTACCATGTATTTCTAACTAACAAGCGAACTGCAGATGTTCTTTTTTAGGTACATAATTCAAAATGATCAGTGAACGATAAAACAAATACGATAGTTTTTTCTAGACTTAATTTGTGTGTATTTGTAGTTTAATGTCAGACGAATCAAATAACGTATGCATATCCAATTAATACGCTGGTATAGTAGGTATAAGATAAAAATCTTTATATTCCCATTTAACCTATTCAGATTTCAATCGATTTGATGTTTGATTTTCACTATGCAGTATTTTATTTGAAATTACACTTCTAGAATATAAAATTAAACTTATATCACCCAGAAGTACACAATTCCAATAACAATATAAATATGTTAAGTAAAAATATTTAGAGAGATAACACATATGCTAGTATATTTTACAATCTTGATGCCACTATTCACAGATACCTATTTCTATGAATTTTAATTTTAATTTTTATTTCAAATTTAATTTTATTATCTTAATTATATATTTTTATTATATACTCTTTTTCCGTTATAACTTCCAGCTTGTTCTGTAAATTCGATTTCATTAACTCAATCATTTTAATGTACTTTTTCCGAAAGAGATATTGGAGACAAAGAAGTTGCACGGCGCCATATCTGATAGATACGATGCATGCGAATCATATACACATTGATTTTAAGTGAATAATAGAAGTAAATCTCAACTGAATTTGTCACAATAATGAAATGAATGATGAAGCAATGATGTTCGCAGAATGCAACAGAGATAAAATTATTTAATTAGCTTTAATCTAATAAACTACTGAAAGGATTGCATTAACATAACATATAAAGACAATGACAGTATTATGTAGAACTAAAATTACTACAGAATGTCAATGACTTTTAAACGAAATTTAGTTCAAAACATACCATATATCTTTTGATTGATTCATTTATTGATTTCATTCATTCATTTATTTAATGACATATATACCAATAGACTAAGGTATATTGAAGAGTTTATAAAAAAAATTAGCTTTTTTCCTTTTATTTCTTGAGCTATGAGATTACCTTTAAAATAAAATGAGAAGAAAATTTCATATTCCGACCATATTGGTCTGTAAATCATCTCCTCTTAAATGGTAATAAAATCAAACAATGTTATTGAGATTACTGTATAGATATCAGTCCTATTGTAGCTTTGCGGACAGGTCACTATGTGCTCAAAACTTTGTTAGCAGTTGGAATATTCGTATCGACGACTCTTGTTGTAACTATGAGGAAGATGAAGAAACTGCTCCAGGTGTAATTCCGCATTATCCAACATATGTACACACTACGTACTCACTATCTAGACAATCAATATCAGCTGTAAAACGAATCCTAAAAGAACACGTTAGTTTTTCAACATAGGCACATGCTAGCGACTTACTATCTGGAGATTATTTATCAACTGTGAGATTATTAGCCAAAAAGTCTATCGGGTTTTATTAAAGATTAAAGTTGGCTTTAAAACTTTTTAAATGTTATATAATAATGCTATAGTGTCAACAAGTCCCAGTATATTTCTTGGATCAACGCAATAAAGTAGTATAATATAGTTTTCTTTCTGTTTAAAATATTTAATCCAACTATTCTCTAAGTTTTTTAAATAGACTGAATAACAGGAGAAGCCTTTGCATCAACGATTAGCTGATGTTTGATGATAAATCTCTTTCCTTCTGTGTCAACACCTGACAATCTAGAATAGAGTTGCATGAATAGAGTTATGATGTTTGGGTTTAGAAATAGAAAAATATTTGAATGGAATTACATTTTATGATTATGTTTGATGGGGAAAACAAAACATGGTATGCTTTGTAAATTATTTTGATATTTAATCTTTTTTCACTAAATACTAAAATTGTTTTTTAAATACTACTTGATTCCAAAGATAGAAATCAATATTTACACATAATAAACAATGTGCATATCATGTGTGATAGTCATCAGCTCTCCGATCGCATGGGTTTCATATTCTACTGAGAAGTAAATAGATCCGTTTGTTTTTTTTCTTTCAAATCTACAGCAATAGATGCTGAGTAAATTATTTAATTAGATTTACGAACCTATTCTGTGAACTTGACAGATTTGTGAAATTCTTTAATAAAATTTTTGATTTTTATATAGCAGAAAGGTTTTTGGTATTCTGGACACATCTTGACAAATTTCAAAGCTCAACTACCTAGTGCTTTTTACCACACTATGGTGTAAAGTGTTTTGTATAGAAAACTGTTCGTAATTGTTCGTAACTGTTCTTAAAAAATGCTTGTAAAGAGCACATATTTTAAGTTGCCAAAAGCATTTTTCATGCATTCAAATATTAAGAGTATTTGTCATGCAAGCAAAAAATAAAAAATGCTTAAAAAGAGCATATTTTTATAGTTGTCAACAGCATTTGTAGTATTGACAACTAACAAGAATACCAAAACCTTTACAGCAGTCAATTTTCAATGTTTGAGAAGTTTATAAAGTGCATAGAATAGGTCCGTTATAGTTTATAAATGAATTTTAAATTTAAAATTTTATATTTTTATTTTATACTCAGTATATGTATAACATTTTATTAAATATTGTCTTTATAATATTTACATAAAAAGAATACTTTTCAATTTTAAATTAATTTTCTTAATCTGAGTTGTGTGCAAAAGTAAGTGGCTCCAAAAAACTTTTGGCTTGTGCGATTATTGGAAGTTTTCTAGTAATCCCTGTAAAGATTTTTGATTTTTGATTTTGTTATGAAAATAACCTGAGTTCTAGAATGTAATTTGTTTATATCTGTTAATTTTTACTACTAAGATCAACTAAGTGTTGATGCCATGTAGAATAGAAATGGCTCTCGTACAAATTGGTTTCTTATTTTACTCTATCTCTTCGTCCGAAGTTGCAACGTGGTTTTTTGTATGTGGTCTATCTAAAATGATAGCCAATATTCGCTATTTAGAATTGCTTTCCTTATAAACTAAATGATGGAGGCTTCTATGCAGGGCTTCTAGACTAATAAAGTTGATACAGTTTTCATTTCATACTAGTTTTTTGCTTTTTAATAACTTTTTAATCATAATATTTTTCACATGAAATCGCTTAAACGATAATTTTATTCAAAGAATTGAAATTGCTAAGAAGTGTTTTCCACTTAAAAGTACAAGTTTGTGTTTCTGACTTATTTTATATTACAGATGTTTGCAATATACATTATTTATTTAATAGAGGTAGTTTCGAACAGTAGTGAACTACAACAAATATTTTTTAATATATTATTTTAATTAATTGAATTTTTGGCTGACCATACAGCTGTTTCGAGTAGTGCCAAATACCCATTATCAATGGTTTTAGAAATATTTCTTGAATTTTTCGTTAATAATTTTTTAAGACTGCAAATACCAGGAATCGAAATCGGGTCCTGCCAAATTTGAAGCTCAGAATCAGCGCTCCTTAATCAACTGACCCAAAGCTGTACCAAAGCTCACTGTTGTTCGAAACTTCTCTATTAAATACCACAGTTTCTATTAAAGTAAAATTAGTCACTTCTGTCATATGGACTTTAAAATCATTAATATTGAGTATTTAATGTTAAAATATATGAGACAACTGCTTTTGGAAAATATTGTAATTAATATATATAACATCGTAATTATAGAAATAGTAGGGAATATTTAAAATTTTTGTTGATGTATGCCTATTACCTCTTAATGAAAATGTCAAAAATAAAACTGAAAAATTATTTAACATTTATTAAACTTTTTGTATAATCATTAGAATGTTCTACTACATGTTAATTTTAAAAAATTACATAAAATCTAAAGTATATATGTATAGTTATCGAGAATTGAGTTGTTACTCAAATTGCTGCATTACTCTTTAATTCAATTTTATAAGAAAGTATTGCCACCCAATTGTATTTTGACTGTACGTAAAACTAATGTAATCAATTTTAAACTACAAATCCAATCAAAAAAATATTTAATTCGCATATAATTAAAGTTAAAAGAAAATTTTATACATAACCCTATTGGCACTTATAAACAAATATAAGATCTGTACATGGGATCCTTAAGATAATAAATCGAAACAAACCACACAATTATATTAAAGTCAATACACCAAATACATCAAACTTAAATTCTTTTATAGTTTTTAAAAAAAATTGTGTAATAAAGAAGCTTATAAGTGCTTTTGTGAAGCATTTTTTTTCCCTTCAAAAAACAAGTTTTTTTTTTAATTTTTTAAAATACTTATGATAACAGCATTCTCCAAACTTTATACTGCAACTGTGTTTGAGATTAATAAGTACATTCAACTAATTTAGACCCAAATACTATAGCTACTTTCAGATATCAATGACATACAATATATTATATATACAATAATTTATAATTATTGTAATTTCATACATCATATAATGATACAATAATATGTTATTATATATTACAATGTATATGTAATCAGTAGATTTAATTTGAACTTATTCGGAATTAATTTTAAACATGGAAATAACTCATTTTTATCAGTTCTAGACCCATTTATTAAGACTAAAATTTGTAGACAGTCCATGTCTAAATATTGTGAAAAGAAAAATGTTAGAAAAAAGAAAAAAGTTATATCTTTTACAAATATCATTTTTATAATTCTAATACAACCTTTTTCAAGAGTAATAGGCATACAATAACTTGTACAGATAACCGGATTATTATAAAGAAATGTCAGATTTGATGTAGGAGTTTCGTCTATATAAAGTAATATTATTGTTTCTACTACTCCTACGTTTTTTTAAAGTATCCAAAACAAAAAAAATTAGATACGTTTTTTAATATATGTGGCATTACTGTGTTTGTCCTCTCAATGGGTTCTTCTTGTGTTAGAATTGAAAAATAGATTAGAATATAGAATAGAATTCCTACAAAAAGGTATAGAATATTCCTCGCATATGTTTAATTCAGTATATTTATATATAATAATATAATTAACAAAATTAAAAAACTTATCACAATTAAACAAATAATTAAATACTGATATTCTATATAGATTTACGTCACATATATTTAACTCAAATATATATGCACAATTATTAAAAAAATAATATATACAAAATTTAACAAATTTAACTATTTAACAAAAATAGACTAGTTTCAAAATTGATTACCGAAATCTTCAATTTACAGAGATTTATTGGTATCCAAAAATTTTATAAGTCCATATATTCGCCACATTTGTTATGAGCTAACGCGTATGAGACCAAATTTTCTTAATTATTTTACCAATTAATATGAAATTTCTCCCAGTAAAGTATCAGTTTTTATTTAATACCAATGAAAAAAAAAAAATATATGATTAAAATACCAAAAAAAATTTGTGAATAAATATCTCAGAGAAGCAATTAAAATACCAACACTTGCCATATTCCCCACATCCATTCTACAATCCACCTTCTTCAAATGTCAGTCTATATAACTTGTTTACGCGTTAAACCTATCGACCGCTTTATTTAAGCGGTAATGTGGTTTTCTGGTTTACATGAGAGTTTCTCAAAACAGTTAGCGTCTCCTTATAAACTATGGTAGCACAATGAACTCAGTTTTAGGGTTTAAGTTAAACGATAATTCTTAAGGACGGGCCCCTTACTTCTGCTTGATCTGTGAAAGTTATTTACATTAACAATAATACAGATACTCTTTACTGTACTACTTTCAAAATTACTTCTTGTTGTACGATAGATAACAGTTTCTGGAAGAGGTTTGAAGAGGTTTTTAATTTTCAAGAACAACTAATGAACACTTTTAAGTAAAAAAATTATCAAAATATATGTTTTTAGTAACATATATTTTTAGTCTAATCTCTATTTTTGTGATTATTCCAGTGATTTATTAATTCGACAGAAGTTAAGGAAAACGTTTTAGATTGATTTATATAGGTATACTAATATTAGAAGTTATTATAGAAAATCATTAAATTTCTGAAGATATTCTCCTAAACCAAAACGAATATAATATGTATATATATATACATACAAAAAAATAATACATACATATATAATTTAAAAATATGTATATCTATATTATTACTACATCAATATTACAATTTTTATAATAATTGAATGAACTTGTAGTAATTTACAAATCATAAAATGATCGGCAAGTATTACACAAAGTTATATAAAAAAATATTATCATATAACATACATTGACATAATATATTTCCTTTAAATTTTGGATAAAATATTATGTCGACTGTTTAAGCTAAAAAAAGAACCAGTTCCGCAGTGTTCTGCATAAGACCTTTTCTGATGTTATGCTGTCTAGCACTTCTAATCCTTTCTTTAAATGTTTTCTTCGCGTACCACCAGGGTCGTTAACATTTCCATAGTATTGATTTATACTATTATTCTTTCTAGCATCATTTTTTAAGATTATGTAAGTGAACATATCTTCTTTCTTTTAAGAAGTCTCTTTGGATCTATTGTAAGTCCTATAAAAAATAGTATTATAGGTTTCTCCTCTATATATTCTTTTATGAGTTATACTCTTATTTCGATTTAAAGTTATCACTTCATAAATATCTAAGGCTTTTAAACCATCAACTGATAAGTTTGGAGAATAACCAATGAAACAATAATTTTTTTGGAAATTCGACTTTATTCATCAACGCAGACTCCTTCAAGAATAATACATTCATATTAGCATTTCTTAGCTAAATCCTGCAACTTCACTTCACGATTTGCCAAAACAAATTTGTGAATTTTTTAATATTTTCTAGTATTCCCACCTTTTTTAGACGATTAGCGCCTTCGGCATCTTATATGGTTTGTATGGTTTCGTTTATAAAGTTAGCAAACCATTTCTCTATCTTTTGTCTCAGTGAACCAGAGTCCGGGTATCATTTATCAATCGAAGCCTTTGTCCTCACTATATTTTTTCCTATCAAAAAGCAATGATAGAGAGAGAGAGAGAGAGAGAGAAACAACGGGGTACTAGCTCTCATTTGAGCAGAGCACAAAACCAATGATAAGTCTTCATACAAATTGCTTTGAATCCATAATTGTATAAAAATAAAAAGTGGCGTTTCTTAAACAGCTGTAATTTAATAAGTAATCCTTTAAATGTCATGAGATTTTGATAGGTATCATCCCAAAGTTATCAATTCTGTTATATGCGTCTTATCGCAGTGTATTTATAAATCTATAAGTAATTTATATATAATTCGATACTAATTTAATTATTTATTATAATTAAAAACAACATATAAAATCTTATAACTAAGGTAGAAAACGGGCACTTGCTGTTAGAAGTGCGGGCAGAATATAAGGTAGAATATTTTAGGTAAATTATATTTTATGACCCAAATTACATGCTTTTATATATTAGTAAATCAAAAGAATACTTTTCAGTTATGCTTTTAATTATTATTAAATATTATTTCGAATAGAATTAAAAGTAGAGTAATCGTTAAGTAAATGATCTATGGATGGTGGATTACTACAAAACGGCAATTAGATTGATATTCGCCACTCCGAAGATACTCATAAGAATACTCCCATACATAACCGAATAAAAATCGATACGTATTTTACTATAAATAAAGTATTTAAGGCATTATTTTTGCTTCAGTGTTATTACACTATTTAAAATATCGTTGAATTTTTCATTATTGACCAAGTTATGGTTAACTTTAGTCTAAGAGAAAGTCTTTGAGTTGTTAATGCAGAATGCGACCAAAAAAGATGTTTTGTTTTATTAAAATTGATTTATTAAAATTATTGACAATATATATACAATATAATATACAATATATTGACAATATATTTGATTTACGATAAATATATCAATATACACATGTTGTCGAGCTATAAGATTACAATTACGCTATAAGATAATCACAAGTCACGTTTTCGATATTTATATAATATTCGTATAAGGTATTTAAATTATATAAAAAGTATTCAATAAAATTGAACTAATAGATACTATAATTCAAACTGATATTTTCAAGTGATATTAGTGAAACGGATATTTGTCAATTTTTGATACGAATGCGCCAAATGAAGTTGTTTTTGGACTATGGAACATGTAGTTGTAACAAATTGACCTTAAGGTAACCGAAGTTTTTGTATGATAATGCTTTATTGTAGCACTATAAGAAAATATGAATAAAGAAAGCAGACAATATATGTGATTTTCAATTAATATAGCTATATAAAAATGTGGTCGATCCACGTTCTGGATATTTATGCAATATAAAGCTTTTGCATTATATGAAAAGTAATTAGATAAATGAAAGTAACTAATAGATATTATAACTTAAAGTGTTATTTTCAAGTGATATTAAGGACATGCTCTTTTGATTTACGATCTATGACTAGACCTTCACTTTTTTTACCACATTTCTCGTGTTTTTCCTTTTTGCGTATTATTGTTCCATCTTTCTTGTCACACTGCTTTAGTTTTGCTACTGATCTTAACTTGCCATTTGTAGAGTGTAATAGTCGTTCATCTTCTTGTCTTGTATACTCTTTGGTGTTTTTTTACTTGTAGGTCAAGTGATGTGGCATCTGCTATTACAAGTCTTGCTTTTACGGAGACAGTGCTATACGCTGATGTGTTACATAGAGCTGATCTTCTGTACAGGGTTTTTATTTCATTTCTATTTGTTTCGATGCCTACTGTGTCAACCCACACACTTCACTAGTATAAAGAAGAAGAGTATTTATTGTTTCCATCAGCAAATTGCGCTTTTCCAAAACGGTTTCCTCCACATTAGCGTTTAGTTTGCTTAAGGATGTCGTAGCCTTTGGAATTTTTTTTATCCAGTCTTATACCAAGGTTAGGTTATATTGTTGCAGTGGCGACCTTGTGCTCAAAGCCTACTTGTGCTTAAATAAGGGCCCATTGCAATACCATTGTTATACCAAAGTAATGAATCGTATTTTGGATCCTCACAATATCATTATAATTATTATTTACTAGCACGGTTGCCACTTGAAAATTTTTTCCTGTACCAAAATTGGTTTAAAAAGGTACCATTTCTGTAAAAAAAGGTCCAAAATTTTTTTGGACCTTTTTATTTTTTCGTTCTGTGTTTTTCATAGTGTTATAAATGAACAAAATATGAAAAAATGGTGCAAAGTTGCATTAAAAAAAAAAATTAATTGGAAATATCCACAATAAAGTTGGGTCGTCAAAAATGTACCATTTTTTGAACATGAGTACCAAACGAAAAAAAAAGTACCAATTTTGGTACTAAAGTACCATAAGTGGCAACCGTGTTTACTAGGTACTGAGTCCATCAGCTCTAGACTAGATTTCTTTGAGGTGTTTATTTTTTGTTTTTCTTTAAGAATATTCTTAGATATGTTGATATTTAAAAATATAATATAAATTAAAATAAATTTAATAATAACTGACATTATATATTGTGCAGTGTATTACTATATACCATTGGGACTGTTTAATATCTTCATCTATTGTTTATCGTTATGAATATCTCAAAAATTGCCATCACACAATTTCACTTGAAAATTGTTAATTGACAATATCTTTTGTTATTTTATAATTAAATTTAAATGCTATAGTCCCTAATGATATTGTATAGTCCATAATGAATCAGAAGCACATTTCTCTGTATGTTTGTATGCAAAAGTATGAATGTATGTAGGTGGGCCTGAGTGGGTATGTTTACTTGTGCGTTTACGTATTATTGAAAACTGACGAAAACAAAAGCGCTAAAGCATTCATAGTCGGCTTGGAAAATGGAAAGTAACACAACCAAAAGAAGAAGCAAAAAAGAAAATTATGGAAAACTTAACGAAAGAATGCGCACGTGCTATTGAAACACAAACACACCGACAGACATAAGAATGACGACATGGTAAACTACGACATTTTCCGATGCGGAAAACCAGAAACAAAATTAAAAGCAATCATTCAAATTAGTTTGTGCTCGGGACAGCGTATGTGTGCGTTGGAGAGGACGCATGAACTAAAAAATTAATTCTAAAAATAATAATAATTTTTGAATATAAAATATATACGAAAGAAAAAAAATCCCCCAAAAATAGGGTTTAAATTTTTCTTAAAAATTTATATTTATTAATTTTTTCAATATAAAAATTTTAGGTGCTGGTGGCCAGATAGTTGAGTGAAAAATTCAAAAGTGTAGTTAAGTGAAAAAAAAAAAATTAAATAAAATAAAATAAAATAAAAACACAATTTACTATTACAGTAAAGAGCAAAAAAGAAAAGGAAATATATATTGTAAATTATTAATAAAACTAAATTAAGATTTAAAAAACAAAATTTCAAAATTAAATTATAGAGCAACAAATGCCATAGACTATTTTATACAAAATACTAGTTTTAACATGAAATACTTAAATACTCATTAAAACCATACACATTTTTGTATATACATAAGCAACAAATAAATTTAGCCTGGAATTTAGTAGGCTTCTCGCAGTTAAACCACAAACTTCATTCAAACCTCATTTGTATATAATTAAATTGCATTCGTACATCAGTTTTAAGTCAGTGAAAAAGTAGCCCACAATATTAAAAAAATTTATTCCAACTTATAAAAAATTTAATTGTTCTAATTAATCTGTGATTTTTGTGATTTATTATTTTTTCTCGTGCAAAAAAAAAAAAATAAAAAATAAAAAAATTTAATAAAAAAAATCCAAAACCCACGTTCTTATAATTATAAAATATATATATGCATACATATATATAAATAAATTTAAATGAAAATCCATTTGTGTATATAAATGTAATTAATTTCAACGTTTCGTCGTTCTCGAAATCAATAACAACACCGGCGATAGATAGTTCGAAAATCAGCGTCCGTCTCAAAATATTCGTAAATTTTCCAATCTGTTTGATTTGTTTTTGTATATTCCTGTTCGTCTTACATCAAATGGTTAATCGTCTATTGCATGCCATGTGGATGACGTGTCAATCCAGACAAATGAGTGTTTCCGTGCGTCTGGTGTAACATAATTATGGCCGAGCGGTCGTCCTATAATTATCAGAAATTGGATATATTGACGGTAGGTGTAACTAAATTAAACATAAAGAACTTTAAAAAGAAATTTATTTAACATTTTTTTCAAAATAATTATAAATTGTACATAATATATATATTGTACATATATATATATATAATTCTTATTATACATAATTAAAAAAGTTTAAAAAAATTCCTACTTCCATTTTCAATTAATAGTACTTTTTTCATTAAATATATATATTAAATATATAAAAAACAAAAAGTATATAATTCTTAATTCTTTTATATTAATATACACTTCTTCTCTAAACTTACGGCAATGATCGATCGCCGTCTGTCAATCATATTTAATTTAAATATTAATATTATTGAATAATATTAACTTAAATTTATTATATTTTAGACAAGTATTACATTAAGAACAATATACCTACATATATATATTATATTTTCATAACATAAGTCTTATTTAATATGAAAATTATAAATTTTCATAATATAAGTCATATTCTTTATATAAATTATAACAATTTTTATAAATTATATTTTCTTATGAATTTTGATTCATATTTTTGCAAGTTATATTTTTTATGTAAATTATGTTTCTATAATATAAGTTATATTCTTTACATGAATTTATAACTTATATTTTTGTGACATAACTTAATTTTTTTATAACTTATATATGTAAATTTGGATATCGTGAATGTATCTCTCTTTGAGACATATATTATAACATGGTTTGTCAACTGTTAATCTCTTTTAAGTCTAGACTATAAGTAATAGGCTATACCTTTCTGATAGTATTTTTCTGATAGACAAGTACTATTAAACTTATTTAGATGTATGGTTTCGATATATAGAGACATAAAAATTTTACAAACCTTTAGACAGAAAACTTGGTATTACTACGTGATATCCTTGTTTAAAAAAATGAAAGCAACCATCAATAAGTCAGTAGCTATTCTAACTCAATTTCGAAAACATCTCATTTGCAACTCTTTTATTCCCAATCAACCATGAAGTACTTAAGTGAGATCAGCGGTAGCAAAACGACCTTGCTACATATAATATCATTTGATGTAGGAGACTTTCATTTTTAATAAATATTTTCTTATAGGCCCATGTGAGTTGATTACTATTTACTTTAGGAACCTTTATAATATAAAAATTGATAATAAATTTATATTCAGAATGTTCCTGTATTTAACCCCATTAATGAGTTATATGATCCAATTACTTTTCTAATGATTGCTACCCACATGATTAATTAGTAGACTATAGACTATCTAATAATTTAGTAATAAGGCAACTAATATGATTTTCTTCTTCAAGCAAATTTAAATTTTACTTCAAGATTTCGAACGATATAGGTATTACTTATTTAATTTTAAAGTGTTAGTCTCGTCAGCTCGTTAATATATCATAAACGTTTACTAACTCTGTCCTTATTTTATTACAAAATATTTACAACTAATAAGCTATATAAAAATGAATTACCGGTAATTAATTTGATTTCAAAGTCTTGCTGTCAATACTTCTCCTAAGTTCAGAGTTTTATTTGATAGAATATTGATTGAAGTTGATTGGAGTTTATTAAATAATTTATAATTTTATTTAAAATTTATTGTTTTAATGATCCATAATAATTAACAAATTTAATCAAAATTTTGTTTTTAAAATTTTTTTTTGTTCAAAATTTTTTTTTGAACAAATATTTTGACTTTATTTTGTAGCCATGTTCAGGGTACTATAACATTCTTATAAATAAAACAAAAAAGATTTTTAAACTAGTGACTAATTTCATTTAATAAATTATTAAGGAATTAATTTACTTTTATGGAACCAACACAAAGAAAATATCATTGAATTGAAAATTCTAATCGACAAATATTGAACATTTAGGCCCCATGTCCCACGGGCACAGAGAAGAAAAAATTAAACACTAGTTTATGGTTTTTACATATATATTCCGGATACTTTGTTTAAAAGAGTCTGTGAGCTTTTTCTATAAATCAGTTAAAGAAATCGTTATCTTTTCGTTAACTGTACGTACATAGATAATGGAACGCCTATGATAATAAGTCAATAAATTTAACAAGGTGAATATAATATTACCTTCTGCTCAAAAAGTATCCGGATTTTGTTGTGTGTTAACTGTTCCTTAAGTAATAGACCTTTTTCAAAAGATTTTTTTTTTGTTATGTTGGTACACCATTTCTTGACATATGGTACAAATTTTAACGCCATCCGTCCATTAGTTTATTTGCAGCAGCTGTTAAAGTGAGACTACGTCAAGTGCATTTACCGATTTTTACTATGGAAAATTCTTGTTGTACCCGATTTTTAAACCAAACACGGCACCACTGTCATCGGTCAGGCACCATATTCGCCAGATCTGGCGCCGTACGACTTTTTTCTGTTCCCGAAAGTCAAATTGCCCCTTCGTGGTAAGCGTTTTGAGTCGATTGAATCGGTAAAAGAGAATTCGCCGAAGGAACTAAAAGCCATACCTTCACGGGTCTACGAAAAGTGTATGGAAGATTAGGTTAAGCGTTGGTATATGTGTATCGCTTCAGGAGGAGCATATTTTGAAGGAGAAAAAATAAATTTGGAATAAAATTTAAATTTGTGTGTTTTATTTACAAAATCCGAATACTTTTTGAGCAGAAGATATACTATTTCTATGTCTAATTGTTTATTATTCATTTCGTCCACTTTCTTCCCAATTTGATCAAATACGTTTCTAATTTCTAATAATAAAATTAGAGTAGTAGTCTTCGAGGTGGCTAAAACTATAAAGATATTTGCAAACTAGGAAATCACTAAAATATCTGCCCGATTTCACTAAATCTGGCGTTAAAGGCATTGCTTGCTTTATTTGAGTAGCAAAGATCCATAAGTATCTCTAGGAACTGTCAGTAATTGAAGTGTGAATCATTTTATATGATATGACCCACGCCATGTTTCAATATAACAGCTTGTAAAATAATAAAGTTGGGCAAAATCACATCCCTCAAACTCTACACATCTTCAATAAATCTTCAATAAATATTTTGGGTGTAAATTGTTTTTGTGCATAGTATTTATTACTTATAAAACTATTAAGTGTAATAGAATTTTCCACACCCACGAATTTGTTTAGATTTTCATGCTTCGGAAATGATTCACTCAAATCAGTATTTCTTTCCTTAGTCATGACCATTAACAGGAAAATTTTTATAGCAATTTTCTTCTGAAAAGTTAATAGCTACATTTTTATGGTTTAGTAGATATAAGTATAAAAATATTTAATTTACACATATTTATATTTTTTCAATCTTTTCTATAAATGAATCTTATCATGAAAAAATTTAAAACAATGACTATGTTCAGATAAAGTAATTTTTTTTTAAGAAGTAACTTAAATCAAATTATCTAAAAACTGTTTCATTATTTAATGCTTCTGATGTTTCAATAAATATTCGGTATCATTTAGACATGTAGCCAGGGAGCTGAAGTTCTCCTCCTTTCCTTTACTTATAAATATATTATAATTATTATTGGCTTGGTCGTATAATTGAACTACTCGATCTTCAGAGCCTCATCCTTTTGGGAGCATGGAACACTGCGGGTAGATTGATATTAACCCATAGAGTCTGTTTGAAACGCGTCATGAACCTTAATTATAAAAAAATAATAAATATATAAAAGATCATTTTTATAAATCAAAATATTTATTAATACTAAATGTTTCATAAAATAAAATATTTGTTTTTAATTATTCAAACTATACGCATCCCTCCCAAGTCTATTTCTGGCTACGGATCTGATGCGATTAATAGCACATGTTGTTTTAAGATATATGTCAGTTTTTCATTAATATTTTCAGCCTTTACTCGCTTAATTTTTTTCATATATTTTATGAAGCATTTAAATAGTTTTCGAATAAATAGCTTCATTCATATAGAATAGTCCATTTGTGGATCCAAATGTAAAGTAAATAAAACTTACTTATAATTGGGATCTCGATCAATTACTTTTATTGATTAGACTTTAGCATTTATGGTATATATCCTCGACGGTACATTTTTTATTATTAGTTCCTTTTGAGGTAATTTTCAATGATCTATCGGCATATAGCTGACAATAACTCTACAATAACTTAACGAATAACAAATATGCATTAGTTTTTAAAATGTTAAGAGTTAAAGAATTGAAAAAGATTTCTTAGGGAAAATAGTAAAAGGGTCTAGTGGCGACAAATCGCATTATCTTCAAATTCACATCGCAAGAAGTTAATATGACGTAGCTAATATGTTTGTTGTGTGGATCCCTTCTGTAGAAACTATTAATTTTGTACATCTGTATATTTAATTTCACGCAAAAAATTGCGTAAGCACATGGTCTGCGACGATCACACCCCGGTCATTTGTAATAAAGTGCAGACTAATCATAACTCTAGACCAAATGTCTCACCTATAGTGACTTTTTGTGGATACAATAATCTTTTAATTTGTGGATTTTAGCAAAATTGATAACTTTCTCAGTCTAAATAGTTCTGAACTCAAATTAATCACTGCCTTCTTAACTGGACATTACCTAACTACCACTCCCTATTGTTAGTACCATACCACATTAGCATACTATTGTTACATACCACTGGAAATAAAGGACACCGACACTTGCAGTTTCTGTGATATAAGTAACAGAGTGAAAATACTGCCTATATTTTATCTTAATGTTTTGTGATTGAATGATCTAGTACTTTCTTTTATTGTGCTGAATTCGGAAGAGTCTCTTTGCTACTGTTACCTACCGCTAAAATTAATAATACCGACACCTGTGTTGTGATTGAATGATCTAGTGCTTTCCATCAGTGTGCCAAATAATGAAGAATTCCTTTGCTATTGTTACCTACCACTAGAAATAGTGACACCGACACCTGTCTTGTGATTGAATGATCTAGTACTTTCCTTTATTGTGTCGAATTAGGAAAAGTTTCTATACTATTGTTACCTACCACTAGAATTAAAGGACATCGAAACCTGCACCTACAATCTATATAATCTCTTTATGCCTTTATCTAGTACTTTTCATTAGTTTGAAGCGTTCCTCTGCTATTGTTACTGGAATTATTGACACCGACATCGACACTTGCACCTATAACCTATTTTATCTCTACATTATCTCTTCTAGTGATTGTATAATCTAGTACTTTTATTTATTGTACCGAATAATGAAGAGTTTCTCTGCTATTATTAGCTACCACTGGAATTATTGACACTGACACCTGCACCTACAACCTATATTATCTCTACATTATCTCTTCTAGTGATTGAATGATCTAGTACTTTTTATTAGTGTGCCAAATAATGTAGAGTTTCTCTGCTATTATTAGCTACCACTGGAATTATTGACACTGACACCTGCACCTACAGTCTATATTATCTCTTCAGACCTTACCAGGAAATAATCTAGTACTTATATAATCTAGCATAATCTAGCATAATCTAGTCCCTTTATTGTACCGTATAAGGAAGAGTTTCTCTGCTGATTTCATTATTTTAAACTCACAATGACTTTTAGTTATTTTGCATATTGAAACCAGGCTAACACAAATTTAAATCCATTCTCTGTAATAGTTTTCTGAATTTATTTTTATATATATGTTAGTAGATTAATGTTTATTTTTTTGAGGTTAATGAAAAAATTATTGGTTTCGTATAATATATTTCCATTAATAGAATTGACTAGCCTTGAAATAATTCTGTGTTTATTTGTTTCAATTAAAAAAGTCTCCGAAATGCGTTTTATATCCTGCAGCAATAATTGGGATTTGATGTTACAGTTTTGAGGTCATCAGTCACAGAGTAGAATTTAATCACAGAAATAGTATTCGTATGTAGTATTCTTTTTTTTTTTTTTTTTTGTATATATATTTTTTTTTACTGAATGAAAACTGAATGTTTGCCATTTAAGTTGAAAGTTTTTAAATGTTAAAATAATATTGGAAAATAGATTTTTTATTGCTGCAATACATGTCAAGCAATAAAAGGATGCAAAATTTATGTCCTTAGCAAGCAAAGACAAAACAAAAAATTTGCAATTTTACAAAAACAAATAAAAAACAAAAAAAAAATTAAATAAAAACAAAGTACGCGCATCCAAAGCGTTGTTGAACCAAATAAATGGTGTATGAAGACTGCGAGTGACCTCAATTTTATATTGGTGACCATTAAGGGCAACGTTTCCTGCCTTATGCAGTGTGCAGTGTGTGCACCCTAACATAATGGTGCTCTGCAACACTAGCAACACTGGCAAAACTGGCAACACTGGCAATACTACATTGTATGACTATGTGTTAGTAAACGTAAAAAAATTGGTATGAATATTCATGTGAGTTCGTTCATTTCATGTACTCAGAACTTTGCCGTATTCATATCTGCTGGTGTATCATTTGTGAATGGGTGCACATGTACCCAAGTTCAGAAGCGCCAGTATATTGAAGTAAACATACTGTTTCGTTCTTTCATATCGAATTGAGTTCATGAGTTCGCGAAACTGTGTCACATTTTGTTTGGACAGCAGAGTTAGTGATGCCTGATGCCCTTAGAACATGGGCGAACATGGACGAAGATGGGTGGGCATGAGCATGGGCATGGGCATGGGCATAGTGTGAGAGTATGGGTAGTCGACTGGTACGCTTGCAAAGCTGTTTTAAATTTTATTTTAAATACCATCGCGTAACTTCATCATTGTTTATCCAACATGGCACGCTTTAACTCGATTCAGTGTTTGCTTGCATCATAAATTGGTGCCACATTTCAGCAGCAGGGGAGACTACTTGGCATGTTGCATGGCATTTTTAAAATTGTATTTGGTTTTCTGTTGTTATTGCTGTTATTTTTAATAAGCAAAGTTTAAGCGACAATTGGCAACAAATTCTCGCAACCTAAATTTAAAACAATGCAAAATGCGACAATTATTTAAATATTCTCATTTCATATAGACTCATAAGGACAAGAACTTCGATTTCACACAAATTCATTATTTACATACATACATATTAGTCCTTGTCTCAGTATATATCGGTATGTGTATATGTTTGATGGCACTACTTGATATTCGCATAAAGTGCGACCCTTAGATATGTTATTCGTACGTACACATTTAATCGAGCGTGCATAATTATTTCGCCATAAACTCCAAGTGTTACTCATACGCTAAAGTGCGTTTCTGGCTTACTCCATTTTTTGAGGCATTAGTCAGAAAATTTATGAGTAACATTTCATTTGCAAGAATTTTGTCTTTGTAGTGCTGACTTTCTGGGTATTTCCTCAAATCAAACCTTTGATTTGCCACTCTTCTTATGCACAGCTCCAGTTCTCATTCGAAGTTTTATGCAGAATGTGCTTAGGGGAGAAGAACTCAACTTACTTGTGTCAAAATGAAAAAGTTTGTAATGTAAGTAGATTGCAGATTAATTTTCTAGAACACCACTAACAATAAATTACAACTTAATTATAGTGCAGATACTGATTTTGTGAATTTAATTAACGTGATTTATGCAAAAAATTTATGCTTATACATTTTTTATTTCTTTAAAGATAACTTTTTTGCAATATTCTTGAAACTACTTTTCGTAGTGAAGTTCATAGATATGAAAGTGAAATGAAATTTCGAAATAAAATAGTAAATATGATGCACTAAAAATAAATTAAAAATTATATTTTAATAATTGAAATGATAAAAAACCATTAAAAGATAATAATATAAAACAAAACTGACAAAAAAAACAAATTTCACGTATATTAAAATAAAATAATATAATGAATTTCCTCAGTTTTATTCATCTTTCCTATTCAAATTTGGTTTTTCTTTATAGAACTTAAAATTATTAGTTTAATATAATATAAACATAGCAAGTAAAATTGTTAATAAAAACTTTCATAGCAAAAGGAACAAAACTCCAAAAAACTGTGTGAACATATAAAGTCAAGTACGGCTTTGGATCAGGTCTGACTCTTGGATCAGCGCTGACTCTGAGCTTCAAATTTGGCAGGACCCGAGTTCGAACCCTGGTAGTTGCAGTCTCGAAAATAATTATTTACGAATAAATTAATACAAGAATTATTTCCAAGATCACTGATGATGGGTATTATTTCAATTAATTGAAATAATATAAAAAAAAAATAAAAAAATTGGTTGTTGTAGTTCACTACTGTTCGAAAAAACTTCTTTATTAAATAATTAAATTAATTGTTAAATGTATCTATATACTCTATACAGAATATATATCTGTAAGAACACAGATTACAGAGCAATACAAATAATTGTTCTTCAGTTTATTATATTCAATTCAATTTATTACAAACGTATTCATCTTTCCTTAGATTTTGTCTCATTTAATCCAAGTAAGTTGTCTAATATTTCATAGATTTCTGATATTACATACTTTCAGTTAATAATACTTTGTATCTATTTCACATTCATATATTTCAATATAATCTTGTATATAACTAATCTGTTATAACTAGATAGGAATAATATATCAATGTAATCAATTATTTGTATTAATCTGTAATTTGCATAGAACATATAGATACATTCTAAAAAGGAAATGTTTTTAGAATAGAAATGATGAATAAAATTAAGGAAATTTTAAAATTCAAGAAAATTTTAAATGAACTGTGTTAACAAAATTATTAAAGTTGAGTCATTTAAATCGAAGTTCTGCATTTTCCATAATATATCAAATATATTTCTATTCTGCTTATTAAATATATTATTCATATATAAATAAGGGTTATTTTATATTTCAACTAATTAAGCAAGTAATATCTTGGACTGATCATATAACTGTGTATCAGATATTACCATATGTCCATTATCAGTTTCTTTACCGACATTCATTGGTTAAATTTCTCTTATATCATTTTTAATTGAGAATTAATAAGGCTGATGTCAACAAAAATAAAATATAGATAAGTATTTATTATATAGTATTCTATATAATTATTGCCGACATTTCAAAGCTTGTTTAATTACTTCCTCGGGGTAAAGTATTATTATAGCTGCTATTGAAAACATATAACGCGGTTACTTACAAAGAAATCTGTTTACAATTATAGTTTTAAATAACAAATAATAAACAATAATTTACATTATATCCACAAAATGCAATAAATATTATACAGTCAAAGTTGTAATAATAGCAGGTAGATATTGCCACTGTTCTCCTTTCTGTATATTTATTATTATGTTGAAGCTGTTTTGAGGTAGTGCACTTAAACACTTACACTCTTTTTTAACTCGAGGTATTTTTAAAACCCCTCTTTACACATTGACTAGATTATTGTTTATCACTTCATCAGACTTAGCAATAATTGACCTCAGATCTGCATACCTCCCCGAGGAGCCTGTAATCATTCTGACATTTGATAACGCAGTGTTGGTAAGTCTGTCAGTTTTCGCAAATAATTTCAGTGCTCTATCCTTTATGTATTTTTTGATGGGATCAATCTTGAGGACCCTGAGGATGTATATTTAGTGCGTATATAATTTTTCAAAGATATCTGATGATGGATATTTGAAGAACTCCAAAATATCTGTGTTGTCACTGTAAGATTCACTTGATTAATTATTAAGAAATAAGTAAATTAGAAATATAATGAAAAGTGTAAAGAATAAGTAGTATAAAAATGTGTTTGACATATAACATTAAATATAGAACAAAACCTTAAAGGACTCTATTTGTAATAATTTTGTAAATTTTTTATAAAACTTTTATTTTTATTGCTATTTCATAGCCAAAGAAATGATTTCTTCGAACATAAACAAGATTTAAGTTACTTTTGCTTGGATATTGCTCTTGTCTGTACTTATCGCAAATTAATATAATTTATTTCAACAATAAGTATACCTATACTCTATTATATGAAATACAAAGCCGAAATTATGAGGAGACATCAAAGCATATTTCGGCGCCAAAATAATAATAGTCTACCACTATAATTGGGTAAAGTAATAAAAAGCATTGTCAATAGCTTAAATCTTATTAACATTTACAATACAACGTTCCCATTCACTTACTTATTCATTACTAACAGAATTACTTAAATACTAGAAAAGCTGTAAAAATGTAGAAATTGTGTATAGAGTTTAGTTTATGGCCTGAATACTTGCTCGTACTCATATTTAAATATTAAAATGACACTTGGCAGTAATGACGTAAATATGTCGATGACGTGTGTGTGGCCTTTTAAATTTTAACTTCTGAAATGTTAGTATACATATATATATTGTTATATATATATATATAAGATATTCTCATATAAATGTTTATATTAAAATAGTTGAATGGAGCAAATTCACATAAATCTGCCTTTTAATTTACGATGTTTATTCGTCAAATATTGCTCATGTGTTTGTAATTTATTTATAAAAAAGGACATATGGACTGTATTTTTAATTGCGATATAATTAAGTTAATATTTATTTAAGTGTGTATTTATTTACGTTGGTAATTTCTACACATGTCTATATTTTGTATAAAATTGTATATAAAACTGGATATAAAAATCCACTAAACAAAAGTAGTTTTTAAGTTTTACTGTTGTACGAGGGAAGTTCAAAAAGTTTTTGGGTTTTTCTTTGATTTGTGATAATTAGGAACTTGTGGAATTGTTTGTTTTTTGCTTCTTTGAAAACAATCCATAGTAATATTAACTAAAGCATTTCAATCAGGCATTGATCTTAATGCAAAGTGAACGTAGTTGCCAGATATTTTTATAACTCCATCTATTACAACTGAGGTTTTTGATGGAAAACTGTTGCAAAATTAAAAAAATATCGATCTCCTATAATTACAAGTGAGCTAAGTAATATCGTTAACTATGATAATGACTTTCAAACATTGTTTTATAACATTGATATGCAATGCACTCTATTCTAATGCTTCACAGTTGTTTAATTTATGTGTTTAGTCTTATTATTATTATTATTTAAGTAATAGGCTATTAAAGCACCCCGACCTAAAAGATCTATTGTGCGCCTAAATGCCCAACTAGGACAATTTTAGACTAATTATAAATCTTGTAATTGCTGTGGGCTTAATTTTACCTATTTGACTTGGGACTAAGATCTCGCTTCCAAGGTAATTGAGACTACGTCTTGCCACTGCTGGGCAGTTGCATAGAACTTGTTCTGATGTTTCCTTCTCCTCATGACAGAGTCGACAGGAGTCACTTTCTACCACACCTCACCTATAATCTTCATGTTGTAATTAAGTCTATAGTGTTCTGTAAGAAGTTCAGTGTAGATTTTAATATCGTTTCTGCTGAGGCCACGGATAGCATCAACTTTGATGTGAGCAGGATCAATGAATCTTTTTGACTGTTGCATGCCTGTTTGGGCTCTCCAGTGTTCAAGTAGTAGTAGTAGTTTTACTTTCTTTCTTTCACTTTCTTTTCATCTACGTAAACTATGATATTTCAATCGGCATTACTTATGCTGTGTATGTCACCTATCTTATCTGAGCTACTATATAGCGCTAATAATAAAAATCAATCAGCACTCGGACGATTCTACAGAAAAGATTCTAATTTTAAGATCCTTTGGTACTCCAAAAGCTTTCAATAAATACTGTCTTGTATATATTGTCTTTAACATACATTATATATACCATATAATTTCTTTATTAAAGTAATTTCGCTCAAGAAATGTATTTTTCATAAAGGAATAACAAAAAGGTATTCGTCATTAATGGAATTTTGAAAAGAATTATTTATAATATTATCAAAAATTTACTTCAAATAATAAACCCCAATAAATAGAAAACTATGGATCGTACACTATGGATTTGCAAATAATATCCTTCAGTTAAAAACTAATTTTTAAAACTTGTAGTGTTATTAATTTCCAAAAATTATAACAAGGAAAACTATAATCATTAAAAAAGAGCACCGATAAAATCTGCACTAAAATCTCCTCCTTCCAGATGATCAAACCTTCGGAAACTTGTGCCATTAAACTGCTGCATTAAGCTTTAAACTTGAATCGGTAACTTTACTAAATACTTAGTGAATTGTGTTCTGGTTTTCGGTTCTATAATCTGCTCTGCAAGAATTCTCAGTTATTATTAGTTTTTGTTTTACTATATTGGTATTAAATTTATAAATTACATTCTGCCACAGAGTATATTAAATAATCTTTGATTCTACTCTTGTGGTGAACCCCTGTATTAAGTTTTGTATCAGACTTGTAATATTTACTGTTGCCTCGAAGTTATGTGATAAATTCGTTCTATCCAATTTCGTCTTTTCAATTTTAACAAAATCGCTATTTTTCGTTTTTTTCGAGAGAGATTATACCGAAGACTCATTATGTCTTCCGTTAGGTATAAGGTGTCAGCAGCACCTTATCTGACTAATCTATCTAAAAATCTGATGAAAGACCTTACTAAATTAATTTTTCACATGCTGTATTCAGCTTGGTCTAATGAGAAGAAGCTTAAGCTAAACAATGAGCTTAACTAACATTGGAGTGTTTTCACCTTCCACACTGATGTAGTAGCCTTCTCTAATATGGCAACAGACGTTATGCATATTATGTCTCTTTTAATGCCAATCTAAGTTGTAAGATGTTTATTGAAAGAAAACGTCTTCTTAGTACTAAATATATTAGTCTTTTATAACACAGCCTCTGACATTTTAATGGATTTCATTAACCTTATATCATAAAGACTTCTTACTTCGGGAATATTCTAACGTACATCAGTGGTATTTACAACAAATTCACTTTATTGGTTTGACTTATTGAATGAGGACACTTTGAAATGACAAATACGCTTTTATTTGGATTTATATATTATTTTTATTCAATTTACAAAAATTGATTAAAGCTGTTATATATAACATGTACTCGTTTTATGAAAGAACCCTGCTTCTTTCATAGAAATGGATGAGTACATTTTTTAAAATACTATAACGATTGCGAGTTAAGTTAAAGAAATTGTGTTATAGGGAAACTAGGGAGGAATTTAATTAGCCACAAATGAACTTATTTTAACAATAATCACAATAATTTTAATAAAAATTTACAATAACTTTTTGATTTCAGTTAATAAAATATTTATGAATCTTTTCATAAGTGAAGTCATGTAGTTTCATATTCTACAAAATGTAATCAAAACTATGTGCTTTATTAAAAGAAAAAGAAAAATGCAATACAGGGTCGCAGTATTGGATTAGTCACCTACTGGCTTTTCGTATATTACAATGACCCACCATCAACTGAAATAGCAACATATGAGCTCATCAATGATTAATATTCTGGCGTCTTAAGCAGCCATAAGTTAGTAATAGAAAAATATGTAAATTATCTTAATCTTTGCATTCTAGCTTATGTGACTATCTCTTTCTTGTCTCTCGTTAAAGGAGTGGGATTTATTGTGCCATCCTTACTCTTGGTAATTAGAATCTTTTTTCTATTCATTCTCTTAAAGTTGGTTTTAGTTGATTTAAGTTCCATACTTATTCTTTAGTGCTTTCCACTTACTGTAAAAACACAAACTCTCAAGTATGTATATATTTAATTTCGTAAATATTTTTTAAGTGAAAAACTCAAGAATTTTAATTTAAATTTTAATTAATAAGCAACACTTAACATAACCAACAAAAAACAAAAAATTAAATAAAATATTTTCATTACTTGAGATAATATTTTTATGCTTGTAATCAGTATTTTAAAGCTTAGTCTAGGTTTCATTAGAAAAATTTTATGAAACACTTAAATTTTTAAGTATTTTTAAGGTCACAGTAATGTCAGCATCGTAGATTAATTTCAATTTATTTTTAGTCATGCCAAAGCCAAATTTAAAAGAATTTCACATAACTTAAGTATATAAGAGTTTTTTGAAATACTATATAGTCTAATGGCATACTTTGGTTAAGTAGATCCTTCGTTTATGTGCTGTTAAAATTTCATGAGATTAAGACGAATAGAAGTGTAGTTATTATATCTGAAATTATGGTATGATGGCGTTTTTACTTGAAGTGGAGAGTCTTGCCTTTTGGTATTATTTATATGGTGACTACTGTGGTCTTTTTAGAGTTTCTTCTTGCCTATCTATAAATCTATGGTAACACAACGGGTCATTATTTAAGCTCAGATAGACTTTAGTGAGCAAACTATAGTGGTTTTGTCGGTACAGAAATAGGCAACGATGAAGAAGCTAATATAGAGTCTTGTTTTACACTTGGTAAAACTTTTACTGATACTTTTTGACTGATGAAACAAGTCTATGTTGAATATTACTTATAGGTGAAGTACATTAGTATTATAAGCGGTTTGAAATTTTTAGCGGAATTTTCAGTTTCGATTGATAAATCTGTATAACTCTCGAGATTAATGTATAACCCTAGAAATTAATTTATAACATTCCAGATATTTTACTAGAGTCGCAAGATTGCCCTGAAATTAATAACAAATTTTCGATTGGACAACAAAATTTGACAAATCTATAGGAAATCTAGATTGAATCCATATTTACTAATCAAAAACGTTATAAATGTTGGCAAAGCCAAAGCTATTATTATTACTTGTTTTTTATAATATTTATGATAAATACATTGTGACCGAAAAGTTTCCGGAAATTTTAAATAAAACGCAAAATTCTTAATCTTCATCAATATTTATTTTATCTCCTTCAAAATATGCTCCATTAGAAGCGATACACAAATGCCAACGTTTCTTCCAATCATCAAAACGTTTTTTATAGGCGCTTTCCGGTATGGCTTTGAGTTCCCTCTGCGAATTCTGTTTTACGTCTTCTATGGATTCAAAACGCGTTCCTCTGAGTGGTAATTTGAGGTTGGGAAACAGGAAAAAGTCACACGGTGCAAGATCAGGTGAATACGGTGGCTGTTCGATGGTATTTATTGAATGTTTGGCCTTAAAATCGTTGATAATGTTGAACAAATTGAGGTGAATCGGAACAAGCCGGGCGTTGACACGTCGCATACACAAATTGTCCACCAAAATCAAACGAGCCATCTCACGACCGATGCCTAGCTCTCGTGCTATCTCTCTAACACTCACATGAGGATTTTTGAACACGATTTCCTTTGCCTTTTCAATGTTTTCGTCGGTGGTAGAGGTCGAAGGTCGTCCAGAACGCGGCATGTCTTCGACGGTCGTACGACAGTCCTGAAAGGCTTTGTACCACTCATAAACTTGAGTTTTCGATAAAACTGATTCCCCATAAGCCTTTTGTAGCATTCGCAACGATTCTGCACACGAAATTTCGTTCGAAAAACAAAATTTGATGCAAACTCTTTGTTCAATATTTTTTTCCATTGTTTTTTTCGCAACGCACTACTGAGGTGAACTGGTTTCAACAGCTGCCGTAAACGAACTGTCCGACAGATCGCGCTCATTTTTGGCATAGTAATTAAGGACAGTGCTGCCAAACTACATAAACTTAAAATATCGAAAAATATACAGCGCGCGAATTTTAAATGAGAATTTCCGAAAACTTTTCGGTCACAATGTAGATCCGGTAATCTTAAATCGGAGTTCAATCGGATTTTTTCTAATGTTATGGATAAATAAATAAAGCGTAAAGAAATGATTTTCTGTTAGTTTATATAACATATACATATAAAATTTATGTTATATGTGATATATATATATATATATATATATATATATATATATATATATATCTAATGTCATTAATATTAAATTAAGAAAGTAAGGAAAAGTGGACGACTTGGTGTACATTCAGGGATTTTGAATATCTGTTTTACAAATTATTCATATACAGTATCTACGAGATATATGTTTATAAAATTCATTTACGCTTGTTTTAAACTCAGAATACCAATTCTAGTCTAAACTAAATAAAGTGGTTTTTATTAAAAAATTTTGTTAATATCGTATTAAGATTACGATTAATAATATGAAATATCTATAGTATTTAAAATATTTAATTTTATAAATTATAAATTTATTCTATAAATTAACTATTTCTACATATATCTATATAGTTTATAAGACATTTGTTAGTTAAACTCTTCCCAGCTCTTTAGGATAATTGCAATATCTAGTGTTTTTTTTGCTAGTATCTTCTGCTCAAAAAGTATTCGGATTTTGTAAATAAAACACACAAATTTAAATTTTATTCCAAATTTGTTTTATCTCATTCAAAATATGCTCCTTCTGAAGCGATACATATATGCCAATGTTTAACTCAATCTTCCATACACTTTTCATAGGCCCGTGAAGGTATGGCTTTTAGTTCCTTCTGTGAATTCTCTTTTACCAATTCAATCCACTCAAAACGCTTACCACGAAGGGGCAATTTGAGTTTCGGGAACAGGAAAAAGTCGCACGGATCCAAATCTTGCGAATATGGTGCCTGAGCGATGACAGTGGTGCGTGGTGCCGTGTTTGGTCAAAAAATCGTGTACAACAAGAATTTTCCATAGTAAAAATCACTAAATGCACTTGAGGTAGTTTCACATTAACAGCTGCTGTAAACAAACTAATTGACAGATGGCGCTCAAATTTGTACCATATGTGAAGAAAGGCTGTACCAACATTACAAAAACAAAACATTTTTGAAAAAAGTCTATTACTTAAGGAGTAGTTAACAACAACAAAAACTTTTTGAGCAGAACGTATTTTAATTGAATTCATTTCTTTTTCTGACTTCTGATATCATTAACAATATTTAGTATCGATATGTTACATATGTAGGTACATATTTATAAATATTTCATCAGTAACACACCCATAAGTGTTAATTTGATGGACTTTTATATATCATTAATCCATTACCTTTAAAAACACTCTTCTTTATTTGCTCTAAGTACTCGAGTGCAAATACAGTCTATTAATTAATTTCTTTTATTTGCTGATCCAATGCCACAAATATAATATGTATGCATATATACATGTGTGTATGTGTGTATGTGACGTCATTAATATTAAATTAAATCTAATAGTAAATGTGAAAAACATGTACCAAATTAAGTCATTTTCCTACTCAATCTTTAACTTTCACATATTTATAACCAAAAAAGCGTCGCAATGTCGAGCAATAGTGGCGCTTGGCCCCAATTGAATGGGGGAAAAAAGAATTTCATTCCAAGAAGCTGAATGGAGACTCGATGTCTGTAAACATCATCCCAATGCCGTTTCATAAGCAACAACATGGGAACCAACGGCGTCAGCATCAAAAGTAATTGTAATAAATTTGGAATGCTCAAATATACATGCTCGTTCTATGTATAGAACGAGAAAGTAAATATGGAAAATTTATGTCAAATCCAATAAAAAAATATGTGCTCGTGTAGATAAATACAAATAAGAAATTTTAAATTCATCAAAACAAGAAAATACAACGGAGTACGGAACACTGGAAAAACAGCAAAATCGATCAATGGGAATCAAAAGTTCCTAAAAACTCACAAATAACAAATTTGCTTATGATAAAAAAAAAAATATATATATATATAAATACCTTCCAGCTTTAACATGAAACATAGAAAAATACTCGGAAAATCAGTAAGTGTGAAATGATTTCCATTTACCCTAAAATGTAACACTCATATCTATGTCTATGTATAGATAGATAATCGATGTGGAAGTTATTTACAAAAAAAAATTGTTTTAGTCACAATTTTGTGTTTTTAGTTGATATATACATCATTGATTAATCGAGCGCATGTTACCTATGCATAGGGCTCTATGTTCTACTTAGCAGGACAGATTCACATACGGTATTACAAACATGCATTCTATAGCATATCCAGGTCGGGATCAGTGAAAAGATTCAACCCTTTTGAAAAATTAAATATAAAATATTAATATTAATAATGTGGTACGTTATGTTTTTTATATTATAATTTTTGTTTAGGCTGCTCTGTTCTTATGACTGGAATGTAAATAAAAATTAATGAAAAAATGAAATAAATTAATTTTTATTTGCATCTCAGTCACAAGACTAGAGTTTGACCAGTTTATGTATAAAATATATTATATTAAATATAAAAATATTTTATATTAATATAACCCTTCCTGGATACGTCACTCTAACATATACATGTAACCAATAGATATGAAGTTCCGACGCTAAAAAGCAGTGACATCATACATGTGTTCAATATATGAATACTATAATTCAGTATATCAACAGAGAGATGGCTCATTTCGGATTTGCTTTAACACTAAAATCAATAAAATAAAAAAATCAAAAACTAAAACGTCATGAACCACGTTAAGTCCTAGCATATAAAATGAACCACTAAGTAAGAATACCTGTTGATAAACCTAGGCTTTAAGAAAAATTGTTTGATGTTTACTAATTCCAGAATAGGATAATACAAGATAGGAGAAAAAAAGCGGCGGATAGAGTGATGGCACAAATAAGATGAAAAAGCGCTGGTCAACCCTGGTATGTCATGGAGTGTATGACCTAGTGATTTGTGGCTCACTTTTGTTACTTGTACTGAAGAAAAATCTTAAGGACCTCTAATTTCTATTTGTCTTGCAAAGAATTTTATATTTATATTTTATATTTATATCTTGCAAAGAATTTTATATATATATATATATATATATAATATATATATATATTATATTATAATTAGTATTATATATATATTATATATTATATATATATATATATATATATATATATATATATATATATATATATGATTTCCATGTGAGTTGTCATCGCTGCTTTAGGACAAGATTAATTAATTCTAATATTTGGTGGGATCTCATCTCTATAAGAATGAGGATATATCATTATATATACATACTTATATATATATATTTGAGTTATTGTATAAAAAAGTATTAAAAAATCGATATATTTATATTTATATATAAATATATATTTATTTATATATATTATCATTACGACAAAAATAAATCTCTTAGCGAAGTTCATAGACCCCTTCGTCGAAGAACTGTGTTTAGTGATGAATTTAATTTCTGTTTAAATGGTTATGTCAATAAGTAATATTTCCGTATATAGAGCAAACATAATCTTCAGGATGTTAAAGAATCACTATTACATGCATTAAAATTCACTGTTTGGTACGGTTTACACGCTGGCGGCATTACTTTGGCTTTTCTTTTTTTTTGGAATTAGAAAGGTGTTGCCGTTACGATGAATGGCGAGCGCTATCGAGCCATGCTGACTAAATTTTTGTTTCCAAAAATTATTCAGTTAAACATCCACAACATTTGGTTTCAATTAAACGGCACAACTTTCCATACAATGCGCTTAACAATCGATTTATTTCTAGAAGTGGTCCTATTATTCGTTGGCCCCCTTATTCATTCGACTTAATGCCTGTCGATTACTTTTTAAGGATTACTTTTCAAATTATGGAACTTATGCCGACAAAACAGCAACTTTTAAAGTATCGGAAGTTAATGTTCATGCCATCATTGATACCGTACGACCAAACTTATAGCAAAAATAGTTAAAAATTTAAATTATCGAATGGATTATGTAACTTGTAGGTGTGACGGACATATACCGGAATTCATATTCAAAATATAAGTAAATAAATCGATATATAAATTTACAATTATTTAAAAAAAATATATACCTATACATAAATATGGATATATCCTTATCCTTATAGAGGTAACACCCCAGCAAATATCAAGAAAAGTAATCTTGTCATAAAGCAGCTATGACAACTCATAAGAAACTCATTATCATTTCATACGAAAAAGTCTATTACCAATTTTCTAAAAGAACTTTATTTCTGTCTGTAAGATGTGTCTAAAATATATTGATTGGTAATTTTTTGAGATGTGGAGCACCTCTTGACCTCATCATCTCCGACATTGATGAAATTTTTTTATAAATTCGTTTTTGAAAATATAAATATAATAATCCTTATATATGTTAATTTCAAACCTATATATTATATGCAATCTTAAAAAATTCTAATTATTTGATTTAAAGACCTAAAAACACAATAAATTAATATAATATATTAAAAGTGTTTATATATGTAAATATGACATATCTGTTGTCAGCCTAAATCCTTCATGCTTTGCAGTTTAAGAACTAATTTCACTTGTAATATTATAATGACTTATTGTTCATTTATATATATATATATGTATGTATATATATATTTAAATAAATAAATAAAAAAAACAAAAATTGTATACAAAATAAAACAATGGGTGGGATTTTTAACAATTCATAAAAAACTCGCAGGCAAAGGACTTTTTGCGTAAAATTGCATATTTTATTTTATGTATGAAGAGAAAGCATTTTAACGCTTTTGTTTCAAAAATTCTAAAGATTTGCACACTCAAGAGTGCAATTATTTATAATTTATTGTTTTATTGCTGTAATGTGGACAAAACATGTCAACAAAAAAAAAAATAAATAAATAAATATATGAGTAAGACTATAATCCATATAATGTACATAGTATTGTGTTTTAATTCATTACAGAAGAATTTAAACTGATTTTTAAATCTACTAAAAATCATTTAAAAATTTGTTTTATTAAATTTTATATATCCATTCTTTAATGTAGTAATTTATTTTTATTATTCTAAATAGAGTTATATCCCTGTTGGGATTTAATTTCTCTCATAATATGACTGTAGATATTATATATACCATATTTTCGTGATCCTCAAAATATCGTTTTCAATTATCTCCACCATCAGGTTCATCCTTACAGTTATGGTATAGTATTCTTCTTCAGTAAAACAGAGTTGAGATTGCGGGTCACCATGGACTGCGTTATCACCTTAATAAAGTGGGTCTGTCCGTAGAGATGGAGTGTCGACTCTGCTTAGAAGTAGACGAAACTTCCAGTCACATTCTCTGTGACTGCGCAGCCTTGATCTGCGCTAGGAGGAGGTCTCTGGGTGGAGAGCTGCTTTCCGCTTCTGACATTAGGAGGTCCTCAACGGCCGCCAGTCTGGCCTTCATTTGGAAGATGGAATGTTTTCTGTTCAGTTTTTTTGCTCCGCTCTATTGGGAGATAGTACTTATTCCTATTCATTCCTATTCCTATCTTCACTATTAAATATTAGTACTTAAATAATATAAGCTCAGGAAGTATTATTTGCATTTTTAAAGTATATTTATTTTGAAGTGTTATAGTTCAGACAATACTTGCCTAAATAAACATATGAAGAGATACTTCTAAACCTTGTATTTATAAAATTTCATATTTTTACCATTTCTAAGTATTAATATGAGTACTCTAATTTATTTTAAAATATATTATTTATCAATAACATATTATTATAAATTTAATATATATATGCCCGCGTCGGAATCAATTCTCGAAACATTTTTTTATAAGCGAGTTTTTATATAGCTCTCAGAAAAATGATCGATCGTACTGTTCGTATTTATTCTTGCTCAAAAACTCCCATATAAGGATGGCAGTAGGCGAAGTTGCGATATCATTTGTAAAAGTAAAATTAAATAAATCTTGGAATAAAACATTAAATATGTAAACAACAGATTCATATATAAAAAGAAACAATATTCACTTCAAACTAAATTAATTAGCAGCCAAACTACAAAATAGAAGATTTTTTAATATATTTTTAGTCCAGCGACTTCGATATCCAAAAAAAAATTGGTTTTTCAATGTACTCTTTGCAGATGTGTGTTAATCTGCCAACCTTTGTATTAGTTGTAGTCGCTAAGCTCTAGGAGGTCTAGTAACCGCTGTTATCAAAACTCTTACTTTAAGGGTATCTCAATGGAAGCAGTTGTACCAGAGTCTAAGTGTTGAGCTCCGCATCTATATGCGCCTCATTAACTTGTTAAATTTCTTATCATCCATTTTTCATCCATATTTTATGAATTAATTTTGTTAAGACAACACATTTTTTTTTTTACAAAACGCAATCATTTCATATCATTATTTACCTTTGTTTTTTGCCACAGTTCTCCATTCACCTTTTATTATTAACATTGTACTTTTATCTTGCTTCATCTCTGTTTATGAGGATGAAACAATGACTAATCGGAATTAAAATGCTTATATATCATAAGTACTCGTCTTTGTAGTCCGCAGTCTATATGCAACTTTTACCCTTCAGCTGACAAACTTACTATAATACCAACAGATATTTTCAAGGACTACTTATAAGAAACTCTGGTAATATCCGAAACAGCGGTGTGGTCAACCAAAAATTATTTAAAATGAACTTCTTCTTCGTCTTTGCTTGATGAAACATGAGTTAACGTCTAAAGCACTTTCATTGATTAGTGTCTATGAACACTTGGATGATCGATGCACTGTAATAAAAGTTCCATTAAGTTCTGTTAATTGCTATTTACTTATTTGTTTTCACTAATAGTTTCTGTTTCATTTTTGGCTTTAACCAATTTAATCAAAATCTAGTATGCCACAATGTGTCAAATTATAAAAATTATTTTGACAATCATTTACTTCATGTTTTAAAATACATATAATAGAAATACAAGGAAATGTAGATACTAGACGGTGTTCAGTGCTAAGACTTATATTCTCAAAATTTCTTATGGTATTCTAAATGTACAAAATTTATATTTTATACTAACAAATTGTTGTTGTGAAAATTTTTCGAAACATACATAATGGCGACTACCTATAGAGCTGACTATATTCCGCACTGTATTCCTGATCCAAATCCCAAACCTATCGAGGAGGTAAAAGTAGAAGAACCAAAGCCAAAAACTAAGATTTACAAGATATTTGGAGAAAGACAAGATTGTCTTAATGAATATCCTTACCGTTACCTAGACTCTGTAATCACTGCGTATCCTGATGTGGTAGATGTAATAAGACGTTTGCCTAAAACAGAGCTTTGTAGGCGTATAGACAGACAAGTATTATTAACCAACTATAATCTTGACTATAATAAGCACAAAGAGTACCCACTAGGTATATATGAGACAATGAAAAACGCAATAGCCACTGGTGCACGTACTCTACCATGCAGAAAACGTAAGCATATCTTAGTTCAATTAGAGGATTTAAGAAACGAAATGAACACGACTTGTGCCAAAGCTTACAGAAGAGCAGAGTGCTTCGGTTGTTATAGGGGCCAAGATAGCGAACATAGAAAATTAAAAGATGGACGGATTTCTGAATATGCTGCAAGTATAAGCCGAACTGGTTGCGTAATAAAGAAGAATAAATTGCACGATCATAAGAAATGCTATAGGTCTACTTGTATACATGAACTACGCTACCCTTGTGCTAAATATGTTTAGGTTCACATGTGTGGTATTCAATTATGTAGATATAGTACCACAATCGAATGAACATTGAAGAAACCATTTCAGGTGTGCTACTTAATGTTAATTTTTTATTTATTTAACCAGTAATAAAATTACATATATATTTAAGGAACAACATTTAGATGAAAGCCAAATCGTAATATAAATCTTTAATCCTGCACTGTTTTTGATGTTTGACGATTTCGATCCATGTACATTAAATTTAAAAATTTTTCTAAATAAAATACCCTCAAAAAACGTCTTAGATACTATTCTGTCCTGGTTTCTAAAGCGTATTGTAATGCATTTTTAGTATAGAGTAACTAAAATATAAGGCAGTATTGAATGAATAGTACGCTTAGAGTGTCCATGAAAGACTAATCACTGTTGACTTGTCCGCATAAACCAATGGCTTTGAAGACAAACCCTATCGGCAGGAATTAATATCTAAGAGGTTATGCTAAAGCTTAATTTTTTTAAGCAATGCAGATATTGAACATTTCATTAATAACTTCTTCACTTCACTGATAATATGACATAGTCCCGTTGACCCCAAAAACTTTGCAGAAAACGTAAAACCACATATTCAAAAGTAAATCGGTATTCTAATTAACTTTATTTTTCAACAAGTAGGGTCTATTTATGCCATATCAGTCACCAGTCATACAAAACTAACAAACAGTGATTGCTTGAGGGTATATCTTTAGCTAGTGAGTTTTCTATGGATCTTTGTACGAAATATGGAAATTTTTTTACTAACGAAACTATTGAGTCAACTTTTACCTTAAAACCTCATTGTATAAGCACCCTGTATACATTTTTAGTGAACATTGATTTTGGACTCACACTGAAGGATTATGATTTTTCTTATAAACATATCTATTGTGTAGTACAAGCTTAGGGTTTGCATTTCAATAATTGGAATAGTGTAGTGCCCTTTATAAATTGAGATATTGGGGCGCTCTTTGTAAGCTGGCCTTTAAATCCCTATGTGTTACTTGTCAAGTCAGTAACTCAAGTTGATAGTAAGGTCTCTTCAATTCAAAAGTAACACATTCAGCACTCGCTACAAGGACCAAGAAATGTGATGAGGAATTTAACAGATCATTTAGATGTTAAAAATATTTTTTTTATAATAAAATTTTAAACTATTTCTACAAAATTATTTTTCCGCGAAGGTATGTGATGAGCGACTATATATTTGTTTTGGGTTTTCTCGTTTTTAATACCGATTGTTTATAATCCCTAAATGTATTTGAATTGAAATTTCTGCATGAGTGGTGATCACGAGAGAATGACAACCCTTTAGGGCGCATTTTCGGTGTAACTGTGGGATTTGAAGAAAATAGATCTACAACTGAAAAAATTGCTGCTGGTATTGAAAGTATCGAAGGAGATCAATAAAATTATCCATCATAAGTCACGTATATGTCTATCTTACATTTCTTATAAAAATAACCTTATTAAATTCAGATGACACAAGAACTGAAGTTGGCATACAAAACAATGCATAGAACACATATATTAGGCTGCTCTAAAACAGGGTTTTAATAACAATTTTCTCATTAAATATTTTTTACTAAAGAGTCTCATTTTTTGCTTGGTATATATGTCAACAAATTGTCGACTCTGCTTAGAAGCAGACAAGATTTCCAGTCACATTTTCTGTGACTGCCCTGCCATTATCTGGGCTAGGAGGAGGTCACTGGGTCGAGAACTAGTCTCTCACAAAAGATCAACCATGATCGTAGTGCTCTACTTCGTTAGAAGCTGGTACCCCATTTATTCCTATTTCTTTGTCAACAAATAAAATGGTCACCTTTGGGACAATAAAAATTGACAAATAACTATTGTCAGAGCATTCAGACCATCAGTATGGGATGGAATGCATAAGATTGCTTGCATACAGTCAACAGAAAATTGTCATATCTAGAGCAATGAAAATCCAGTCATTTTCAGATCATTGCGTCTATTAAAATTTTTTCTGTGGGATGCCATTTGGTATGGAATCGTGAGGCATCAATATTTTTTTGAAACCAGTGAAGGCGTGATAAAAATTGTTAATTGTTACAGCCTGGCGTGAAGTTAGAGATATGAATGTCAAAAGTTCATTCTATAGCATTATGCTATGCTAGCTTTGCTATACTACAAGTTTCTCAAATATGTAATTTCAAGCTTTGGAGATGTGAAGTGGGCAACAAGATCATAGGATTCGTTAACCAGATCTTGTTGAGCGGAAAATCCTGAAACTCTTGGTGTTTGATAACTAACCTAAAAGCTATGAATGAGTTATTGCTAGGTATAGTATGTACGAAAAAAATATAGAAAATTATTTTAAAAGGTTCCAGAAGTGTAAAGTATTACTTGAAAAACATTTAAACATTTATTTTTTATACTTAATGTGAACATCTAAATAAAATATTGAAATGAAAGTTTAATGGATATATTAATCCCAAGGGGTATTTATTTACGTTAACATCCAGAACCACAAAATGGATAACCTAAATTTTTTTTTTTTATAATTTTTCAGGATAATAAGATATCCTCCTTATTGTAGTCTAACTGTATTGTAATTTATTTAACTTTTCAAAAGAATAAGCAAATTTGACTTTCCATTTAAAAAGTTTGGTACTAAAAGTTTTAAATCACTTTTGTAAATTTGACAATTAGGTCATCATCCAATAGTTTGGGTTTTGGTTGATGATCATTTTTAGTAAAATGAAACCAGTTTGAATTCACTTCTTGACCTAAAGTTAAGCCAAGGCGAATTTCTGATTATTTTATTTCTGTTATTTATAATTAACACAAATTTATTAAAATAGAGTCCTTTAAGTTCTTTTTCTATATTTAATGTTATATGTCAAACACATTTTAATACCACTTATTCTTTACACTTTTCGTTATATTCCTAATTTGTTTATTTTTAAATAAGTAATCAAGTGAATCTTACAGTTATAACACAGATATTTTGGAGTTCTCCAAATATTTATCATCAGTGATCTTTGAAAAATTATATACGCACTAAATATACATCCTCAGGGACATCAAGATTGATCCCATCAAAAAATACATAAAGGATAGAGCCCTGAAATTATTTGCGAAATCTGACAGACTTACCAACACCGGGTTATCAAATCTCAAAATGGTTATAGGCTCCTCGGGAAGGTATGCAGATCTGAGGTCAATTAATGCTTAGTCTGATGATGTGATAAACAATAATACAGTCAAGGCGCAAAGAGGGGTTTTGTAGAAACCTCGCAGTTAATAGAGAGTAAAAATGCTCAGGCGCATTGACTCAACTCAACTAGCCTCAACATAAAGTAAATAAAAAAATGTGAATTAATTGAAGAGTAATGCAATACCAAAAGTATCTTAGGGATGTAGAGAATTTAGGTGGTTTCTGATAATAAACATATAAGAAAGATATTCAAAGAACTACCCCTGAAGCTTATATTTCGAATTTTTAATAAAAAATACTTTATAATAATTTTTCTGAATCTTTAATTAAATGCAAAATGCATTTCACTTATGTGAACATGCGGCATGGTGCAGCACGCCCACATTAAGGAATGCAACCTATCCTCATAAATACCCAAAAGTCATTGTGGATCTTATGCGGGAAAAAAGAAAGATGCGGAAAAAGTGGCAGCAATCCAGATTTCCAGCAGACAAAGCCATTCTTAACAGACTTGCAAAAGAACTCAGCCTAAAAATCAAGCAATTTAAAAATAATCAATTTAACTACTACCTATCTAACTTAAGTAATGATCGTGCTACCAACTATTCTCTCTGGAAATGCACACGAAACCTTAAGCGACCTTTAGTACACAAAGCTCCAATTAAAAATCACGCTAATCAATGGGCTAAAAGCGATGAGGAAAAAGTGGAGGTCTTTTCCGAACACCTGTCAAAAGTGTTTTCCATAGACGAAAACGTTAACAATGCAGTAATCTGCCCTCCTAGGACAGCACATTCATCATATATTCCACCAACCACCGAGCTTGAGGTAATGATGATTATTAAAAATGAACTTAAGCTAAAAAAAACCCCAGGTTATGAATTGATAAGTGCTGAAGTTTTAAAAGAAATTCCTGCAAAATGCGTAGTTAAAATTACGAATATATTTAACGCTATAATACAGATGCGAACCCTTCCATCCCTGTGGAAAGTATCTGAAATTATCATGGTACATAAGCCAGGAAAGGATATTAATGACGTAAGTGGTTACAGACCAATAGCACTTCTGCCTGTACTTTCAAAAATATTTGAAAAAGTCTTACTGAAAAGAATTCTTCCTCTGATTGAAAGTCAAAACATAATACCTTTACATCAGTTTGGTTTTAGGTGCAATCACTCCACCATAGATCAAGTCCATAGGATTACCAATGTAGTAGAAAAAGCTCTTGAGGAAAAAAAAATCTACTCAGCTGTGTTTTTAGATGTGTCGCAGGCTTTCGAAAAATTCTGGCACTCCGGATTGCTTACCAAAGTAAAAAATATTCTCCCAACGGAGTATTATGACATAATCTCCTCTTACTTATCTGATCGTTACTTTCGAGTAAAGCACGGTGATACCTATAGTAAACTGCATAAAATTAACGCTGGAGTTCCGCAAGGTAGTGTCTTGGGTCCTCTCTTATATCTGATTTATACACACGACTTGCCAACGAGTGCAACAACGTTCACAGCAACTTTTGCTGATGATACTGCAGTCCTTGCAGTTGGAGAAAGCGCAGTAATAGCAGCTAATAATTTGCAAAATAGTATGGACAGTATAATTGCTTGGACAAAAAAATGGAAAATTAATCTGAATAAAGAAAAATCAGTGCATGTAAATTTCACAAATCGAAGCATCAGTCATATACCTGTCTACATCGATGAAGCACAAATCCCTCACGCGAATACTGCGAAATACTTGGGTATGACTTTGGACGCTAAACTAAGATGGAGCGAGCACATAAAAAAGAAAAGAAGTGAATTAGATCTTAAATTCAAATCGTTGAAATGGTTAATCGGCAAAAAATCAAAACTATCGCTTTTCAATAAACTTGTACATATTATACAAACAAATGCTCCAGCCAATCTGGACATATGGAATACAGCTATGGGGTTGCGCAAGCAGAACACAAATTTCCATCATCCAAAGATTCCAAAATTTCATGCTACGGAGTGTAACAAACGCGCCATGGTACGTGAGAAATTCTGACTTACATCGTGACCTTGGAGTGACAACAGTACAGGAAGAAATTCATACCAAAGCCAAATCACACCAAGATAGACTTAGTTGTCACATAAATGCTGAGGCGCATTTACTAGCGACAACTGAGCCAATACGCCGTCTAAAGCGCCGAAAGCCGTGCGATCTTTGGGCTTAAATCATTGAAATATAGTACAATTAATTTATTATTGCGTGGAAACGCCTAATCTATTTAAATTTAAATTGCTTGTTAGTTATCTAATAACTAGTTGCTTTATGTCTTGTTTTGTTTTATTTATTGTTCTTTAAAATCATATATAATAATAAAACAATTTATAATAAAAAAAAAAAAAAAAAAAAAAAAAAAAAAAAAAAAAAAAAAAAAAAAAAAAACTTATGTGAAGAACTATTTAAATATAAATTTATTTGGTGTAAGAGATTTTGTTATTTATTTTCCAACCGCTTTCATAAACCTTTTGCTTAGGCAAACGTAAAGAGCACTTAAGTGGCGGAAGTGTGCATCTGAAAGGTGCAATGCACCTTGCACATTTTTAAATTTTATTTAATATATGCAGAATTCTTTCAACATTTTTTCATTGAGTGTATTTCTTTTTCATTTTTTGCTCTTTTTACTTCTTCCTCTGTATTAATTTAACCCATAGACAGGCCCATAAAAGTGTCAAGTACTTAAGCAAATGATACTCAAGACCATTTGTGTTTTCTGGTTTCTTTCAATGAATGTCAATGTAGAACTTAGAATTGAAAAAAAAAACAACAAAAAACAAAATAAATCAATGCAATTTCACTTCGAACGGAAATTGTTTAAAAATATTAATTTCTATTGCCATCGGAAATAACGTAATTTATTTTAAAATAGAAAACAAAGCTTTAATTGGTTTAAAGAGATCAATATCTATGAAAATAAAATTTACAAATTGGTGGGGATAGGATGGATAAGATTCCTTTTTCTATATTATATTGAAGCTATTTGAGCCAGTGCACTTGAGCACTTTTACTCTTTCTTAACTCGAGGTATTTTCAAAATCCCTCTTTACGTTTTGACTGGATTATTGTTTATCATTTCATCAGACTAAGCAATAACTGACCTCCGATCTGCATACTTCCCCAAGGAGTCTGTAACCATTCTGAGATTTGATAACGCGATGTTGGTAAGTCTGTCAGTTTGTAATCCTTTATATTTTTTTTGATGGAATCAATCTTGGACTCATTTTTCTATGTACAGATATAAAATTATTTGTAATTTAATAATAAATTAATAGAAAGAATATGAATATGTTTAATTCAAATATTTAATTGGAATTATAAACTCAATACCGAAAGGTCCGAACAAGTTCGTAGAAACCATTCCATTGAGTACCAATAGAGAAAAGTTTGGCATAATTTTTTGCTTGCTTAAGGTCTAGTGTAGTGAAAATCTACAAACAACTGTCTTAAGCTCTCTGTATGGAATCCTATTCGGTATGGAGTTGTGATGGGATTTGGAAGTTGAAGTTGAGAGGTTCGAAGGTGGAAAATTGCCAGTTCTGATATACTTTTTTGAAAATAATGATAAATTTTAACATCAAAAGAATACATACAGGCACAGTAAAAAAAAAACCAAGTAATGCACTAGTTGCAGAGTCTCAAACTATTAAAGCATAATGTCGTCATATGAAATATAGTTGTGGGACACAACTAGTTACTCTAGAAAGAGTTACTTTTGAACCTGAAATGAATTAAAAATGCTTATATTAATCACGCTGGCTCCTGGTTTGTCCAGAGATTGTGCTGTTCTATTTCATATGTTGTTATAGATATGTTTTTATATAAAAGAAGTGTATGTTAATTATAGTTCTAAATTATTATAGATAACAATTGATTAACTATAATCATCACCTATCCACATCTTAACCTCTGAATTCGTCTTGTAAATACTTTCATAATATCTGCTTTCCAGAACCCAGCGGGTTACAACAACAAAAACATCAATAAACTACAATGGACCTGTAGATATATTCAACGAAACTTAAAATATTCGAAGATTAAAAAGACTACACTCTTTAGATTCCGCACTGAGGCAATAATAAATTAAAGTATCGTAAATTATACTATACAATAGATGTGAAATATTTTTAGAGAGCTTAAGAGAACACGTAAATTTCGATTAACATTTTATAAAAATTGTTTATATTAATATAGAAAAATAGATAATATAATAATAATGTATAAAGATAACTGCGTATGTCCATGTAAGCCATCTCTATAATATCTGATGCACCACTAGTTATAATGAAAACATGTGGTACAGTTATAGTGACTAGTTGTTGTTGTTGTTGTTCTAAACCATTGAGATCTGCTTTGTGAATCTATTTGGGGGTGGTGAACGGGACGTAGACCCAACTGTTCTTGGAACTCAACTGTTAACCATTTTTAATAGATATTTTCGTATATACATATCTCTTAATTAGCCAAAGAATGCAGATAAGTTTGGATAGTAGGTTGTTGACAACATCTGTAATAGATTTATATTATATATAGCATATTAATGTATTTTTTATACAACAAAATCCTATATTATTTTTCTATATCCATCCTGTGCATAAAACACATTTCTAATAGAGATATATATTAGCGTTTTTATACAACTTTATCTTAAAATATATTTTGAATACTTCATTTTACATTTCCTTTTTAAACAGTAATATTAACCGTAAATATTGCTATTAATACTGGGTCTGATGACGTCATTCCATTATTGGTAATAGAAACATATTACAAGATCGAATGGTGTGATGTGTCTAGAAGTACATATTTTTCGTATTCAGTATGGACACAGTCAATATTCCAGTTTTTCTATATCCTCTAGTGTTATAGAATTATTCGATATTACACTTTATAGTGTAAATATAATAAACTATATTTTTCGGAAAACATTTTTAAGTACGACACTTCTTAATTTTTTATTTATTCTTTAAATAAAGGATTTGGTTCTATACGGAATCCTTCATTTTAATTTTGTTAAATCTCATCTAATGATTCGACTGCAACATTTATATTGTGTTGACCGCAACTAAAAACATAATAAATATTATTTATTGTGATAAGTAAATGACATAAACTATAGCATATAGCGTTAAATATCTAGGCATCACGGTGGACAAATGAATCGCATGGCTTAAACATGTTCAACTGAAAAGAATTAGTTATGCCAAAATTCTTCATCACCTCCAACCGCTATTCAGAAATGAAAATCTCAATGCTAAGAACAAGAAACTGATATATAACCAAATAATTCGTCCGTCATTTCTATATGGTTGTGTAGCGTTTAACAAAGATTCAAACGTTACTATTCGACAGCTACAAATTGCACAAAGCCTGAGAAGACTTTTCAAGGTACCATGGCACATTAGGACGAATGACATCCTCAGGGTCCTCAAGATCGATCCGATCAAAAAATACATAAAGGATGGAACCCTGAAAACTGACAAGTTTACAAACGCCGCGCTATCGAATCTCAGAATGGTTACAGGCTCCTCGTGGAGGTATGCAGATCCGAAGTTAATTATTGCTTAGTCTGATGAAGTAATAAACAATAATCTAGTCAAGGCGTAGAGAGGGCTTATGAAGAAATCTCACAGTTAATAGAGAGTAAAAGTGCTCAAGTACTCTGACTCAACTAGCCTCAACGTAATAATAATAATATAGCTTAAGCTTACTATTGAATAAACTTTTACTTTGTACACTCTATTATTTCAATAGTGTATCTATATTCTGGATATTCATTTTGCCCAGCACATGTTAAATACCATCTCCATCTTGCGCTTCCACTCATCTCTGCCAAATTTTAGATTTCTGAGTATTAAAGTGACTTGTTCTTTTTGTTTTATATACATTACAATTTGTATATTTCTTATTTGATTTACAAATATTTACTTTCGTAATATATTTTATTCTCAATGATATTGTTAAACAGACAATGTTAAACAGGAGTCGAGCGTGATAAAAATTTTCGCCCCAACTTAATGATGGACTTTTGCTGTTTCTCTATTTGGCAACAGATGGCCATACGAACGTAAAAATAGTTGATGTATTATACAGCCACAATTTAAAATTTACAACTTTAAATATTGATATATCAAAAATTCTATTATATCGTTATATAGCATAGTAAAATTATTTGATGTTAAGTACTAGCATTATATTATTATATTAATAATATTATATTAATAATATTATATTAATAATACATATTATGACAAGAAAGAGGATGAAAACCTAAAAGTAACGAGTATTTTAGTTTTTTATTTTCAATAGAATACATATAATATAAAACAGAAATTTTGGAATTTATGATAAATCATATTGTCGTTATATATGTATGTTTATGACTATAAATATTTTCTGTCAATTATTTTCGAAAATTGCCATCTAGTGTCAAATTGAAGTAATGTTGTCACTTTGTAGTCGATAACAACGATAACAGTGAACTGTCAGTTGTTATTTCGCTTGTTTACATTTGTTTCGATAATAAATTTCTTAGTAAAAGTAGTTCGAAATGCTTTATAATGATTTTGAAAATAGTTTAATCAATTTTTGTGAAATTTGTTTACTTAGTAATTAAATAATTTGACAGTAACGCGTTATCGCATTGTTATCGTGTGGCGATTCAATCAAATTTGTAGTTTTTGTAAATTGGCGGAAAGCCTCTTACTGTTTGGATCCCCAAATACTTGTTATTTGGCGCGCATATTATATATATAATTGTGATTTTGGATTTCAAGTTCTTGGTCAATAATATACCAATAAGATATATATATATGTGTTTTATTTTACCAATATAAATTCAAAAAGCATGCAGCAGGATCAAAGCGTAAGTTTATTGCCAACACATATCAATAAAAAAACGTATATAC
>NC_051846.1:149085570-149100393 GCF_002237135.1 Teleopsis dalmanni | reverse complement strand
AACCTTCTGCTCAAAAAGTACTCGGATTTTGTAAATGAAACACACAAATTTAAATTTTATTACAAATTTATTTCATCTCCTTCAAAATATGCTCCTTTTGAAGCGATACACATATGCCAACGCTTAACCCAATCTTCCATATACCTTTCATAGGCCCGTGAAGGTATGGCTTTTAGTTCCTTCGGCGAATTCTCTTTTAACGATTCAATTGACTCAAAACGCTTACCACGAAGGGGCAATTTGATTTTCGGGAACAGGAAAAAGTCGTACGGATCCAGATCTGGCGAATATGGTGCCTGAGCAATGACAGTCGTGCCGTGTTTGGTCGAAAAATCGCGTACAACATGAATTTTCCATAGTAAAAATCGCTAAATGCACTTGAGGTAGTTTCACATTAACAGCTGCTGTAAACAAACTAATTGACAGATGGCGCTCAAATTTGTACCATATGTCAAGAAAGGGTGTCAGCTTTAGACTATGATACTTAACGCTGTATCGACAAGCGGGATCGAGTTTTTTGCGATGATTGTGTTCATTAAGTGTACCCATTACCATTAAAAATATAGTAATAAGAATCAAAAATATGCCAATTATGACTGAAATATTAAACGTCATCAAATACTAATGTTATGGTAAACAGCAGCGATGCAGACCAAACCTGCGCTGAAAATATGACTTTGTTCTTATGTTTCGGGATCAATCGGTATCGGGATCAATTAAGAGACTAGTTGCGAGAAGCCAACACTGACATTAATTCTTATAACAATAATTATAATGATGGTGCTGATACTTTACATTTTCTTAAAAATTCTATATAGACATGGCTTTACGGATCTCGAATCTGAAGTTTATCTTGCTTTTATTGGTGCAGTACTATGCTAATGCGAGAGTTTTTGAAATGTAATAATTATAAGTTGCGCTATTCTATTTACAACAAATCCTCCCTTTGTCAATGCAATACATAATACAAAATTATAATTTTTCCTTCGCCTCTTCATGACAGAATCAAGGCTAAGCTATTGCTATATACTATAGAATTGTATTTATCTATTAAAATAGTTTTTAAAGTTAATTTTAATTTAATAATTAAAATAAAATTATATAAAATTATTTAATAAAATAATTGTCTTCAATTTTTTTTTATTTGTAATTAGTGTCAGTAAAAACCAATTGCTTGTATTCCACTGTACTAAAAATATTTTTTAAATTATATGTTATAAACCTTTTTTCAAAACTTAATGTCCGTTGAAATTTTTATTTTTCTTACACGTTTGGAATTTATTTATTTTTTCCCTTTTATTATGATTTTATAGTTTTAAAAGCATTCGACAATAGACACCCATAAAAGTTGGTTTGCTAGAAATCCATTTGTCCACATGCATTAAAGGAAATCCTGTGCATGTGAATTCAACAGTACACATTTCTCCCCACCCCACATCAAAGGAATCAGTGACGTTGTGGATAAAATGCTTTGTAAAGAAACTTTAATTCACTTCAGTGGCGGTTTTGTAAACTGAATATTACAGGTATACAAAAAATAGCAAATATCATCTACGCTAATTAAATTGTGACGTCAGTAACAATTTTTAATAATTTTTTTTAATACTTATTAATTTATTGGTAATAGATTCACAGGGGATTAGAAATTCGTATCTCTTAACATGAATATATTTTACTACTACTCTAGAACCTCTATTTTTTAACTTTATTCTGTCTTTAGTCTGAACTTTAGTCTAGTAGAAGAACTGAATGCTGCTTCAAGTTCAATATCCCCAAACTAACATAACACTATTAAAAAATCAAAAAATAGAGTTTAGTATCGCTCACTATTATAAGTGAAAGCCATAGTATTCCCAACAAAAATAGTAATCTTCTAATTTTTAGCTAACTAGCTGGGAGGTACAGTGTTAAAAGATAGGATTTTTTAATTACTTGTGGGAGACGATATCAAACGAAACAATTATTATAATTGTAAGTTTTAAAACAAACCGTTCCCACCAAATATAGCTTTCTACTAATTATTAACTCAAATTTTTCTAAATTGGACTTAATTCCTCCTCCTAAACATTTCTCCTAAATTGTACCTTTAACTAATTGAAAGTTAAATTGAATTAATCTGTGTACTAGAAGATATCATACTTTTAATGATTAGTAGCTATCTAAGTGATGGCACCAAACACCAAATCCTCGTAATTGTTGGGATCCTAATTGTTCTCCTAAGATATTTGGGAGCTATATTGTTGGTACCAAATGTTAGAACTCTTTTAATTATAAGTGAAGTATTGTCACCAAATATAAATTTCTTCTATTTTTTTAACTAGCTGGAAACCACAGAGAATGCTCCAAAAAGAGTACTCTTTAAATTGTTAGTTGGAACCAAAGTGTTGAAATTTTTTTTGTTTGCGGTCAGGAGCTGAAATGTTTTATGCATGTGCTCGACTCCTTTACTTATTAATATGTAGTATATGGACTAAAATACCTCCTCTTAGAAACTGATACCTTCCCAGAACCGCTTTCCCCTTATTTCGTTGAGGGGTCCCTTTTATATTGGCTTTGCAAGACATGCTCATTTGATTTTTGATCTGCGTCTCTTCTTCAGTTTTTTTACCGTATTTTGTTCGTGTCTGCCCTGTGTATTATTCTAGTTTCTGATTCTCCTTTCTAGGTCTAATTTATTTACTTTGAGGACTTGACTCAGATATGACTCAAACGTTCGCTAATTCTCTGGGTACGGTGTCATTTTTTTCACTATTTCTATGGATTTATTGGCCCAATCTAGACTATTATCTCTTTTCTAAATGTGAGCCACCTATTTCAGTAAATGAAAGTGTGCTCTGCGTTGTCATAGTCTTCGTCGCCATAAATGCAATCGAGTACATCTGCCCAATTGCTGATACTATAGTTCCTATATAGTACTATAGCTATATTTTTTTACTAATAATAAAACAAAAATAGTGCAAAAACTACCGTCTTTTAATTAATAAACTACGATAGTCATATTCTCTCTTTTTTTATTTTATATGCCCCAGTAAAGACACTAAACCTATCTCAGCAAGTGAAGTAGAAAAAAAAACGTGTGGTTACAATATATAAGTGCCATGGGACATCCGCACTAATGACATGTTAAGAGACCTTAGAATAGATCTGGTCAAAAAATACATAAGGGACATATGTGAAGCTATATGTGAAAACTGACCTACTTAGCACTATCAAATCTTAGAGTAATCACTTACCGCACGGAGCGATATGCAGATCTTAGATCAGTCATTGAATTATCACGGAACTTATGACGAATACACAAATTAGTCAGTGAGATGGGTGGGACTCGGTAAAAACCCCCCAGCTATTGAAGAGTAAAAGTGCCCAGATACCCCAACATAGTAATAATATATAATACTATATGTATAAGTATATAATATAATATATATAATATAATGTTCCTAATATAATAATAATAATATAATATAATTAATTTATAAGTCTTCAGCAAATTCTTAATAACATCAGCTTTTATACCACCCTCAATTTAAACAGTAGTGAATAAAAATTTAATTTTATCTAAATAATTAATTGAATCACTTTTAACAATAACTATTTATCAATTTTATTTTTATATAAAATAATCTGCTACTAAACGGAAAAAATATCATTAAGTTTACTTTCATTAAGCTCCAGAGCTGATGATTATTTTAAATGTCTTCATTCTAATGCATCGCAATGGAAATTATGCAAATCGAAGTATTAAGCTTAACGACACAGTTTGGTGCATAGATTCAGTCGTTATTTAGCATTATATTAAAATTAATATGGAAATATATATTTAATAATATGTACATATTTTTTATGTGTGAAATATTGAACAAAATGCAGTTTTACACTAAAAGATTTACTCATTGTAGAATGCAAGGAAGTCATGCGAATTAATAATTAAGACTGAATACACTAAATAAATGTAGTGTTCACTTAATAGTGAAACCGTTTTATGTTAAAAAAAACACCAAATTAAAAGCAAAATTTACTTAAAATGTAATATTGATATGAAACATGAAATGTGAGAAATACACATTAAATAGAATTTTTTGCCATTAAATTTTATGTAGAAAATGTTTCAAAACTAAATGAAAATGGAAGCCTTTTGTTGTGTAAATGCAGTTTTAGTGCAGTTTATATAATGTATTTATTTTTTTTTTTTGGAAAATAATGCAGATATGTAAACAAAATAAGAAGAATAATGAACCACAAATACGATGACGTCAAAAATAGTACAAAAATAGTTAAATAAACAGTTTTTATGTTCCGCAATTTTGCATATTGAACACTTGTTTACTTCGATGTTAAGAAAAACATGTGTATCTCATAGAATCAATATAGTATTATTGTTTTTTTCCTTTTATTTGAAAATATTTCATAACACTTATTATGAATAAATATCAAAAATATTTACCCCAAAACGTAAATATGCAAATCATATTTATTTATATTTAAATACGAACATAACATTCAATTGCAAATATGGTTACAGCTTGGCAGGTTCAATCCATCATCTGCTAAAATACTAATAAAATCTATTTAATATAGAAAAGTTCCCTAATAAAGCTCTGACATTTTGCCATGATTTATTATCAATTTTTTTTATGCGTACGAGTACTTGAACGTGTCCTGGTCGATACCAGTACCAAAATACCCGTGCTTATGTGGGTCTGTACTTTCGCATTAAACTTGCTTAGGAATAATACTCTAAAAAGATTATTTTTGTATGAACAATTGATTATGTGTCCATATGTATTTACATATTGTTGTATATTGTAATGTAACTTCGTTTGTTGATTTGGAATGCATTTGCCATATTTGAAATCAACTTTTGCTTTAATTAAAGCATTTGTAAATGGTGTTTCAATTAAGGTAAAACAACAAAAGAGGATTTATATAAACACATATATACAATATAAACATACTTCATAAATATCTACATATATTTAGACATTTATGAAGAGGGTATCTTATGTTTGTGATTAGTTTTGATTAACATAAATATGTTAGTAACACAGTTATAACTTTGAAGTTAAAGATATATAAATTGAGATATTCAAATACCTCAATTTAAAGCATATTTTACATACAGATATAATGAAAGGATTCTAGAAATTATTTAAAGCATTAATTAAGTAATTTAATAGTAAATATTATTTGCAATATGAATGAATATTTATTTTAAGAACAATAAAACTAAAATATTTAACAGAGAGGTTTCGAATAGTAGTGAATTACAACAGCACAATCTTTTACTATTTTAATTAATTGAATTTTTTGCTAACCATACAGCTTTTTCGAGAGTTGCCAACTGCTGATGAGTATTTGTATACATTTTTTGTTGTAATTCACTACTGTACGAAACCTCTCTATTAAATAAAATAGTTTCTATTTCTATTATATTATAATTCTATATACTAAATATAATAGTTTCTATAATAGTTTCTATATTAGTTTCCAAAATAGTTTCCAAAATAGTTTATATTAAGATATGCTGATTTAAGGTCCGTCATCAACTAAAAGACAAATAAATGATATGATTTCTTAGCCTAGTTAAAGCCTAGTGTGGGGTAGAGATAAACCGCCCTAGCCATTATAGCACTAACTTAAGAAAAAGAATCAAGAAATATTAAGTAAAATAGTTGCTGTCAAATAAAATATTTTACTTTTATAATTCAATTCAATCTTTTCAACTACTTTTAAATTTTATTAATTATTAATCAGAAATTTTAACTGAAAAATAAATTTGCTGAAGCTTTTTTAGCAGATAAAAAGTAACAGATCATAAAAATAATAAATATCATCAACAAACCAACTACCAATCAAATAATGCATATCACAGAAATTGATAAATAAAATACCTATAACTATGAAACAACAAAGAACATAGTAGATCTATCAACACTGGTGATTAAAATATCATGCGATTTGCAAGTGACGCTTCTCCCAGGCAGTCATCAGTATAGACTCTCTTATGACAGTTTGCGGAATACAGGTCTTGTGCAACATCTCACTAGCGACCCGTGGTAATAAAAATTGTCAAAGTAAATTAGCGAAAGTCCTGATTATAAACTGCTCTAATGTGGCTATTGTATCTCTACATGTCTCAAGTAGGAATATACTGCATTTCAATAAGAAAAACCACTAAACAATTTTACTTTTGTTGCGCTACTATTCATCTTTAGTAAAATTCACTATAGACGCTTTTCCACAAAAGTACTGCTTATTAAATTAAGGTTACACCTTTATAAGCTTTTAGTTTCTATTCTATTTCTATTTTAGTATCTATTCACAATAGATCTTTTAGGTCGCAGTGCACGATCCCTTACTCAATAATCTATTCTTAAACTATATTTATTTTATAAATCGTTTTCTTAAATCTATTTCTTACTGAGGTTATACCACTCCACACTTCCAGTATGTGGAAAGAATAATTCCATAAATTTTCTTAATTTCGAATGATTAAATCTTCATACACTTTAATACATGGAAATTATAATCTGTGAATATTCACAGCAAACCGAATTTTATGTTTCGAGACATCAACTCAGAATATCTATACGCTATTTGCTGTATTACTGAGCGGTCCAGTATTTTTTCCTCCATTAGAGAATCGTTCGAACAATACCAATTAGTAAAACAACAACATCATGTTGTTTCTAGATATATTATGACATTTTAGTTTTTTAGTTTTTAGTTATATATACCAAGCATGAGTTAGAAGGATTAGTCAGTTAGTTTGAAGTGAATAATTGTTAGTATTAAGATTTTGTTAAATAAAAGTATAAAATATATATATTTTTATGTACACAATTATGGAAGAATTAAGCATACCCAAGCGATTGACCTGATCACATGATGAAGATAGTTAAATTTAATAAAAATTTCCGAGAGTGGATATATCTTAAATAGCTAAAAATTGGATTTTTTTTCAAATTTATATTGGTACTTGTTTCTTCTATAATCGAAATAAATGGATTGTCATGAATATAGTTGCAGTGAAGGGAGGAATGAATCCTCTTCGATTAGCTAAGAATGGCATTTTGGTTCCACAATTTGTCTTAATAATGAGTAAAAAAATAGTCGAGTTAGAGCCAGCCATAGAACGTCCAGTCAATGCTAATACTGAAAATATCGGTGAGTGTGTTAAAGAAGGGGGCACCCAAAAGCTTAAGCCTTGTTCTGGACAACTTTGAACATATATACAACAGGTGTTTTGGTGTATGTTCTTCGATCCCCGGTAGAAATGATACTACAAAGTAGGCCGAACTTAACTTCTCGCCGTCCTATGGTCGGGTACCCGGTGCAACAGATATTAACCTTGTAATGGAAATATTTTGATATACTTTTTCATCTATCTATTTAATCAATTTTAGTAAATTTATAATTTAATAATCCATAATCCAAGCCTTACTTGGTTAGTTGGTTTAAGTTATGGTAGATCAGTCTATTCGTTTCTATTAACGCGTAAATGCTGTTTTGTTATCACACACCCGGAAATGAAATTAGCGAATTAAAATTAACATCCGCAGTTGATAAAGAAGATTATTTTTAGAGCCGTGTTTGGGATATCTGCCATGTTTATTAATTTCTAGTCTTTCACAGTAAAATACCACATTTTTGACAGGTCTGGGGATCTGTGAACAGGTCTGTCAGAACTATTTTCGATAAATTTTAGCTTAATTAAAATAAAATCGAACATATTTTCGTTATGATGTTATGGATTATGGATGTTTTTAAGCATTATTTTTTTTAATTGGGTTATTCGGTCCTCAATTGAAGATGATGCTAATCATTGTCCAGCTAGTCCATCAGCAATTTCATTTTTTTACATCAATCTGTCCACGGAACGAAAATCAATAACGTTGTGTATAGGCTATAAATTCATCGCAATTTGGTTTTAATTTTTGTAGTCTTAGATTTTGTACTATGGTTGACAGCACGAGAACTACAGCTCTCCAGTGGCGTGAAGGGGGTAGATACTTCTTGACAATGCAATCTACATATAAAGTATTCGAATAACAGTATCAAAAAAAAATAGTTTCTAGTATATACCTAAACCCACCTTGCACCCCAACACAATCCTAGCTGCGCCGCTGCAGGTCTTGATAGTAAAAAGTTTTTTTTCGGTTTTTCTATGATTTTGGGTAGAAATATATTTATGACAATTATATTGAATTGTTATTTTCAAATCTGTATTTAATGATTAAAAAATTTTTATTTTAATATAAATTTTAATATTATATGTCACGATGTACTAAATGTTTTTAAAGCATTTCCATATTATTGTTTTTATTAAATATCAATAAAAAAAATGTAATAATCAAGAAAGTTTTTTATACTTTTTAAAAAATATTTGGATCAAAATTTATAATTTTATTATATAAAAATATTGGTCACAAATGTGTTTGGTCATAAAATGTGTATATAATTTGGCAGAAAATTTTATAACATTTAGAAGAGATTTTAAAACTTTACCCATAATTTACCAAAGTAAAGGACATAAAAAAGTACTTGACCAAAGTAATAGAAAAGTAAATTGATTGCATAGAAAAAGTAATTTTACTTTAAGAAGAAAAAAATATAAATAAAATACACATTTATATTGTTCTCTTTTAAGAAAAAAGCATTTTATAATATTAAATATAAAAAAAACTTTTACGGATATATAAAAATGCATTCTCACCACTACATTTAAACAATGCCAAGTATAAACACAATTCTATTTTATTTTTTTTAATTTTTATCTATGATTAAATATTTTTATGGTATTAAATTGTAATCATTTACAATCGACTAAAAATTAAAGATTTCAAATTTTTTTCCTTAGAAAATTATCTACTTTCCTTAAAATTAAGCCTAAATATTATTTTATTATAAAAACTTTGCAGATACTTTTAAAAAAATTCAACAAAAAGTGGTCCACCACAAGTAGTATTAATTGAATAAAAATGTTAAAATTTCAATTAAACTAATTCTTTGCACAACTCCTCTTCATACAGGTTCCTGGCTACTTTAATGATTATGTCATTTATGCAACGATCTATGAATATGTTCCTCTGAACTTCCTCTAAAATAGCTTCCATACGTTATGTATTAATTTGAGCTCATTTATGCTTAGGGTCATGTTATACATACAGTCATGGTCACAACAAATGCAACATTGTTTTTATTTCCAATGATAGAAAGAAATTTTCATTAAAATCTAGTCACGGAGCCGAAACTTTCCGTGTCCCCTCACGTTAGTCCAAAACAGTGTTGGTCAGTAATAGTTGTCGGTATTATTGAGGTCCTGCTGTATAGTGCAAACGTTTGGAAGCAAAAATTCTTTGGAAGAACATTTGTTATTAATGTCAAAATAAATATTAAATAAATAAATATTCTATATAACTTATATCTGTATATAAGCTATATCGCGACAAAGACATACTTAAATCCATAAAAATTCGTCAGCCTTGCTGGCTAGATAATATCGCGCAAATGGAGGAAAATTCTTCGACTAGAAATGTCTATGATTCCAAGAATCCAGAAAAATGTTCCTAAATAGCCGGGCCTACGTTCCGTAGGTACTCGTCAACCACTACGTCTTAATGCCGTTTATTATCCCCCAAAGAGATTTTACAAGCAAATCCCAACGGATTACAACAGCAATACCATTCGATGCAAAGAGGGTCAAAAAAAGGTCGTAATTTTGGTGGAAGAAACAGATGGCCAACTATATGGTGCACTCAATACTACCAACTGGCGGCAGCACCCACTGATTGGGCTGGCTGGTGAAGACTATTGAACGCTGCCCATGCGTTAAGTCTGTAACAACTGATTCAACAAATCCCATGAACTATTCCAGCTGGGCTATTTTAGACAGCAAAGCGAGGGCTAAAAAATATGGCAGTATGTATACATTAAAGCAAGCCATTTTTCAAGAATGGGCCAAAATAACGGAAGATCGCATTCGTAAAGCACGCAACTAATTTTATAATTGCTTATAGGCCATAGTCAAGACAAAAGGTAGTCACATCGAACTAGAGTGAATGGATTCTGAAATTTTGATTATTTCCAGAAATCTTTGTGATTTGAATATATAAAAAACAATTTCACACAATAAATGAAACCAATTATCTAACATTTTATTAAAGTTTTAATTATTTTGATTATGAAACTAAGATTTAATTGTTTTTTTACAGTAATTTACGTATAGTTATTGTTATTTATATGTGTGAGTGTTAAAGCTTTTTAATAGTAATAATAAAATATAATTAATAGAGTGTTGGCATGATATAATTTTTTATTAAAAATAATTTGATGTAAAAATTTTATATAAAATCCATAAATTCGAACAAATACGAGTTCTATTTATTTTATTAAAACTTCTTATAAAATCATACAAATTTTATTATTTCAATATCTCGAGAAAATATTCTGAGCTCAGCTGCACTTTTAATCATATTACAAAATTGATTATAAAATATCTAACAATACAAATTGAAAAATAAAATAGAATTATTTTAAATAAAATAAAATTGCTTTGTAGTGAATAATTCAATTACTTGAAATTTTTTTCCACAATATTACTTACATTTTTCTGTGAGTGTATGCAATATTATGAATAAAATGCTGCAATAAACCCAATGCAAGGACTTAATAAGGTCCTGTATCATGCATATATGGTACACTAGGACTTGTATGGTAGGTATGTTTATATAAATGTATGCTCTGTACATATAGTGTATGTATGAGTACGCCTTCTTTATGTTCCTTTGCAACTGAATGTACTTGTCAGTAAATATTTATCAGAAATCAAAAATCCTTTGAAACAACTTAACAATTGCGTTTTGTTGCTATTTATGGATTGTTGTATATTGTATTCTCCTTTGTTGCGTTCAGATATATATTTCCTACAGCGCTTTCTCTTATATTTTGACTGATTTTATGAATGGGTTGTATGGGTTGTATGATGGGTTGTGGTTGTATTGTTCGACATATACTATCGAAATTGCAGTAAAATTTTTTACGAACTCTCAACGATACTACGTTTACGAATACCAAAACAAGAAGATTCTTAACTAAAACTTCTGACCTTTCAGTAATAAAATCAATTTAATTTCAATACTAAAACTCAGCAAATTCTGTCTTCAAGAAGCGTTAGTATACAATCATTTGCGTAAAGTTTTTTTCTAAGTACTACAAATAAATAAATGAGAAGTTTTATTTTTATATATAAAATTAAATTTTTGTTTTTTAAAAAAAATAATAAAATAGAGAAAATTTCAACTTTTCTGGGACTTCTCTTCAATATACACTTTTATGCATTTTTTGTTCAGATTTTTTTTTTATTTTTTTGTTGATAACTTAAAAAATGTATCTTTTGTATGAAATTTGCTTTAACGACTTTATGCTCAGGAATGAAGGAAAGCAAACCTGCTGCCTGCTATTGTACAATATAACGGCAAGTAACATAAAATAAAATATACACATAAAAGTGTATGTAAATAAAACAAAACCGAAAATATACACACAGTATATTATATGCAATATCACAATCAACATCAGCAATAGCAATGGGAATGGCAATGGCAACGTGGATATGGATTCCTGGACTTCTTATGCCAGGCCCGGCCAGGGTGTTTCATTCACTGTACTTAATGTAGCGGAAATTGTCCATTAAACGCTTTTCAATATAATTTATTTTCGATCCCGGTATTAAAACTCTCCCCATCATGCTATGCTGGCTGGCGTAAAGTTAAAGTTCATGCCAATGCATTAATTCAAATCTTAGACCGAATTCATCTTGATTTCGGTATCTTCACGGAAAAGTGAGTTTTCGCTTTCATGACAACCCACCCACAGTACAACCCACAGTAGTGTAAAGTGCGAGCCAACATTAAAGCATTATTTCTTCCTTCGGCGGATCCCATTGACAAATTATTAAGCCCGCAAGTTATTTAATGTTTCAATATTTTTCTTTGGTACTATAAAATTATTTAAACTCTTGTAGAATTAGTCGATGAATGAATGAATGAAGAGGAACACTTTTGTTTTGTCCATTTGCAGTGCTCAGTGCTCCGTGCTCCATGCTCCATACTCCATGCTCCGTGCCTAAATGGTTGTGAGCGAACTCATTTAAAATTACACAATGGAGGACTTCAAAGGAGCAAACAGATTTCGCAATTTGCATATTTTATTTGCTGGTCAATGGGTAAAATGGATATTAATGAGGAAAATAAAATGGGAAATCTTTTGTTGTGACAAATATTATGTAAACACAGATAATTGAGATTTTTCTTTCAACATTCGATATCCTGAGGGTAGGAGTGGCAGCTTAATTGGCAAACAAATTGGAGTGCACGGCAACGGAAAAAAAAATTGAATGAAATTATTAAAAAAATAATATATTTTTTATTTTTGTTTTTTTTTTTTGCAACTAAGTAAACCACTTACACTTCCAGAGTGTAAAAGCAAATCGTTGTACTTTGGTACTTTGTAAATAAGGGGAGTCATTTTCCCGCAGCTTCCAAATGCGGAAAAACAACAAAACAAAAAAAAACCAATTAAAATTATAAAAATGTTTTTGTTTGTAGTTATTTGTATGGTTTACTCACATAATTGAGGGATTTAGATTTTTTAATAAAATAATAATTAAGTAAATTAAATAAACCGCATTAAAATTTATTTACTTTCATAAAAAAAAAACATTATTTTCAAGGTTCATAAGCTTATCAATGCAGTATTTAAGAAACTGATAGATGCTCCGATAATTTTCTATTGCTATATTCCACAAATAGCTAATATGTTGTCATCAAAATTTATTCTACAATATATGAAATCATCCTCAAACATATTAAAGCAATGTGATATGTAATGCGCCTTTTCCGAGTTAGTGTAACTGGGCACTTTTACTCTTTGATAGTGGGGGAGGGGGAGGTTTCTGCAGAGTCCCACTCATCTCACTGACTAATTTGTGTATGCCTTATAATCTTCATGATTATTCAATGACTAATCTAAGATCTGCGTACCGTCCGGTGCGTTAAGTGATTACTCTGAAATTAGATAGTGCTAAGTAAGGCAGCCTATCGGTTTTCGCATATAGCTTCAGAGCTCTGTCTCTTATATAGATTTTCGACCGAATCTATTCTAATGTCTCTTAGCATGCATATCGATAAATATGCAGCAATATGTGCTATTTTTCATACGAAATCCATACAAAATCCATACATGTGTATGAAAAACGTTCGTAAATATAATACAATGATGTGTTTTGCTATTGTTCTAGCCCGCGAGGATTGTGTAGTGGTGGTGAACGGTGTTTGGTTGTTAAAATGGACGAATAGATCCGGAACGTAGACGCGATTGTTTTTGAAACCAATGATCTATATAGAATATTGTGCTTAACTTGACAAATATGCAGCAATACATACCATTTCTCATAGAAAATTCATACAAAATCTGCTCAAAATCAATATAAATCTATGCTAAAAAAATCGGATTAGTCTAATAGTAATAGAAGATATATCATATAATATTTAGACACAAAAGTTGGATTCATAAAGCATTTTTACTACTTTATTGTTGTCGTCATTTAGAATTTATCTATATAAATAGCAGACTTGAATTAATATGATGACGCACTGACCTTTAGCTATTCTTTATGATTAAAATTTATCACATAACGAACAGTGACGAATGTATAAAAAAAAATTATACATATTGTATAAATTATGTATTAATCAATTTATTAAGTATTTTTTAATAATAATTTTGTTTTTTTACGAGGTAATTGGTCAATAATTAAATAATAAACTTTAAAAAAATTTTTTGTTTTTATAATATTTTATTCTAACCAAAATTTCGACTATAATGTATAGTTATTATCAGAGCACTTTTTTTTCTTTTTAAAAGTGAAAGTAAAAAAATGTTGATTCAACTTGGGCATTAACATACTTTAAAATTTAGTTAGGGTTTATTATTCACATGAACGTAGCTATATTTGTTAAGGACCCGACCCCATAAACTACTGCTTCGTAATTATTATTATGTTAGTAGAATTCGCACTGCGTTCTAGTGATCTCTTTATGGATTGAGACTGTTACTTCAAGTCCAGGTTCCTCTATTAATTATGGTATTAAACCGACATTATAGAATTTTATTTCTTCATCCGTAATGCTTTGTCTATCTAGATTCATATCAATCTATGTCTATCTAGACTTCTTTAGTTTATGCATCAATGTTAGACAAGCTCTTAGTATGGTTTTTATGGTTTCATTCTTTTCCCTATAATGACTCGTTATAATGACCTAAGTCTAAGTTTTGTCAGATAATTTTACTGTGCCTTAAATTGGTGTTTTATATCCACTAAAATTTTATTTAATTTGATTACTAGTATAAATTATGTTTGCTAAAACATATAATTCCACTTTCTTTCAGAGTCATCATCAGGATCAGGATCTAAAATTAATAAACATAAATTATTAATATCTAAACGTCATGTTATTGACTCTTTTGTCTATATTGCAGAAATTCTGATCCTGATGATGACTCACAAGGAGAGTCTACATTTAATTTTAATTTCAACAAAAAGTGATCTGTAGCCGGATATCAAATATAAAAACCACTAATAAAAACCAAGTGGAGAAACAAATTCCAAATTTAATAAACCATATACAACTGTAATACTATTCATTAAATAATTCTAAGAAATCAATATATGTTGTGACTTTCAGTGCATGCACTAACCTATCAGACTTTACATCATGTACAAGTATATATATCCTAGTAGACCTAAGTTAATCTATGAAC
>NC_051846.1:149083543-149085470 GCF_002237135.1 Teleopsis dalmanni | reverse complement strand
TTGGTATAGTTGGTATTATATATCGGTTACCAAAATCAAAACTTAAAAACTTGAGCTTTCGTGTTCGTGAACGTGAAGAGAACGTTTCATTTATATCCGTTAGAAGTTCGATACTTTTAGATATTTTACACGAAAACTCAAATTTTTTAAATTGTGAATCAACAAAGTTATTCCATTCTGGAAGATTGCACACATTAATGGTTCGACGTTCAATGGAATTGCATTGCACATCCTTCTGACAAGAGATTCAAAATTAAAGAAAATTCTTTTACAGATTAAAATATCCTTGCGCAATTGTTTCTGTCGATTTTAATTTAAAAAAAAATCCTTTCTTGTTTAATTTTTTTTTATATTTCGGCTTAACGTAGCAATAGTAATTTTGAAGGCTTCATTTTTGAATACCCTTCGTTGATTATCATAATATTCTTAACATATTGATTAACACTATTTTACTTGGTATTAAAATAGTATTAATGAATATGTGCAGTTTTAAGTGTGTTTGTATTGTACCCTACGAATATTGTACATATATCAACTACTCGGTGCAGACTACGAAGGAAACCTAACTTTTCATTGCATATAAGGTCCTAACGGATTGGTTTGATCGTTGTTTGGTTAAGATTAAATTTTACTTTAACATCAAAAACGATACTCCTTTAAAAATAGTTTATATAAATTTCATTTTATGTTTACTAAATTTGCATATTTATATAGAATTTTAAAAATTCTTTTTAATAAAAATTAATTTTATATAAATATTTATTTTATATAAATTAATTTTTAAATGATAATTATTTGTGGCCAAACAGTTTTAATAAAGTGTTTTTTTCAGGCAAATTGGTCAAATCTTTTGTTTTTTTATATTGTTTTTAAAAATAAAAATAAAAATTAAGAAAAAAGAAATCACAATCCTGATGATAACTTTAGACTAAAGTCAAAATATCGAAAAAAAATAAAAATTAATGCAAAATTAAATTGTGATTTACAGCGACGACTCTAAAAGATGTTTGGGTTTGTAACTTAATCAGCAATGAACACACTTAAGGTGTTATACAGAATACTGAACTTCAGATGTATATATTATATTAAGAAAGTAATACTCAAGATTAATTAAAATTCTATTAGCAAAACATATATCGAAAATTTGTATAAAATAATTGATTGACAGCCAATACCCTTACATACTCAATATACAACATAAGAGCCTATCCAACTATATGTGGTGTCTCTGTAGCGATCAGTAGACAGAATAATGTATTTGTCACCTGAATTACAATTACAATTAGCAGAAACTATATCAGTTATTCTTTGTCTTATGTTGAGCTTTTTCCGAGTTAGTGCATCTGGGCACTATAATGGCTGGGGGATTTCTGCAGAGTCCCACCCAACTCACTCACTAATTTGAGTATTTCTCATAATCTTCGTTATTATTCAATGATTGAGCTAAGATCTGCGATACATTGTGTTCCTTAAAAAATGGCAAATAGGTGCTAAAATAACACCATTTAAGTGATTGTAAGTAATTGAATCTCTCTTATAACCAACTTTTGCTTAATAAGCAAACATGTACAGACTTTAATTTCTAACTTAAAATTTTTAAGGAATCTTCTAGAAGGAAATTAAGAAATTATCGATTTATAACCTACTATGCAGTTCCACTAAGGAGTAACAGCACTACATTTCTTGAAAAATCTTGTTTGATGACAGTGAAGTACTATTAAAAACTAATAGCAAACGACTCACACTTTTCAAAAAAAATCAAATTCTTAAAATAATGCTGTTAACAAAGCACATTACAGAAGTCTTCTCGATAGTAACAAGATAGCACTAAGAAGGGCGACACTACATAATAATATCTTTAGGATAATGCAAGGATTCAAGATAAGGAAAGACGGTCCTTTTTTTGTTTTTGTTTGATATAACAAAA
>NC_051846.1:149044621-149083443 GCF_002237135.1 Teleopsis dalmanni | reverse complement strand
ATATATATATATACTCCAAGTTGCCTTCAAAGAAGCATCTACCTTGATTGCCTTATTAGTGATATCAAAGGGGCTCTGATTTGTGCTTAAGTAAGATGGGATGCAAAAGGCTGCCATTCCAACCTAACATAACCTTATTTTTATTATATTACATGTTTTGTATTTTGCGATTTAACAACAAACTAATTAAATCCTACCATTTAACATAATTAAACACGTATTAAGTGCTTTTAAAAGAGGTAAATATGCAAATATATTTTGTTTTTCTTATGCCAGATTGAAATCGAAAACATAACCTAAAATGTACAACAAGTTACTTCAGAGCCCTACTTATCTAAGGTTGCAGTTAAGATCACAGCAGCAAAAAGATGTTAAATAAGTTATTTTTAAGATAAGATAAATCAGAAAAACAGTTTTATAACGCTTGTAATGGCATCCAGTATTTAATAGAAGTTTGTCTTATAATAGATTTCTTCTATTATTCATTGTCATTTAAAGATTTAAATTCTCACTTTCAATCTATATAATATAGATATATAAAATGTAAGGCTTCTTATTAGCAGTTGCAATAGTGCACTGTGACCTATAAGTTCTATTGTCTTAAAATTTATTCTTTAGATTTAAGATGATCTGTTACTAAATCTACGTTTAACAATCTGTTGCGGTATTTTGGGCCTCTTGTTTAAGATGTGACCCATTTAGTCGTTTGTTTCTGACAAGGTACATATTTTTCTGATTGAAGAGCTACCACACCATTTTAACCGATTTTTTTTAATCGAAAATTTTGTGTGGCTTTCCATACAAATTTATATTTACTCATAGTTAATTTATAAAATTATGTTCTAAAAAACTTAAAAGTTTTGTAATAAAATTAAATTATATTTAAAGTAAATTATTATAAATTTTTCATAATAAATATGAAATTATATATATTAAATGCTTTTTAACACATTTCACATATTATCACTCTAATGAATATAATTACTTTTACAGGTTGGCAGCGGCTCAGGAAGCGGCGCTAGCAGGGCATCAACAGGGCTCCACAAGCGGGGGGCACTCGGGTCGAAGGGGAGCCCATCGCTTAGCTGATAGAATGGGTGGCCCAAAGAAAGACGACACACCACCAGGTGGTGGTCCCACATCATTATTTATCCTAACTGAGGATAATCCAATTAGAAAATACACACGATTCATTATAGAATGGCCGCCCTTCGAGTACGCTGTGTTATTGACAATCATTGCCAACTGTGTAGTGTTGGCATTAGAAGAACATTTGCCTGCGGGTGATAAAACAGTATTGGCTCAGAAATTGGTATTTAAAATAATTATTATTAATAATATTATATTGTGTGCAATATGCTATAGATATAAATGATTAAATTTTATTAATTACAGGAAAGAACGGAGGCCTATTTTTTATGCATTTTTTGTGTAGAAGCATCGCTCAAGATCCTTGCCTTAGGGCTTGTTCTGCATAAACACTCCTACCTCAGGAATATTTGGAACATAATGGATTTCTTTGTAGTAGTAACGGGGTAAATAATGTATTTGATGTTATTTTGTTTTTTATATAATTCTATGTGTATGTATGTGTGCGCTTATGTGCAATCACTTTATTATTTCATATGCGAACATAAAAAAGATTAATTATGGTTATAATTAATGGTTATAGTTTTTTTTAAATTTTTTTAATATTTTTACTTTAAAAAATTTTTTTTTATTATTTAACTATATTTGTTTTTATTTTATTTATGGAATTTAATATTTTGTTATATATTTATTTTTCAATATTCATATAAATTTTCTGCTACAAAAGATTCAAAAATATTTCTTGTTTTTTCCTCTTTTTATTTATATTTACAAATTTTTTTTTTGAACTCTTATTTAATTTTTTTTTTCGTATAAAATTTATTCACTAATATAAAAATGCAGCTTTTAATTTTTTATTTCAACAAATTCAAACTATCTCACATATTCTATCTAAATGGTGCTCTATTTCTCTTTCACTATTTTCTCTTTTGTTGTTGCTGTCTTGCAATATTTTCTATATGCAATTTATTTGTTTATATGTTCCAATATGTTTTGTTTATTAAAATTATAATTATTTTTCTATTTACTTTTGTATTATAATTTTATTTTATTTATTTATTTTTTATAATCTATGTTTTGTAAAAAAAAAACAAACTCAATATTAAAATATACGCACACTGTGACGTGTTGTGTCGACGTTTGCTACTCTGCATAATCACGATACGTACAACAACAACAACTGTCAATATCACTATCACAACTACAACAACACGATATAATTTTGAACTAAAACAATCGATTCTTGCCTCAATCGATCGCTCAATCAGCGCGATGACGATATTTGCCGAAGCCAATATTGATGTCGATTTGCGCATGTTACGTTCGTTTCGGGTCTTACGACCGCTTAAACTCGTTTCAAGAATTCCAAGTAAGACGTTCTAACAAAGAAGAAACATTTATGTAGACTTTATAAAACCCTAGCTAAATAACACGAGGCAAATTATATATAGTTGCCTAGTTACTTTTTAGACTACGTATATCGGCTAGACTATGATGGTCGAGTGCTAGCTAAAAGTCATAGTTATTAGAGGTGTCATTTTGGCTAGAAGACTTAGTAACTTAAATGTCGTATTAAATAATTTAGACTGACGTCCGGAGTAGTGCGCGGATTACAATATTTTTTCGTCTACGTATTAGCGGTATTTATATGTAACTTTTTATAGATCAAAGAGCTAAAAGATATTTATAAAACATAATAGACCCTTACGGTAATTTTTTAAACTGTTTTATCGTTGTTAGTGTTTTATTAGTATATAAGTGGTAAGCTATATAGTTGTGCACTAGTGGAACCATAACTTTTTTGTTGTACTTTTACAATATTTTTATTATTTAATATATAGATTAAGAGAAATTAGATAAAATAAGATAATATATTTAATGATTTCTTGCTCATCTCTGCCGCTATAGTTTTCACAATAAATATTGTATTTTAAATTTGTTTGGAAGATACGGTGATCTAAAAATTGCTTTTAAAGTAATAACTTTACAAGAAACATTTTAGCGGTATATGATATATGATACTTTTAAGGTGATAATTGTTGAATAGGGTCATTATTTTCAAGAACTCCTTTAGCCGCATATGGTATATCTTCAGTATGATGAGTGTGGAGTAGGGTCATTACTTTCAAGAACCACTTCAGCGGCTTATGATATATCTTTATATGATAAATGCTGAGTAAGTTCGTGACTTTCAGTGAACCATTTTAGCATCATATGATATATCTCTATTGTGTTGAATATGGAATAGGGTGAGCGGCATGGTCTACATCCCAGAGCAACTCGTTTAGCAAACCAACCAAGTGCCGTTCGCCACACCCAAACAAAATTACACAAGCAGGTGCCTGCGAGCTACAACAATAATAATAATAATAACTTTCTTACTATATATAGACAAGAAAAAATAATATATTGATTTCTGACAGATCTTTTTTCACATAAGTTCTTGCAATAAGCATTGTATTAAAAATTTATTCTGGAGATATGTTCATCCATGGCTTGGTTCGTAATTTTTCTATATAATTTATCCTGATGATAATATTAAAATATAGGACATCAAAAAAGTTTTGGTTGAACTGCGAAAATATATATTTTTTTAATACATAAATAGTATAACATATGTAGAAATACTTATATAGAATAAAATGCAATAGTAAAAAAGCTAGAAAAACTAAAAACAAAATATTAAAAATATTAGAGTGAATTTTTTTAATTTTAAACTAAACTTAATTTTTGTTTACTCGTTTTTAGTGAATTAATTTTTTTTAATTAATAATTTTTATTTTTAGTGATTTTTGCATGAATTCAGTTAATTTTTCTTGAGTTTTAGTTTAATTAAATTTTATAATAAAATAGAAATTGAATATATATTAGAAAAATATTCAACAGGTACTCAGAAAAGTTTATAATGCTGCGCTAATAGCAAAAAAAAAAAAAAAAAATTAAGTCAAATTATTTAAGTTATGAAAAAATGAATGAATAATAAAATGAAATTGTTTTATTTTATGTCAAAAATATATTTTATATTTACTTTTTAATACAGAAAAATATGAGAAATACAAATTTCTTATACAAAAAGTAAATATAATATATAAAAATAAAAAATTAAACAATTGAAATTTTTATTTAACTTAGCAATTTGACTTAAAATTTCGCTGCTTGGGTCTCCTTTATGTGTGTGGAATATTATTTATTAACAAAATTAGCAAAAAAAAATTAATTATTTTTAAACTTAATTTTTTAACACAATTAAATATTGTTTCAAGCAAAATGCTTTAGCAAAACTGGCTTCATTTGCATATAAGTTTTTTTTTTAATTTTTACAAAGAGCAAACGCAAATGTGCTAATGTTAGATTTTTTTTAAATAATCGGTGTCGGTGTTCAAAATTTTTCTCACATTAACATAACTGCTAAGCTCACTAATTGTTGTTTTCTCTAATAATATATTAGTAAAAAACTTAAAAAAATTTTTTTTTTAAAACAAATACTAAATGAGTTTTTTATATATTATATTTTTATTTTCATCCATATTAACAAATTTTTACACAAAACAAAAAATGCCAAAATATTGTTGCTATTAATTTATTAATAATTAATAAAATATATATGAAATATAATGAATTTGTATTGTGACATTTTCTTAAAAATTTTGTTACGATTTTCCTTTTTATTATAAACATTTACATTGAACATACAAAAATACAAAAACACTGGCACCAACTCTCAATATAAAAACAAAAAAAAAAACAACAACAGATTCATCACAATGTTCCCACAAAAAGGGCCCGAAGTAGATCTAAGAACACTTAGGGCTATACGTGTGCTACGGCCCTTAAAATTAGTCTCTGGAATTCCTAGTGAGTAGTGCATTTAGTTTTAAGTATTAGCTAAAAAAATATTTACTAGCTTTTAGTATTTTTATTAATTTGTAGAAAATTAGAAAATTGTTTTTTAGTTTGAATTGGGTTCCAAAAAAAAAATAGTTTATATAATAATTATTAATATTAGTATTTTAGTAAAATGAATTTATCATTTTTTAAATAGATAATTAAAAAAATAATTGTTGTTATATATTAATTGATTGATATTTGAATCAATTCTAAAAACAAAATTAATTAATTAATTAGATTAATTCATTTTATTAAAAGTTTTTAGTTTTAGAATAGTATGACTATTAAATAATGAAATAATATCTATTAGATTGATGTTGATATCTATTAGATTGATGTTGATATCTATTAGATTGAAGAAGATATATAAATATTTTATTTAAATTAATAATATAAAAAAATTAGGCCCAAAGCTACGAATTTATTTTAATGGAGAATTAAATGAAAAACCAAAAAAATGTTTAAATAATTTCCAAGAATCTTTAATAAAAGGTCGATCACTTTAATTGGTTGTACTGCAAACTCTCATTGAATTGTAATTATCACAAGTAAATTCATTGTATTATGATTATTTACATTTAGATTTTCTCACAGAAAATAAACTATAAACCCTTGTGGTTATGATTGGTGGAATATCTCTTTTCATGAAGAGACAGAAAATAAGTTCCATCATTGTAACTCAACGATTTGAAAATCTTAATAGATATAGTAATGTTTTGAATCGTATTGCTATTTATACCTCTTAAAGTGAGTCCTATCCAACCCTATTTGCACTTATGCATTTAATCTGTTGCTTTAATTTGGTCTGTCTGAGCGCATGAATACGTAGAAATTGTTTTATAAAGATATGAGTTATGGGTTGAATAGGAATAGTTTCATTTCCATGCATCACTTCCATAAAATAAAAATGCTTTTATTGAATAAGCGAAATTTTATAAAGATAGACATATGCCTATAAATCTATATCATTTAAGTTGAATAAAAGTATCTTCAGCTTCATTGATTCTGACACCAACTTATTTCCCTTTTCCGCTTTTATGTGTTATAAAGCCTCCAAGATATGTTTTGGGATTTAATACATTTTGAAGAAAATAATGAATAATTTATATTTGGGATATACCTTTATTCGAAAGTATATAACTAAAGAGATATTATTTCATCATTTAAATAAAGTTCTTTATTTTTATTTGTTGTTATAGAAATGTGCTACATTTTGAGCTACAATAATGTAGTGACTACTAACCATTCGCTCAGATTGTAATACATAAATAGCATAGAATATTGTTATAGATAAAATTGATTTTTAATTGTTTTTTTTTAAACAACTTATCACAACCTTTTACTAATACAATTTTTTTATTAACTAACTTCAACGTCGCTGTATCTACGAACTGAATGAAATGAAATCTACAACGTCAACCAGGTTTACAAGTAGTTTTAAAATCTATTATCAAGGCAATGGCACCGTTGCTTCAAATCGGACTTTTGGTCTTGTTTGCCATCGTTATATTTGCAATCATTGGACTCGAGTTCTATTCGGGCGCACTGCATAAGACTTGTTATAGTTTAGAAGATCCAAGTAAACATTTAATAAATATTATATCATTGAATTTTTCATATTGAATAATGAAACTAAATAATGTAATATAATTTCAGATAAACCTGTTAAGGAAGGCGAATCGGAGACGCCTTGTAATACGGATAATATACATGATAAAGCAGGTGGTTCATATGTATGTAATTATAATACGAGTATGTGTCTGGAAAAGTGGGATGGACCAAATTCTGGCATAACTAGTTTTGACAATATCGGGTTTGCCATGTTGACTGTATTCCAATGTATCACAATGGAAGGCTGGACAGCAATACTGTATTGGGTAAATTGAATGTAACAAAACTAAGAGAATTATTGGTATTTGCTTCTAAAAGTAATTAAAATGAAAACACCAAAAGCAAAGGAATTTTCGTAAAGTTACGCTAAAAACTTTAAAGAAAAAGTAACAAAAAATAAAAAAATGAAAAAAAAAATAGCTTTGCCAGTTGTTGTAATTGCTATGAATTATTTCGTTTCACTCAAGTTGAAGGATATTTTTAAAGCAAAATTGACTTAATTCTTGCATTACTTATAATTGTTATTATTAAATTATTTAAAAGAGTAAATTATATATCAAATTTTATGCTTTAAGAATGTTCTTCAGCTTAATGCTTCCAACTTTTTAAGTTATTTGAATCGCTAGTATAAGTTCAATTAGTAAATTTGTATTTTTTGTGTGTAAATTAATGCAAATTATTTATGTCTTGTGTCTATCACTGTCTCTTTCTCTGTCTATCTCTCTTAGCATGATTCAGAATTTTAAAACATCAACTATAAATGTTCCCAGTATTTCAAATCAAGCTATTAAATGCTAAAGCTATATATTTTTATTTAGATGTACAAAAATGTAATAAAAATTATTTATCTCTATATGCTCTATATTATAGAGTAAGACCTCCAACAGCTCAAGCTGTGTCTTTCGAAACCTTTTATATATATATTTTCAATCGAACAAATTGTGTGTGTGCGCCTGATTTACCTAATACAGAATTGCCTATCGTTAACGATAGCTTGTTCTCTTTGTAAATTTTGTAATTTCAGATCTTTATTAATGCTAATTAATGTAATATCTTTATTAATGCTAACATTAAGGATAACAGAATTTTTATTTCCTTTTTTTTAATATTATTTTGCATTATTCAAAAAATGCACACCATTTAAAAAAATTATATTAAAATATTCTCTTCGTTACATTTCTTCATGCAATGAATCTGTCTTATTGGCTTATATATGTTATAATATACAATGTGGTCTACTCTATTGTTAACATTTATAAAAAGAAATTTATACTAAAAAATCTCATCAATAAATAATTGTTATAAATAATAAATGATTTCAACATATTTATTTGTAATTATTAAGCCAATGATGATGATATTACTATTAATTGTTGACTTACTTAAAAAGGACAAATGTAAGTTCTCTTTTCCTCGTGGAGCATAGAGCCTCATCGTTTATCGTTTACCGACAGTTTATTAGAAAATGAAAAGGTTGTCAATTTCAATATTCCCTATTTCTATTTAACATATTAGAATTTTTATAAACATTTTATTATTTCTAAAGCTCATAGGATGAAAAATCACTAGTTAGTATAACTTAGGTACTTACGTGTTTGACAAAGTTTAAAATATTTTTAATGAAGTTTTCTAATGCCACCTATAAGCAAAAACTCTAAATATTATTTTATTGTAAAAAATTAAAAAAAAATTTTTATTATAACATATGTTTATTATTATCATATATTTATTTTTTTATTATTATCTATTTTTTTATTATAATTTATTTATTGTTATCATATTTTTATTATTATCTATTTTTCATTATTATTTACTTATTTATTATTAGCACTTCATATACTGTTAGTTATTTATTTATTATTTTTGTTATTGTATATTTATATATTTATTTAATACATATATTATTACTTTATTTTTTATTATTCATTTATTATTATTATTACTTAATTATATTTTATTATTCATTTACTATTATTATTAATTAGTTTATATTTTATTTTTTATTTATATATTGCTATTATTTGTTTTTTTTTGTTTTGTTTTATTTATTAATATTTATTTTTTATTATTAGTTATTTATTATAATTATTATATATTAATATAATATATTATTATGTAGTTATTGTTATGTATTATATTTATAATTATGTATTTATTTTATAATTTTTATTTTATTTTATTATACATTTATTTATTATTATATATTTTTTACTATATTAGTATATTGCTATTTGTTTATTTGTTATTCGTATAATAAATATTTATACAATTAATTTATTTATTATTGATTTGTATATACTTATTTGTTATTATTGTTTATTTATTATTATTATTTATTTTTTTATTTTTAATTATTAATAAAATATTTATTATAAATAAGAAGCCATCTTAAAATGGAAATAATTATTGAATTTTTGTTTCATATTGATCTTTTGTTAATCAATATAAGCTTCTGTAATATTATGATATTAGACATTCATATATCTGTGTGAAATTATTCATTTCAATTGAGTACTTGACAGATTTAAAGTTGTGAGGATTTTGTCCATATAACTTTGGTCATATCATTTTCCCCTGATTACTTTAATTTTTTTTTTTTATAATACTTGAACATCTTTTAAGGAGAATTAATATAATATTAAATATGTATTTAAAAAAAATTGCAAAATTCTTGAGATTCATTGCAGAGTAAAGGAAATGTTTCTTAATTGAATATTTGGTTGTATGTGCATATAAATAATTATGTTGGCTTTGTATATAATTCTACTTGTAAATAAATGGAATTTTCTGCAATTCTGGTAAATGAAAAGAATTGGTAAAATTTTGAACAAAATTTTCCATATCTCCAAAATGAACACGCACACATTCTACCAAAATCACATAAACATGCACACGCTTCTTACTGATTTGGTAAAGACATCTAAAATTTGGCTGCAAATTGATGGGCTTAGTTACTTAAATTATTTTTTTTTTTTAGAAAAATAAAAAAAAAATTTGTAATAATAAATTTTCTTAAATTAACGCTACTTTTACATATCAATCACTACCAATCATAAACTGCATATCACAGTTAAAATGTATTCATCTTGAAATCGCCTTAAAACGCAGTGTAAACACTCATTTACATTTTAATGTTTAAAATTAAATTTCTTAAGAAACTGACTTTAATTCCATTTATGTGTATTTGTATTATACAAACATTGTAATTTAATATATTATATGTAAAATGATTATTATGAAAATTGTTATTAACTAATTAGCTTGCACATTTGTATCTATAATATTTATGTACTATAAACATTTTTTTCTTATACTTTCTTCTATCGTAAATTGCCGTTTAAGCTAAAGTTTTAAAAATGAAAATGAACTATTTTATTCATAAATTCAAAACAAATCACAATATTTTTACAGACCAACGACGCTTTAGGTTCAACATTTAATTGGATATATTTCGTGCCTCTTATAGTTATAGGCTCATTTTTTATGCTCAACTTAGTTCTTGGTGTTCTTAGCGGGTAAGTCTGTCGAAACTTGTATGTTCTTGACGTTTCGTATGCATCAATAATAATTTTCTTTATATTATTTACTTTATGCTGAATGCGGCGTCTTTTTGTTAAATGCTTAAGAATAATTTCAACTAATTTGTTTAACTTTAATTTAATCAATTAAATTTCTTTTTTATTTAATTTATTTTGAAATTTCAAAGTGAATTTTCAAATGAACGTAATCGCGTCGAACGTCGCATGGAATTTCAAAAATGCCGTTTTCGTGCTATGTTCCAAACAGCTATGGTCTCATATCTCGATTGGATAACACAAGCAGGTTTATTATAGTCAAATTAAATATGTATTAACGAGGATTAGCTCAACCCTCAAGTTATTAAATTTAAAGAAACAAGTCCCCCCTCTTATGATATACGTTTTACACGTTTTATGCTAGTTTTAGTGTTCATTATTATAATATACAAAATATTTATTATATTACCAAATGCCAGAAGTAAAATATGTTAAGATTTATACTTACTCATTAATATAAATATATGCATACATATATAATATATATATATATATATTTTAATCCTTAACTCTTAAAAGTTCTTTGTAGTCCCCAATGTAGAAACGTTAATAGCATTACATTCACATTCGTTTACTATTACCAGCTGATAAAATATGTTTGACTTGACCATGGTTTGGAGAGTTTGTACTTTTTGTGATGAAATTTTTATTTGCATTTTCCATATTATAAATACTTACAAAAAAGTATAACGATATCTTCGATTTAATCTTAATTAAACAACAATTAGACATAAACAAAAAAGCACAGATATACAAAATAATGCTAGAGCACTTAAAACATACATACAATTTGTAAAGAAAATCATTCCATATATCAGAAATATTTCATCACATATATACATTGCAGGGAGATAAGTTAATGCAGGATGTATTCAATATATATTAAGTAGTAGAATCAAAATATTTTAGATTTTTTGATGTTATGAGAAGAACTATAAGCACTCTGTAATGTTAGTAAACAAATAAACTTTTATTCATTTGTTGTACACTTCAATTCAAACTTTTAATATATCCACACTAAAGCTTTAAAATGTTCCAATATTTAGATGTTGGAGCAGCTTAAGTATTTAATTGGAAAATTTGAATCCAACCCTAAGTATTTAAAAATATTCCTAAGTATTCAAATAATATTTATAATGCTCGCACTTTAAAACTCTTATCTTCTTCTTCTTTTACTCAATAATGTCTGACCATTTGGATGATCTGCAATCATCACTGTAGTATGAGCTCTATTGAATTATCTGGTGTAAATACATTTAAAGCGATTTCAGTCAGTTTGAACTGACTGGTGTTTGAATATTTAAATTATTTAAAGCTTTAAGCATTCATGAACAGTCTGTTCCCTTGCATAATGTGTAGATAATATAACAGTTTAGTAAGTAATAATAATGAGAGGAACCCTAAAGTGGAATACTACTATATTTCAGTAGTTTTTAAAGCAATAAAAACATTCAAACAATTTGTATTTTGATAATATTTTCTAATTAATCCTTTTAAAGTTAATTGTTCAACAATTTTGACTCGTATATCAAGACGGTACACTGTCACAACTCCAAGTTCTCCACTAGAGATACGAGGTTCTCCAAGTCTTCTTTTTTAACTTCTGTTTTAAATATAATTATTGTCTTCCATTCTTACGATATAATCAAGCCAGCGATATCGTTTGTTGATAATTCATTAAACAGTATCAAGGATTTACTAAAACCCTTGTTCGTGGTACAGTTCGTGGTTCATTCGAATACAGTAATTGTTTCTAATACACGGAGAACCCAAATCTTAAAAAGAACTTTTTTTGAAACCATGTTTCTGTGCGGTTGAAATGTCATTTAACAGAAAGGAATCTACTAATCCTATTTATCTACTAAACACTGTCTCAATACATAATCAATACTTTGAAGTGTAAGCATTATCGACTATTGATTATATTTATTTTTTAAATATACGGTTAATACGTAGTTTCTCATTGTGAGAAATAACTGTGAAGTTCATGAAAAACTACCTTTATGATTTTTATTTTATATACGACAATATTGTATGTTATTGAACTAATTATTTTACTTAACTATGTTTTCCTTGTTAGAATTTTTATAATACCTGTCATGTGAATAATTTATTAAAATATATTTACAAACAATGATCGATTGAAGTCAAATAAAATCATTTTAATCTTCGACTAAACTTTCTATCGTTAAACATAGTAATCGATTACTAGCGATATATAAAAAAATCAATTTAATTGTTTCTAATGTAATGCAGTAGTGTTGACCGTTCAAGTCACAGCCTTTGTTTTGTTAGTTCCTAAAAATATTTTCTAATATTATTCATTTATTTGATTAACAAAAAAAAAATATTTATTTAACAAAAACACATTTATAAAGAAGTATTCTTTTCTTAAGAACTATTTATTCAAAGAACAAGTGCTCAGTTGTTCATTACTTCTTTCAATCACAAAATGACTGTACGCTACGAGCACTCAATCGTAGTGTACAGTTGTAGTGTACATGTACGCAAACAGTACTTTTCAAACTGTTCACTACATTTAAATTATATTTTATGAGAATGTACTTTCTATGATTGGGTACATTTACATAAAGTTTTCAAATTTGTTTTAGTGTTCCGTACGTTGCTGAGACTAAACTGCTTATTTTCGTTTATTGTTTTTAACAAAGGCGGCCAAATCAAGGCTTTTCATCAAATATTAAATGTAATATTTTGAGATATATAGAGTTTCAGTTTCCAACCGAAGAAATTTAATCCCAAATATTCACCAAGAGTTTATGTTTTATTTCTTGGTATATTGTTTAATATTAGGAAATAAATAATTTTAATTTAAATTTGATATGCTAAAGATATTGGCAACGTCATTATCAAAATTAATTTATTTCCAAAACAAAAAACTGTTATGTTGCTCAACTTTAAGGACTTTTAGATAATGCTTAAGGAATATGATATAATTTTAATTACAATCAATAGACTTTTTTGTTAATAATTGCAATTTTGTAAATATTTCATGAACATAATTAAGTTTATAGGCTAAAAACTTGTATATTGTGTAAAATATTAACTATACAATATATAAAAGGTATGACAAGGTATCAATTATATTTTATATTAGCGTAATACTAAAAATAGTATAAGGTACAATCTTTATCCATTAGTTTTAAAGACAAACATCTAAAATGTATACCAAGCTAGATGCGGAGAATATATAGAAATTGAATATAGTACTAGCAATAGGAGAAATTAATCCTAACCTTACCAATTTCAAAAAACCTTATCAAACAATTAAACATGGTGATTAAAAAAGTTTAAAATACTTATTTTTAGTTGTACAACTAATTAATTAACAATAATAATTAATAATAACAATTAAGTAAAATAATTAATAAATATAATAATAAAAATGCTAGTAAAAAAATTAATAATTAATATAATAATAATAATTAAAATATAATAATTAATTAAAATATAATAATAATAAAACATATATATAATCTATTTAATTACTTATTAATATTACGTTAAAAAATAATTTTGGGTGTAACTTAGTATTACTAAGCTTTGAGAATCACTATGTTTTATTTAGTTCCCAAATATGCTCCAGTACCCAATATTTAACGTGTTTTAATTAAAAGTTATTAATTTGCTTAAAATTAGTTTTTTATTTTTATTTAATTTATTTAATTTTTTAAATAAACAAATATTAATTTTATAATTTTTGTATTCATGTTTTTTTTTTGTGAATAAATACTCAAACGACATTTTCTATATATCTAATATATATATATAAAAAAATCACCTTTTCAACTTTTCTTCGAAAGTACACCTGCAAACAAACATATTTACTCTTGTATGTATATTATTTTGTGTAATTATTTTTTGTAGTGAATTCGCAAAAGAACGTGAAAAAGTAGAAAATAGACAAGAGTTTCTTAAACTTAGAAGACAACAGCAACTAGAAAGAGAATTAAACGGCTATGTTGAATGGATATGTAAAGCTGGTATAGTATCCTGTTAATTATTAAATATTCCTCATTGTATGTAAATCCTACTACACACTTAATTACAATTTTATAATAAAAGGATATTTGAAAGCGTTCAAAAATTATTTAAATATATATACATATATATTTTTTTCTTTTTATCGAATCAATATAAAATAATTATATATATTTTACAGAGGAAGTGATATTAGCCGAAGAAAGAACGACAGAAGAAGAAAAGATGCACATAATGGAGGGTATGCAATATAATAAACATATTTTTTTTATATATAAAAATCATATTAAATAAAAACAATTATATTTTATATATATGAATAGCCCGTCGTAGAACTGCCGCCAAGAAAAAGAAACTGAAAAGTCTGGGTAAATCGAAATCAACAGATACAGAAGAAGAAGAAGGAGAAGAAGACTATGGTGACGACGGTAAATATAATTTTTATACCTATATAGTAAATATTTACTCATATATATATTCGTACATAAAAATTCAATTGTTAAGCAATTATAAAGCTGAGGAAATTTTATTTCACAAAATATGCACAGAACACTTTTGTTGTCCAAAATTGTTTAAAATGACCAATCAATCAGCAAACGATTTCGATCATTTGATATAATCAAAATTTCACTACAAAAATTAATTATAAACAAAAAGTTTAAAATGTTAAATGTTTTTTTTTTTTTTGAAATACACACAAACTCACATATATATATGATATGTAACTAATTTTGAGTTTATTTGTAATTTTAAAGTTTTTTCTTTTTTTTATATTTCTGTCATTTTGTTGTTGTTGTTTTTGACCCGCCATTTAAAAAAAATCAAAAATATTTTTTGAAAAATATTCGTAAAAAATGGCTGTCATGAAAAATTTATATTAAAAAATCACAGAAGGTGGTGAAAAAGGCGATGAAGGTAAATCTGCAGTTTTAATTTCGGAACTCCTATTTTTCTTGATTTCTTACTCAATGTTACTTAATTTGTTGGAACTTTGTTATTTTTATTATGTGTTTAATGTTTCAATTTAAATGTTTATCAAATATATTGTTTAATTAGTTCTGAGCCTGCCAAACTCTTTTAATCTCTATTTAATATTGTTTTCAATTTCCTATTATTTTCTACAAACGCAATTTTTAAAACTACTACAAATGCTTTTTTTTCAAATGGTTTATACACACAATTTAGACAATATAGCTTATAAGTGTATTTTATATGTTATATGTAGTATGTCTTATATTAGGTCTGTTTCACGAGCTACTCGTAGTAACTTTGAGTAACACTGTGTATACGCAAGTGCATTCCACCAGCAAATTTTCGAGTAAATGAGAGCATCTGAGAGTGCATAACATCCCTGTCGAAATTTGAAAATGTTAAACAGACTTTACTCGTACATTTTATTTCAAGTAAAATTTGTGTGATATGTGAATCGGTTGTTTTCGAGTAAATGAGAGCATCTGAGAGTGCATAACATCCCTGACGAAATTTAAAAATGTTACACAGACTTTACTCGTACATTTTATTTCGAGTAAAATTTGTGTGATATGTGAATCAGCTGTTTTCGAGTAAATGAGATCATATGAGAGTGCATAACATCCCTGTCGAAATTTAAAAATATTACACAGACTTTACTCGTACATTTGATTTCAAGTAAAATTTGTGTGATATGTGAATCGACTGTTTTCGAGTAAATGAGAGCATCTGAGAATGCATAACATCCCTGTCGAAATTTAAAAATGTTACACAGATTTTACTCGTACATTTTATTTCAAGTAAAATTTGTGTGATACGTGAATCAGCTATTTTGGTTTGAATTTAAATTTTTGTATTGTTTATATGCGCGGCACTGGTGTTCTCATCAGATTTTACACAAAGCTGTTGCATGAAAATCTGTGTAAAGAGCAAAATTTGGCACTTTATTTGTGTTACGTTCTCAGTTTGTAATTAACTTGTATTTTACTTGAGTTTTACTACGAGTTGCTCGTGGAACAGACCTATTGTAATTTAAACAAGAAAAAAAAGTAATTAATTAAATACTTTTTATATATAAATTTTGAAGTCAGTTATGACGTTAGTGACTTTTTTACTTAATAGAAAGTGTTGTATTTAATAGAGAGATTTTGAACAGTAGTGAATTACAACAACAAATATTATGTTTTTTAATATTTTACTCTATAGAATTTTTAAATTTGAACATAAAGCTGTTTTGAGTATTGCCAAATACCCATCAAGTACCAAGGGTGAACTATTGCCTTGCCAAAATTGAAGCTCAGAGTCAGTGTTCATTAGCCAAATATTAAAAAACAAAATTTTGTTATTTTAGTTCAATACTGTTCGAAACTTCTTTATTTTTATATATATTTTATATTGTATAAAAAATATATAGTTTATAATATAAAGTATGTATATGAATCGTAATATATGTCTTTTATAGTATAAATATCTATTAGCAATTTACGTGCTTAGATTGCTTAAGTTTTGTTTGCAGTCACTTTGAAATTAAATGTGATGTTTATTAAAATGAACTTAACTGAAAGTTTTAATATATTAAATTAGTTTTATATAATTTAAAGAAATATTTGAACCAGTTTTAAATAATACAAAGACTATTGTATCAGAATCTTTCTTCAACAATCTTCTAAGGCTTTTTTCTTATTTAGTTTTGCGTCTATTGTAGCCATTATAAACATCGCTTTTAGCATTCTGCCTATTTATATATTAAAAATATCTATTTTCAGCATGAGTCCTGCTAACTTTTTCTATTATATTACTTCCAATAATTCAGATATGTAATAATCGAAACTAATTCAAAAATAAAACAATATTTATTATATTTAGACATGGTAGTAATTTTTTATTTTATTTATTATTAAATAATTTTCAAATAATTTAGGTATAATAAGTCTCAATTCTATTTATACTTAAGTTATCAGCAATACTGACTTAAGATATTAAGTCAGTTTTGAGATTTAAGTTACCATTGTGAAATCAGGTTTAAGTTTTTGTTAAAAGTCTTTAAGTCCGCGTAAAAAAAATTTGATAACTAATAATCCAAATCTAGAGAATATGGGGATATGGTAATATATTTCATCTAAACTCTGAAAGCTGTGATAAACTGTGATATTTTATTGAATTATGGCGTTTTTTTAAGTTAATAATACACTTTCACAATTCTGTATACGTCAGAATTAAAAATGGTGATATTCGGAAGAGGCTTACAAAAATACGACTCCCTTAAGATCATAGTCTTAAAAGATCGATAGTCTTAAATTTTTATTTCCATGTTTAATAAAATAAACTTTTTCACTAATATGCCTTGTTACATCTCTTATGAGAATATATGTATAATGGCAATATAGCTTAAGTGTCATGTTAGAAGTTGGGTCTTCATGCATTCTGCCATAATAGTGTTTTGTGAACTTAATAACATTCTAAAATATTTCAATTTTTCTATATTTATGAGCTGTTATGAGTTTTGTATGGTTAGATATTGTCTTTGATAAATTATGGTCTAAATTTATCCTGGACACGTTTATTATTAATCTAACTTAAGCAGTTAAGTCTTTAAACAGTCAAGTATTTTATTTATAATTTACTATTAAAAAATTTCTAAAAAAAAATATTTTGTTATAATTAAACTCCTTGAGGTAGAAGTCAAAAACACTTTGAGTGGTCGGCAATATTAACTTAACAGAAACCAGATTTGGTATGGCGTGGGTTAGCATTACATTAAGAATTCTACTGGATAGAGTATTGCCCTGTCTAACTGTTGATTCAAAAAACAATTGATGGAATAGATCTGCTATAATCAATTGAATAAAACATTATTTATTCAAAAGTAATATGATTATAATACTGTGATTGTGATTATGGTGTTAATAATTTAAACTATGTGTACTAAGAAATTTTAAAAAATCCTTTTAGAAAATTTAGATTTATTTCTAATATATATAGATACATTAATTAAGATGTATACAAAAAATGAATGTGAATATTTGCTTAAATTAAATTTAAATACATTTAAATTTAATACTTAATATTTTTCTATAGTTAGATTAGATTTAAGAGCTACACTAGTTTGGTTGCTATTGTTTGTTAAAATTTCTAATGAATTTCTAATGAATTTCTAATAAATTTTTTTTGGTTTCTGTAATTTTAAATATTGAATATTTAATAAATATTTCGTTAATTTGTTGATTTGTTAATTATTTCATGTTTTTCTGTGTTTGTTCTATGTATAAACACTTCGTGTTCTTGTTTCTATCCAACACTTTCCTAATAGACACACTTTTTGCTCAGATTTTTCTTGTTAATCAATTTGAAATCATGATTTGCTTTATTTTTCGAATTTGTATTTATCCAAATCAAATGAATAATTGAAAAATTAATGCTATATATATTTTTGTTTAATTTCATAAAAAACCAAATAAATAAAAACCAAAAATAAAATCTCTTATTCAAATGTGTAAGTAAAAACTAAAACAAAACAAATTCAAAAACTTATTCAATTTTATTTAAGAGTTTTATAGTTCACATGAATTCAAAACTAAAAAGTACATTGATTTTTATCACGTCTTAGCCATTAATAACACCAAGTCGTTTCGTACATTTTTGAATTAAATTTAGTAATCATTGTAAAAATTAATTCACTTCAAATAAAATTTGTAAAAAGAAAAAAATTTATTAGTAAAATATTTGCACTTAAAGGCAAACATTTTTTCAAACTCAAACTGAACAGAAATGCATTGGGCGAACAATTGTAAAAAAAATGTTTGTCGCATTGTAAAAATTTTATTTAGAAACAATTTGTGATTTTGTACAATTTGACAATTGTATATACAATATATATTAATTATAATTGTTCCCATCTAACATCTAAGAGCCATCAAGCAATTTGGCTTAGTCGCGCACTTTTAGCATTTAAACTGTATTATAAATCAAAAAGTCATACATAGAACTGAACTCACCTATCAAAATATCGTGCTCCAACCTTCCCGTAAAATGAACTATTTTTACTTTAGTAAACCTATTTTTCATAATTTTATTAATTGTATTCTAATTTCAATTATAGCATTTTTATTTAATTCTAAACTTACTACATAGCTATCTATGCGTACATATATAATTTTGATATATTATAACTTACATTTAGTTTACTTTACCTTAATCCGCTAGTCTGCTAACTTAAACGTTAAAAGCGCTTACTATGCAGCTTTGAGTAAATATTTTCTCGTCTAGTGCCTACTACTACTACTATTACTACTATTACTGTAAAAATCTTTCTCTTTAATACCCTTATGTAAAATACATATATAATCAATAATCCATAGCTAGTAACTATCACATACAGCATACATATCTCTCATATGGCGTTATATATTAAAAGCGCAATCAAGTTAGCTGCTCATTTATTTAAATATATGTGCATTGTATTAAATAATTTCGTCTTAAGTCATATAAAACTTAACTAGCAAATATTTATCTGTGGTTTACCGAATAACTAATTCTATATATCATATTTAGGATATCTGAAATCGCGTTCGAAACCTCAAGGCAGTTGCACGGGATTTTGGCGTGCAGAGAAACGTTTTCGTTTCTGGATACGACATACGGTCAAAACGCAGTGGTTCTATTGGTTTGTTATAGTTCTGGTATTTTTAAACACGGTCTGTGTTGCTGTCGAGCACTACGGACAGCCAAAGTATTTATCAGAATTTCTATGTAAGTTTTTACTTCACAATAATTAATTAATTTTACTAATTTACTATTTTTCAATGATTTATAAAAAACTTAAAAAATAAATAATTTAAAAAAATTAATTATTTTTCCTTCTGTTTATTTTTATTTTTATTTTAATTTTTCTTTTTTTGCGTTCTTTACGTAATTATTTTCTTATAATTGCAGACTATTCTGAATTTACGTTTTTGGGTCTCTTTATGTCGGAGATGTTCATCAAAATGTATGCGCTGGGTCCACGCATTTATTTCGAATCATCGTTTAATCGTTTCGATTGTGTCGTCATTAGTGGTTCGATATTCGAAGTGATATGGTCTGAAGTGAAAGGTGGCTCGTTCGGTTTATCCGTATTGCGAGCTCTTCGTTTACTGCGTATATTTAAAGTGACCAAATATTGGTCGTCCCTGCGAAATCTTGTGATTTCGCTGTTGAACTCGATGAGATCCATCATTTCATTGTTGTTCCTGCTCTTCTTGTTCATTCTAATATTTGCCCTACTCGGCATGCAATTGTTTGGCGGGCAATTTAATTTTAAAGGCGGTACCCCCGAAACAAATTTCAACACATTTCCAATAGCATTATTAACAGTATTCCAAATTTTGACCGGTGAAGATTGGAATGAAGTCATGTATCAGGGTATTATATCACAAGGTGGAGCCAAGAAAGGAATGATTTACTCTATGTAAGTTTTCAGCTTCGATTTTGCTTATTCGCTAATAAATACAAATAATACATGCATTAAAAGTACATATATATATATATTTTTTCGTAAATCTCTTAAACCATTGTATGTATATGCAACTATTAGCTTTTCAATAATCAGTATTTTATACAAAATTTTTTATAATCAGAGAAAATGCTATAAATGCTATCACCACCTTTAATTAATTTTAATTAACATAATGCTTCTATACTAATTAATGAAACCATTTTTCAAAAATTTTATAACAAAATTTAATAATTTTTTCAAATTATTTACAATTTTTCAAAATTTTTATTAACTAATTACCCGAGTAATTGATTGTGTAATGTACTGAAGTAATGTAATGTATTTGCAATTTTTATGTGGCATCGCGCTGTAATGCTAAATATTAAAAAAAAATATTTTTTTTTTCATTTTGATAATTAAAATCTAAAAAAGTTAGTCAACTTTAATCAAACTGTTTAGTTTCTTCCCCTCTCTTATTAGACTCTCTTATGCTCTTTAAGCTAAAAATTTTAGTTACATATAAAATGTAGTTTGCTAGAAAATTAGTATTAAATAAAACTAACACTTCAAAAAAAAAGATTTCCTCATTTAGGATGACACATTAATTTTACTTTAACATCAAAATACAATTTTGTGTAAATTTCACTAAAATATTAATTAGTTTATATTGATAAATTAAGATTATAAATATGAATATTATTATTTTATGAACAAATATTTTTTTATAATTAAATTTGCGTAACAAAACTAATGGACTAAGTAAGAGTCTTTTAGGAGTGTAAATCACTCTTCAATCAAACACTTCATAGGAAGGAGTCAATAAGGAGCGTTACATTCCAATAAACAAGCTCCAGAAATGCTCCTGCACAATTAAATTAAAATAATCTTGAATGAGTGCTAAAAAGGCATTTTAAAAGTATATAACGTTTTTTTTTTGTTTTAAGTTTGAAGAAATCGAAATAACTCATTTCAATTTTTGTGTATATTTTATTAAATAATTTTAACAATTTTTTAATTATTTAATATATTTGAATTATAGTTGATATTACTAACGTTATTATTTTTTTTTTTGTTATATCAAACAAAAACAAAAAAAGGACCGTCTTTCCTTATCTTGAATCCTTGCATTATCCTAAAGATATTATTATGTAGTGTCGCCCTTCTTAGTGCTATCTTGTTACTATCGAGAAGACTTCTGTAATGTGCTTTGTTAACAGCATTATTTTAAGAATTTGATTTTTTTTGAAAAGTGTGAGTCGTTTGCTATTAGTTTTTAATAGTACTTCACTGTCATCAAACAAGATTTTTCAAGAAATGTAGTGCTGTTACTCCTTAGTGGAACTGCATAGTAGGTTATAAATCGATAATTTCTTAATTTCCTTCTAGAAGATTCCTTAAAAATTTTAAGTTAGAAATTAAAGTCTGTACATGTTTGCTTATTAAGCAAAAGTTGGTTATAAGAGAGATTCAATTACTTACAATCACTTAAATGGTGTTATTTTAGCACCTATTTGCCATTTTTTAAGGAACACAATGTATCGCAGATCTTAGCTCAATCATTGAATAATAACGAAGATTATGAGAAATACTCAAATTAGTGAGTGAGTTGGGTGGGACTCTGCAGAAATCCCCCAGCCATTATAGTGCCCAGATGCACTAACTCGGAAAAAGCTCAACATAAGACAAAGAATAACTGATATAGTTTCTGCTAATTGTAATTGTAATTCAGGTGACAAATACATTATTCTGTCTACTGATCGCTACAGAGACACCACATATAGTTGGATAGGCTCTTATGTTGTATATTGAGTATGTAAGGGTATTGGCTGTCAATCAATTATTTTATACAAATTTTTGATATATGTTTTGCTAATAGAGTTTTAGTTGCAATCTTGAGTATTACTTTCTTAATATAATATATACATCTGAAGTTCAGATTTCTGTATGACACCTTAAATGTGTTTATTGCTGTGTAAATTACAAACTCAAGCTTCTTTTGGAGTCGTCGCTGTAAATATTAAATTTATCTTAAATGACAGAAATCTTTACTTGTTAACATATTAGCAAATAGTCTGAATAGTCTTATCAGATTTGATTCACTTATGTGATAGTCGTGTTTTTATGGGATATCTTAAATTTTTTAAAAAATTTAGAGTATCGTGAACATAGTTCTGATTGCTGTTTTGACAACACAGCCAAAAACTTATAATTCGAATAGAAAAATATTTATTAAGGTCTCCTACGACTTTTGAGAAAGCTGACCTTAAGCATCGTTTGATTAGAAAACGTACTGTACTTTGAACTTGTTCTAATTTTTTTAATAGAAAAATTAATAGAGAAATATACATACGTGTATAGTAGACTGCTTGTAAAATTATAAAAGTTTATATATTTTATATAACTGTGTGTTGTATACTTTGTGTATGTGCTGGAACTGTGGCACATAGAGTCTGAATTTAAATCCTACTATAATCTGATCTTAAAACATGCTTTAAAAAATCTTTAGAAATGCTTAATGGGTCTGAATGGAATGTCAAGCACCATTTAACTTCACAAACAATTGTTTGCTGTTAAATCTTTATAAAGATTTAACTCTATCTGGTGTCCAAAAGACTGACAGGTCTATAGTTTATAATAATAGGCTTGTAACTAGCAAACCAGATCAACTTTAAAAAATTTTCTAATTCTACAATTAAATCTGAACGTAAATATTTATAGTCTTTGTTTAAACAATTGAATTTTGTTTTTAGGAAATCAATATACAAATTTATTGTTAAAAATAAACATTTTCCATTGTAATAATAACTGCATTCCCCTACTTGTGTGATTTAATAGAATACGATATTGATACGATATGCTTACGATATTAACATTTTATATCGTATGAGGTTTGTTGTGAGGATTTACTTTTATCATTTGATCGTCGGTTTAATGAATTATTTTTATTAAAAAAAATTATTTAAGTTTATTTAAAAAATTTAAATTTATAAAATTATTTAAAACTAAATATTATTATTTATATTATATATTTTATTATTTTTTTATATATTTTATTATTTTATATATTTATATTTTTTTATAATATTTTATTATTTTAATATTTTATTATTTTTTTATATATGTTATTATTTTTTATGATATTTTAATTATTTTGTGATATATTTTATTATTTTTTATATATTTTATTATTTTTTTATATATTTTATTATTTTTTTATATATTTTATTATTTTTATATATTTTATAATTTTTTATATATTTTATTATTTTTTTTATATATTTTATTATTTTTTTATATTTTTTATTATTTTTTTTATTCATTTTATTATTCATTTTATTATTCTTTTTATATGTGTGAAAATTAATCATTTAATTTTGATTTATATACTATTTTTAAATTAACTTTAAACAACCAAAATTTGTTTTTAATTTAATTATATTGAATATAACTTAATAAATAACCTTTAATTCACTTCCTTACGTTGGTTTGACCAATACGTTGGTCAAATATTTTTAAAAGTTGTTTTCAGATAGCAATATCTGGTTTCATAATTAATATAAAATATGAACCAACTTTCAATAATTAATTATTAATAATCTACTAAAAAAGTTATATTAATATTTACACCGCTCAATAATGAATAACAGAATTGTCATCTATATAATTTTAATTTATATCAAAATTAATTTATATTAAAATTAATTTATATTGAAATTAATTTTTTTTAAAATTAATTTTTTTTAAAGTTAATTTTTTTTAAAGTTAATTTTCTTTAAAATTAATTTTTATTAAAATTAATTTATATAAGAATTTTGAAAATTCTCTATATATATGCAAATTTAGTAAACATAAAATGAATTTTATACAAACTATTTTTAAAGGAGTATCGTTTTTGATGTTAAAGTAAAATTAAATCTTAATTAAACAACGATCAAACCAATCCGTTAGGACCTTATATACAATGAAAAGTTAGGTTTCCTCCGTAGTCTGCACCGAGTAGTTGATATATGTACAATATTCGTAGGGCACATACAAACACACTTAAAACTGCACATATTCGTTAATACTATTTTAATACCAAGTAAAATAGTGTTAATCAATATGTTAAGAATATTATGATAATCAACGAAGGGTATTCAAAAATGAAGCCTTCAAAATTACTATTGCTACGTTAAGCCGAAATATAAAAAAAAAATTAAACAAGAAAGGATTTTTTTTTTAAATTAAAATCGACAGAAACAATTGCGCAAGGATATTTTAATTATCTGTAAAAGAAATTTCTTTAATTTTGAATCTCTTGTCAGAAGGATGTGCAATGCAATTCCATTGAACGTCGAACCATTAATGTGTGCAATCTTCCAGAATGGAATAACTTTGTTGATTCACAATTTAAAAAATTTGAGTTTTCGTGTAAAATATCTAAAAGTATCGAACTTCTAACGGATATAAATGAAACGTTCTCTTCACGTTCACGAACACGAAAGCTCAAGTTTTTAAGTTTTGATTTTGGTAACCGATATATAATACCAACTATACCAACTACTATATACTATATATAACCATATATACTCGTACACAATTGTTTATGTAGAATTGTGAAAATGAAAAAATTAAAAAGCTGTACTAAATGCAATTTAATTTACAATTAAACATTAACATTCAAACACCGAACAATTTGTTAATAGTTATAGTTCATATTGTAATATAGTAATACATATAGTAATATAGTAATATTGATAACTCACTTAAATAGTTTCATATAGATTTTAATAACTAAAATAACTAAAGTACAGAGTTTTTAAAGTTGAATAGTAAAAAGTTAATTTAGTAGAGTTGATTAGCAAATATTAATTTAATATTTATTTTATTTTATTGCATGCTTTTTTTAATTTTATTTTTAATGAAAAATAAAATTTTTTGTATTATAACAATTAGGCAATTAGAAGCTCCTAAATATTATAGTAAGATCTTTAGAGCTTTTATAGTTTTTAAAATTAATTCAATCTGAAATGAAGTTTTTTAAAATAATATTTATAATATTTAAAATAATTATTTCTTTCAATATGCATTTAAAGTACTTTGAACACGCTTTTCGCCTTTTTATTGCTTTTAATAGTGCACTTATTAAACTTAGTCTAATTATTATAAGTTTGCTGATTTAAAGACACTTAATAAAATTGTACTTTGAAGCTAATATAATATTCAATGATAAAATATTATAAATTTTATAATGATTTATAATGTAGAGTATTTTTTTTATAATGAATAAGATTACGACCAATTTCAAACGTTTTCATTTCTGCTTTTTTTTTGTTTTCATAAATTTAAAAAAATCTTTCCTTAATGAGTTTGAGAATATTTTTAACATTTGAGGTTAATATTTGGAGTTTGTCGACTCTTCATTTAATTATAAATATATTTAAATATTAAAAGTTGTACCATAACTATTAATTACTATTAATTTAGTTACAGTGTTTAAAAGTCATCAAAAGTATTTTAACTAAGTAATCTAAGTTACTTTGGTTCTAATCGCATTAAAGATAAATGATTAGCTTAAACTTTGTTTAACCTACGGAAGACATTTCTTGTGCGGTTGTCGATTCTACTATCTTCCACAAATTTTTTTCTTACTTTTTTACTTTATAATAGTTCTAAAATTAACTAATATTTAGTTCCTATCTCTTGAGAAACTGTTCGTTCTGAGATATTTCGAAATATACTTCAGTTGATTGATTCTTGGAAAGAATGAGTAGATTAAGATCTTTGTCAAATCACAAATCGCAAATGATTCATATTGTACAAAATTCTTTCCAGTTAGCTGGTTTAACTAAAGCAAAATCAATGCGTATTACAGTATCAGTACTGATGATCACTGCTAATAAGGAAGACTTGATCTACCATATAATAACTTTTTCGGGTTGTGGTCCTGCGGATGAAAAGAAAATTGTATGTTAACTCTTGTGTCAGAGCCAATCTTTGGCTGGGAGAAGAGTGGAATACCTAAGGCACATTTTTTTTCTATCAAATCTCATATAGGTGTCATCTTTTAATTTTGGGGACATAAAATTAGACTTGTCAGGTTGCTTTCTTTCTATTTAAATATTAAAGTGGCACTTTCCTGAAAGGTTGATGGTCGTACAGTAGATGTTTTGAACTATTATCATTAAAGGGATTCCACAGGTTTCCCACATGGACGGTGTCCATGGAATCAAAACAGATTATTATTTTTGCTTAAATGAACATTTATAAGATGATTGTTTTATTTCCAGAGTCTGGTGATCCATGGAACTTTTCCATGGTCACAAGTTATTATAATAGATATATGAGTCTAGATATCTTTTTCGATGTCAATTTACCCTCTTAAATAAATATTATGGACTTAGTTTATGTTTAAGTCTGTCATTTAGATTTTGCACTTGATAAATCTTAATCGATGTGCTAGTTAAAGACTTATCAAGTTAACAATTTCTTCAACTCTGTTTTTTTATAATTATAAAATAATGATTAATCAAACAAAAAAATTTTTTATTATACGTTTTGTGTAAATTTCAAAAGTTGCTTTATAAAAATTTACATAATTTGTTAACTGATAATCAAAATATGTTTCAACAAATACTCGTATTTCAAAAAATTTGTTATTTATGATGAACCCTCCAAACGGAGTGGCTAGTTTTTGCGCCATCTGCATGTAGGAACAACATTTTTTCAACTCAGTTTTTATTGAAAACCTTATAGTTAGAAAACTTTTTTAAATTTAATAAAATATCATCTAATTAATTAATAATCCTGCTATATAGTTAAAAGCATATATATATATAATAGGTATATATACATATTCTTTTTAGAAATCTATAACTTCTATAGGTGTGGACACGGTATTAGTTTGTCACTGTGTCCACAAGAATGCCTAATACTTTCTATTAAAATATTTTAAAATTAGTTTTCTATCTTAGGAAACAAGACTCTCATTATAACTATTTTTTCACCTTAACATAAGTTCAGAACTATTTGTACTTAGTATTCATGGCTTAGTACTTAGTATTATACTTAGTATAAGTATTCAGCAGAAAATATCACTCGCTGTGCTTCGCTCCACTGGAAGCTAGTACCCCGTTTATTCCTAATTCTAGTATTAATGGCTTTGTGCTTAGTATTGTACTTAGTATAAGTATTCAGCACAAAAGATCAATAATAGTCGGTGTGCTCCGCTCCACTGGAAGCTAGTACCCCGTTTATTCCTAATCCTAGTATTAATGGCTTTGTTGTAAATGACGCTGTATTTGTGGCGCGTCATGCAAAAATCCACTGCAGGGTTAGACATTGAAAATGGGTTCGTTATAATAAAACTATACTAAGTTATTTGTCCAAAATGCAAACTATCTGATGCAGTTTCTCTTTTTTTCTTTGTTTATTAATTTTAATTAAAAAATTATTATTTATTGTAGAGAAATGAAATGAAAACGTTTGATTTGTAAAAGAAAAATTAATTTAGTTGAGCATAGAAAGTATAAAAAGGCTGCCATAGAACTTTTTAGGATTTCGACACAGTTTTTGTGGTAAATAATGAATTAGGCCAGCTTAGCATGAATTTCAGGTTGCACATATAATTAAAAAAAATAATTTGTTGTTTAAGAAAAACGAATACAAAAATAATTTTGCAATTCAAAAATTAAATGCTTTTTCGAATAAACATAAAATACACAAAGCTTTTAGTCTAATTGCATGAGAGTACTTAAGATAACTATTGACTATATTTACTATATATAAGATATAAACAAACTTATACAAAAACGAGTAAATTGAGCAAAAATTCACGAAATTAAAATTAAAAAGCAAATTAGTTTTAACAAAAATGGTTCTTAATAAAAACTTAAAATAATTGTTACGTTCTTGAGAAAATTATAAATTTGCATGCAATTGTTTTTGTAACTCACAGTTTTAACTACACCAGATAACAAATATATATATAACTATATATAATATTTATATATATTAAATAAACAAAGTAAAAGAAGTGATGAAATGGTTGCTTACTAGATTTGTCAGATACAAATTTGGCAGCAACTATTTTGATTTTTTGAGAAGAAAAGTGAACAATGTAAAATAATTTCATGTAAATCAATGGAAAATGGAAAAATGAGGAAGAAAATTTATTTACTTATGAAATTAGTTGATGGATGCAAGTCGAGTTCTCGCGAAAGCTCAATTTTTTGTCATGCAGTGTCATTTTCCGGCTTAAGCAATTTTACTTAAATGTATAAAAATGAAATTTTGATTTTTCGCTGTGGCTTGGATAATTAATTAAGTATTTTATGTACTTTATGTAATAAGAACAGCCTGCTTTGCATTTCGCACAAGTTTTTTTAGTACGAAATTAACAACTTTTTATGCGTAAGTGGTGTGTAAAAATACTGAAACGGGTGATTATGGCAAGCCTAACGTTAACGAACAAGGGAGAGTATATAATCATAATATATTATGTATTTTCTTATAAGGAAATACAACAAAAAAAGTGTCTTCAATGTGAATCCAGTGAAAATACTCACAAGGAAGTATTTTCAGCTGGATTCATCATTTTTTTCATAAATATTTTATTTAAATCATTTACAAAGTCATTAATGTAAATTTTTATTTATTTTTTAAATTCATTTTATATAAAGTGCAAATCATCTACTCCTATCGCTTTCCACTTTTTATATAAATAAATTAATAAATTTTTCAAACTTAAATTTTTAGCAGTAATTAAAATGTTTCTTTTCATTTATAAACTAGTTTTTATATATGTTATATATATTTTTAAGAAACTATTGAACGCTAAATATTGAAACTTGCTTTTTGAAATTCTAAGAAAATTCACTAAAGTCACTAACATAAATCTAACACGCCTTATTTTTGTACGTAAGATAAGTTTAGTTTTCACTAAGAAAAGCATTAAAAATTTTTATCGATTATCGTAAATCCACGCTGTGCTTGAAACATCATAAACGCATAAACGCGCTGGACTATACAATATTAACAAAAAAAAAAAAAAAAAAATCAATTTATTTTTAAAAAAAAATACGTGATTTAATGTGAAATCTGGTGTTGGTATTTCTTCATTGCTGCAGATACTTTATCGTTTTGGTACTCTTCGGTAACTATACGCTGTTAAACGTGTTCTTGGCTATCGCTGTCGATAATTTAGCGAACGCACAAGAATTAACCGCAGCCGAAGAGGAGCAAGTCGAAGAGGATAAGGAGAAACAATTGCAAGAGCTTGAAAAGGAAATGGAAGCACTGCAAGCGGATGGTGTACACATTGAGAATGGCGATAGTGCTGCCGTAGCGAATAAGGTCAAAAGTAAAAAGAAAGAAGAAGAGAAAAAGGAAGAAGAAGAGGTTACGGAGGGTCCAAAACCAATGTTGCCATATTCATCGATGTTTATATTATCACCAACAAATCCGTAAATATTTTTCCATTACAATTGATTTTCTATAAAACTCTCTTCTCTTTTTAAAATAAGTTAGTATTAAGTTAAGGATTATATTTATTCTTATATATATATCAGGATAATTGTTTAGATATTATATACTATGTATTATATATATTATATATGCATTACTTTATTTCTTCATTTTAATTTATTTTCTATTGAATTCTTCACTTTAATTGATTTTCTATAAATCTCTCTTTAAAGTAACCTGGCGTTATGAAAATGATTATGTCTATATTTATCTATATCAGAATAGTCATTTATATATTATATATTGTATATACAAGTTCATTTCTTATACCCATTAACTTTTTATGAAATTCGCTTTAAAATAAGCTAGTATTATGTTAATGATTACATTTATATTTATGCCTCTCAGGATAGTCATTTATATATAATATACTGTTAGTCTATTTTTTAATTTCAAATCAAGTTAGTTATTTATGTGTTATATATATATTGTATATATTTTACATTTTTACTATATAATTTTCTAGAAGTTAGTTAATGTCAAGAAATATTTATTTAATTAAGCATAGTTACTTATACTAACAGATATTACATGTGTTAGTATAAAATGTTATTATTTTATTTTACTAATAATATTGAATAACTTTTTATTATGAAATATTTATTTAAATATTAAATTATATGTGTATATTTATAATTTATTTTTATTTATTTTAATTTTATATTATTTAATTTATATTTATTATTTAAATAGATTTAAGCTTATAAAATTTTTTTTAATCTTCCGGTCGCTCCATCCAACGATTCGTAAATAGTGTAAATTCATCTTAAATAATAAGAAACACATTATGATTATTAAGAAACAGATCGTGTTTTAAGAATATATCGACATCTGTCCTTGCAAACCACATTGGAAATTTTACCATTCTTGGAAAATACATTAAAAATTATTCTTATCCACACTATATTTTGGGTTGAGAAAACTTCATCTATTTTTAATTGATATAGTATAGTATTTAAATAAATAAATAATAATAAAATAAATATAAATAAATAAATAAATATAAACTATTTTCATTATATATATATAAAAATGAGCTCTGTATTAAATATACAGGGTTATCTATTTTACTCATTTGCGATTGAAATTTCTATCAAAATTTTTATTTCAATAAATTAAAAGATATATTGAATAAATATTATTATTAAGTTTTATAATCTATATATAGAAATAAGCTCTAAACTATACATGGTTATCCATTTTTTAATTCCGAAAGAAATCGGTAATAAAATCCACTTGCGATTGAGTTTTTTATTAAATTCTTATTCTAACATATTGAAAGCTTAAGAAAAGAAATTATATAGTGCTATCCATTTTGTGGTTTCGGAAGTAAACGAGAAGAAAACATACTTGCGATTAAGATTTCTATCAAATTCTTACTTCAATATAGTGTTTGAATCATTAGGTATGAAACACAACATAATTCAAATGTCTTCCACGGGACATTGTACAATATTCAATCACTTTGAAACTCTGAACACTTTGAAACTCTAACGGAGTTTAGACCCTGTCACACCACCGACAAATAGCACACCTTATTGGAAGTTTTGTGGATGCAATAGTCTTTTAACATTTACTTGTTAATTTTCACTAACCCAGAAGCATTAATTTAGTCTCTAAACGCACTTATCAAACAAATGTAAAACTTATCACTGAAATAAATTATGTTAGATGAGAAATGTACATTCCATAGAATTAATAACTATTTAGTAAGTTTTCTGAAGTTGAACTGGTTTGACTTTTGTTCGACGATCCATATTATAAAATGACAAATGCCAAACCGTAAACTGAAAATATGATGGCTTGGATGGAGTTTTGTTTTAGAAATATATCACTGAAATATTGCTAATTTAAAAAATTCAAAGGAGTTTACCCTTAAAGACCATGCAACGCAGACGAAGAAGTGATCATCTATTAAGTGATTTTTTATCATGTGATCCTCAGTTGCTACATTTGCATTTAATGGAAGTTAAAAGATTTAGTCCAATGAAAGCAGGAAGAGATATGATGTATTTTATATATATATATACATTATATATATATATATATTATTATTGTGGCGATATATAATTATTTATTTTTTTTTTTCATAAAGCGGCTGTAGTGAAAAAAGAAAGTCAAACATTCGTTACATTGTAATAATAATAAAATAATAATAATAATAATAAAATAATAATATTAATAATAAAATAATAATAATAATAATAAAATAATAATAATAATAATAAAATAATAATAATAATAAAATAATAATAATAATAATAAAAAATAAAAACTAATTTAAAAGCTTTTATTTAATTTTTTTCACTTCAGCCTTTTTATTAATTATAAAAAATTGAACTAACAACTACTTCAAATATTATTATTTTTATGAGTTTTAAATCTTTAGCTTATAATAAATACTTTTTTATTCTTGCGTTTAAGAAAATGTTTTAATTATTTATAATGTATTCTAGAATTATAATATGTATAAAATAATTCATTTTTTATCCTTAATATTATTTAAGTATAAACTAAGTAAGCATTAAGTTAGCTTAGCTAAATATTTTAATCTCAACATATTAATCTAAAATTCTTTCTATTTTCAAACAAACCTCTACAAAAATATAATAATCTAACAAATTTTAATTAAAATATTTTCTCTTACATTTTTCTTTCTTTTTTTTTATTAATTTTTGTGCTTTCGTTTGTTATGATTTTTGAAATTTTAACATGACAACGACTCGCATCGCATACTGCACTGACTGCCAAAACATCATTGCCATCTCCATAAAAACATGAAACACCTCCACTGTTCATTAAACTCATCGCGGAACATAATAAAAAAAATTAAAAAATAAAATTAAAAACAAAAAAAAAATAAATAACTAAAACGCCTAACGATTTGTTAAACACTAAAATGAAAACTGATTGGAAAAATTGGAACCACAAAAATCAAATAAAAACCCACCAAAAACAAAACCCCAAAAAAAATTTGTAAACATGAAAATGAATTAATTGAAAAATTGAAAAAATTAAAAAATTTGAAAAATTGATTGAAAATAAAAAAACAGCATACGACGTGGCGCCCATTGGGTTGTAAATTTGCCATATTTTGATTTTTTCATAATGGTCGTCATCTCATTGTCATCGATAGCGTTAGCGGCCGAAGATCCCGTTCGTGAGAATTCAAAACGAAATAAAATTTTAAATTATTTCGATTATGCATTTACCGGCGTATTCACAATAGAAATGTTACTGAAAATTGTAGATTTAGGTGTTATACTACATCCTGGCAGCTATTTAAGAGAATTCTGGAATATTATGGATGCTGTGGTCGTTATATGCGCTGCTGTTAGTTTCGGTTTCGATATGAGCGGTAGCAGTGCTGGACAAAATTTATCAACAATCAAATCGTTGCGTGTTCTGCGCGTCCTACGACCATTAAAAACCATTAAACGTGTTCCAAAATTGAAAGCCGTCTTCGATTGCGTAGTCAACTCATTGAAAAATGTTGTTAACATTCTAATCGTGTACATATTGTTTCAATTTATTTTTTCTGTAATTGGTGTACAATTATTCAATGGGAAATTTTTTTATTGTACGGACGAAAGTAAACATACTTCCGAAGAGTGCCAGTAAGTAAAACAAAAAACTAATTAAAGTTTTTTAAAAATTCTAAATTTTCTTTAATTATAATTATTATTTTCATTTTTTATTTAATGAGTTTATTAACGATCTAATCAAAATATATGTGATTCTTTTCAATGTTGTGTTCATTTAATGTTTTGTACAATATATGTAAATTATAAAAAACTTAACAAAATTTTATTATTCGTCTACAAACTTAGTTGTAGATTTACAGATTCACTATAATTATAATTATAACAATGAAAAACTAAATCAAAAATTTTCATTTCTTAGATTCTACCTATCCCTTTCAATATACTAAACGATTTAGTTTTATATATACATGTTTACTTGCTACTAGATTTTAGTTTCATATACTCGTATACGTATTTAACGCTTAAACTAGATTCATTTATCGTTCTAAAATTGTTAGATGCTCATCAAATAGATAAACGTCTGCGCAACGCTAGAGATTTGCGAATATCTTTTGTCTCGCGATTATCTCAATTAAATCTAGTACTATATTCTTTCTTACCCTTCGTTTACTTATTCATATAGAATATATTTACTTTTTGTCTCCTTATCTATCGCTGTGTTCCAACCTTTGAATCTTCTAAAGTATGTGCTAATACTTGATCTTATATTTAAATAATAATTTAATATAACATAAAACATAAACATTTTCAAAAAAATTATTCTCATTACAATACAAAAATCATCAAAAAAACAAACTAAATTATTAATATATAGTTATTTAGAAATTGCTAATTTAATTTTTAATAATACAATACTTTTTCAATATATTAAACATTTATTTTAAATTAAAAAAAAAAAATCATGTATAAGGTATAAGGAATCATTCGTTGTCATAATGATGAAGATGCTAGATAGCAGAGTTTGAAAAGCTGATGTATCTTTACACCCCCCATGAATGGAAAATATTTTGTTTTGTTACCGAACGTGGAGAATATATATATAAATCTTCTAAAAATACAATTGACTCGTATTATTGACAAGCCCGGTTCACCTATAAGTCTTTGCCACACATGCATTTGGACTAAAAATAATATACTTAACGCATAAACATGTAGGACCTTGCAGTACCGCCAGTTAGAGTATTACTTCATAGAGCAGAACACATTTTGTACTTTACCTTTTGAATTCTATATATTTATACAGTTTTGACCATTACTATCGTATCAGAGATTATTGCTTTGTATAAGTTCACTGGTTTTAGAGATTATTACTCTTTACTGTTTACTGTCATCTGTTTCTCCTTGAAAGAAAGATTCGCTTTGTCGATTATAGTCTCTAGATTCTATATGACATCAACGAATCTCTAATTATATGGTTTAGATACATTTTTTTATTTGGGAGTTGTATTACTGACAAGTCCTAATCGGTATGAATATTCACGAAAACAAACTTGATTAATGGAATACTCACTCCATTAATCCATACTTTTATATTTTAAATTGACGAATTCTTCCACTTTGACTTTTGGGAGTGTTCCCTATACATTCTGCTTAGTTAATCTAGTCTGTATAAGATTACAATAGATGGGTTTATGCGTCACTTAGCCTGTCTTTGGCTTTTTAGTTCGTCCAATAATTTGATTAAATTTAAAGTCCTCTCAGCATTTTACTTTGCCCACTATCTGCTCTTTTGTTAGAATATAGAATAATGCAAATTAGATTATTGGATGTTGCGTTCCTTGTTTGATGAAACAAGGAACAAGACCCACCACAGTATACCACGGTGGACCCCGTAATTGTTATGGTTCATTTAAGAACGATAAGCAGTTGTCCAGTATACCGGAATAAAAATTGACAGAGCTTTAAACCAGTAAGACCACTTGGCTGTCTTGGCTGATTACCGTTTTGTTTGATTTTTTTCAGACATTCGAGAACCTAGGTTTCATTGTTATATAATTCTGTTGGATATACAATTATATTGCCCAAGAGCAAGAGTTTTTGAAAAGAAGGTCGAAATATGTCTATTGATCTTAAAGTGCCCACACCTTTTATCACACTTGTGTCTTTCAGGCACCGAGACCCAGCATAGATAGTGTACTACTGTAGGTCCCGTTAGATGTGATGGTTCATTTATGAATAACAAGCAGTTTGTCCAGCATATCTGAATATATTTTGACAGAGTTTAAGATTAGTAAGCTCATTTGGTTGTTAAACATTATGTATGTTGATTACCGCTCTATTTGATTTTTTCTCGTACATTCAAGAACCCAGGTTTCGATGCTAAATAACTCAGTTTATAAAGAGAAATATATACTTATTCTAGAGTAAGACTTTGTGGTTTAAATATGCCTGCTTATCTTCAAGTGGTCAAGTAAATTTCATTTTATTATCTTCTCAATGCTTTGGAGGCGAAATATAGCAATACAACTGATTTTTTGGATTTGAATAGTAAGTGAAAGAATTCGTATGTTAACACCCAATGTATCATATATATATATATATATATGAACTGAAAGCTGAAAACTGAAAACTGCATTTGAGGATTTCAAAAAATAGTAAATAAAATATTTATTAAGTTTTTCCATCTCCTGTCAAATTTGACAAACCGGTTTTAAGCCGACACCACTCTAAGTCGACGACGTTTAAGGTGAGTAAGAAGTACGAGTACTGGATTCGCTTATAATTAACTCCGACTGACTTCTTGTAATGTATTGAAAAGGTATTGTTAATAAAAAAATAAAATTGATTATTGTTATTAGAAAAACTATGTTATGTTATTAAGATAAATTTGAGATCATAAGCATTGATTTTGTTTTTGCAACTCATTTGAAGTCATACATTAGAATAGGCAAAAACTTGTAAAAATACAGTGTCTTGTAAAATATTCCATAGGGTACAAAATTATCAATACTTTATAAAAAAATGATAAAATGTCAATAAAAAAAATGTACTCAGGTATATACTGTGTATGTTAGAATATAAAAAATAATGAAAAGAGCGCCAACCAGGATGTCAAATCAAATTGAATCAAAGAAATACCTATAAGAATTTTTATCACATAGTTCAATTCACTTCAAGAATGAAGAAACAAACTCTAAGGGTCGTCATGGTATAAAAAATTAAACTCAAATATAAAAAAAAAATTTGTTTACAATAAATTTTCCCAAAACACACCTCCTTAATAAAATGATAAACTCGGATGTGCCAAATATTCGTGTTTATCAGGAAATTACTTTTAATTGCACTGCAAGCCACAAGCCAATTAACGCAGATACTTTTCTTATCTGTGTTGAAGTTAATTATTTATTAAAGAATATGTTTTGACGTGCAATGAAAAGTTTAAAATTCCTTATAAAAAACCATAACAAATTAACTTTTGATTTAAATTATAATTTTTTGTTTTTGTTAATGACTTTCAAAATGCGTGCACTGATTTTACAGAATGTAAGAGTAGCATTTTAAAGTTTCTCGCTTTGTTTATTTGCCTGATTACACTTAAAAAAATCATGCAAGCAAACAAAAGCCAAAAACAAAACCTCAAACAACGCTCAACACAGGCTTCCAGTTTCCTCAATGAAGCGTCTATATATATCAGTATATATATATATCAGTTACCCAACTCTAAGAAAATAAAAGCCAGAATAAACTCAAAAGTATATTCATCCAGTATCCATTTTTATATTCTATACCAAAGCGAAGCAAAAGAAATCAAAAATAATTATTTTTAATAAAAGAAAAAAAGAAAAAAAAAAGTAAAAAAAACATTTATCATCAAGAATTCTCATTTGAACAAACAAACTCAAACTCTTTCACATATGCAATTTTTCAAATATCACAATGGGTGTTTTATACCAAAGAGTCCATATTACTGCCAGAAGATTTCTTAATAAGCTTTAAAAAACACGCGCTCAATCAGTTAAAAACTCAGCAATGCTTGACCAACACGTCACTAAAGTCAAAGTCAAAGTCACGCACGTAATTCTCAAGTCTGGATCTGTTTTGTTAAATTTACTTCACCTCAATTATTGGACCTCAATTACTGTCAACTTTTATAGCATCGTTAATATATATATAAAAAATATGAATTAATTTTAAAATTAACAATATTTATTTAAAATGTTCAAAAATTAATATAAAGTCTTGATAAATGTACAAAAACAAGTAGTGAAAGTTTTTTGTTTTTTATAATTAGAATTTTTTTAAAACAAATTAGCAATTATAGATTATTACTTAACTTACTTTTGTGTTGAGATACAAAATTTTAATTTGTACACACTTTAATTAACGTCTAACGTCTATAAAAGTTACACAAACAAGTAGGAATTCATTTGGTTTTAGTTCACATTTGAGATACTCGCACAAAACACACTCACTTTTATTAAAACAACAAAGGTAAATCCGCTTATCTTTTTGTTTTAAGTGTTTGCCTTCGTGTGCAATGAATAAGAATAATTTTTGTCTTTTTTATTTTTTTGGAAAGTTTATGACTCCAACACAACTCGGTTTTACGCAGCATCCCGAATCTGTGTAAAACGATTTGTCTATTTGTCTCACGTTCTCGTACACAACTTTAAATCGATGTTGAAAAAAGAATGCTCACAATATTTGCGTTAAAAATCTTAACTTTAGTTCTCACACATTAATTTATTCGGTTTGTAAATACAAAATTTATAGCTTTTTAAAATTTGAGTTTCTAATAAACTTTTTATTTTTTGAAAAATATATTAATATATTAATTAATGTTTGTAAATATGTATATCGATCTACTATCTATTAGATGTTTGAAAGATTGCTAACATAAAAGTGAAGTACAATTTTACTATCAATATTAATAACATTATTAATTGATTCATTTTGCTATAATTAAAATTAAAATTAATTAATATAATTTTAAAAAAAATCAATTTAATTAAATATAAATTATCAAACTCAAAAAAAATCAATTTAATTAAAAATAAATTATGAAACTCAGTTAATTTGTAAAAATTTTATGTTATTATAGAAATTTTTAATTTTTTATATTATATATATAATATAAAAATTATATTATATATTATATTATATATTTTTAAGCAAATCTTAAATCTTCTACCATAATTATTATTTTGCTATAAATAAATATTTAAGTTA
>NC_051846.1:149042094-149044521 GCF_002237135.1 Teleopsis dalmanni | reverse complement strand
CTAAAAACAAAATTAATTAATTAATCAGATTAATTCATTTTATTAAAAATTTTTAGTTTTAGAATAGTAATGAAATAAATAATGAAATAATATCTATTAGATTGATGTTGATATCGATTAGATTGAAGAAGATATATAAATATTTAATTTAAATTAGTAATATAAAAAATTTGGCCCCAAGCTACGAATTTATTTTAATGGAGAATTAAATGAAAAACCAAATAAATGTTTTAATAATTTCCAAGAATCTTTAATAAAAGGACGATCACTTTAATTGGTTGTACTTCAAACTCCCATTGAATTGTAATTATAACAAGTACATTCATTGTATTATGATTATTTACATTTAGATTTTCTCACAGAAAATAAACTATAAACCCTAGTGGTTATGATTGGTATAATATCTCTTTTCATGAAGAACCAGAAAATAAGTTCCATCATTGTAACTCAACGATTTGAAAATCTTAATAGATAAAGTAATGTTTTGAATCGTATTGCTATTTAAACCTCTTAAAGTGAATCCTATCCAACCCTATTTGGATTTATGCATTTAATCTGTTGCTTTAACTTCGTCTGTCTGAGCGCATGAATCGATTTTGTACAATATCTAGGGCTACCAGATACACAAGATGCTACGTAGAAATTGTTTTATAAAGATATGAGTTATGGATTGAATGGGAATAGTTTCACTTCCATGTATATATCACTTCCATAAAATAAAAATGCTTTTATTGAATATGCGAAGTTTTATAAAGATAGACATATGATTATAAATCTATATCATTTAAGTTGAATAAAAGTATCTTCAGCTTCATTGATTCTGACACCAACTTATTTCCCTTTTCCGCTTTTATGTGTTATAAAGCCTCCAAGATATGTTTTGGGATTTAATACATTTTGAAGGAAATAAAATGTTTGTGAATAATTTTTATTGGGGATACTATATTTAGCTTTATTCTAAAGTATATAACTAAAGAGATATTATTTCATCATTTAAATAATAGTTATTTATTTTTATTTGTTGTTATAGAAATGTGCTACATTTTGAGCTACAACAATTTAGTGACTACTAACCATTCGCTCAGATTGTAATACATAAATAGCATAGAATATTGTTATAGATAAAATTGATTTTTAATTGTTTTGTTTTTAAACAACTTATCACAACCTTTTACTAATACAATTTTTTTTATTAACTAACTCCAACGTCGCTGTATCTACAAACTGAATGAAATGGAATCTACAACGTCAACCAGGTTTACAAGTAGTTTTAAAATCTATTATCAAGGCAATGGCACCGTTGCTTCAAATCGGACTTTTGGTCTTGTTTGCCATCGTTATATTTGCAATCATTGGACTCGAGTTCTATTCGGGCGCACTGCATAAGACTTGTTATAGTTTAGAAGATCCAAGTAAACATTTAATAAATATTATATCATTGAATTTTTCATATTGAATAATGAAACTAAATAATGTTATATGATTTCAGATAAACCTGTTAAGGAAGGCGAATCGGAGACGCCTTGTAATACGGATAATATACATGATAAAGCAGGTGGTTCATATGTATGTAATTATAATACGAGTATGTGTCTGGAAAAGTGGGATGGACCAAATTCTGGCATAACTAGTTTTGACAATATCGGGTTTGCCATGTTGACTGTATTCCAATGTATCACAATGGAAGGCTGGACAGCAATACTGTATTGGGTAAATTGAATGTAACAAAACTAAGAGAATTATTGGTATTTGCTTCTAAAAGTAATTAAAATGAAAACACCAAAAGCAAAGGAATTTTCGTAAAGTTACGCTAAAAACTTTAAAGAAAAAGTAACAAAAAATAAAAAAATGAAAAAAAAAATAGCTTTGCCAGTTGTTGTAATTGCTATGAATTATTTCGTTTCACTCAAGTTGAAGGATATTTTTAAAGCAAAATTGACTTAATTCTTGCATTACTTATAATTGTTATTATTAAATTATTTAAAAGAGTAAATTATATATCAAATTTTATGCTTTAAGAATGTTCTTCAGCTTAATGCTTCCAACTTTTTAAGTTATTTGAATCGCTAGTATAAGTTCAATTAGTAAATTTGTATTTTTTGTGTGTAAATTAATGCAAATTATTTATGTCTTGTGTCTATCACTGTCTCTTTCTCTGTCTATCTCTCTTAGCATGATTCAGAATTTTAAAACATCAACTATAAATGTTCCCAGTATTTCAAATCAAGCTATTAAATGCTAAAGCTATATATTTTTATTTAGATGTACAAAAATGTAATAAAAATCATTTATCTCTATATGCTCTATATTATAGAGTGAGACCTCCAACAGCTCAAGCTGTGTCTTTCGAAACCTCTTATATATATATTTTCAATCGAACAAATTGTGTGTGTGCGCCTGATTTACCTAATACAGAATTGCCTATCG
>NC_051846.1:149031850-149041994 GCF_002237135.1 Teleopsis dalmanni | reverse complement strand
TTTATTTTTTTATTTTATTTTAAGAATAGCTTAAAAAATAAAATGGAATAAAATAAAAATAAAAAATGGAATATTTATATAGAATTAAATTTTTATTTGCATTCCGTATATAAGACCAGAGTAGCCTAAGTAAAAATTAAAATTAAAAATGCAAAATACTGGTCATGAACTATATTACTAAAAAATTGATAAACATTTGCCTCTCAGAAGTTTACACCCACTTCTCTTTCTTTTCTACCAAAAAATGGGTTTTTCTCAAATATTTCTTTAATGGGTTTTTTGCATTTTGAAGTAAGTGGTCGTCCATCCCACCAACTCATAGAGTGAAAGATTACATGAGTTTACTGTCATTTGCGACTATTTATTCGAATAGATATTATCTAATATATCAATATCTTATTATAAACAATGCTGGACAAATGATTCACATGGTTTAAACATGTTCAACTGCAAAGAATTAGTTGTGCCAAAATTCTTCATCACCTCCAACCGTTATATAGAAATGAAAATTTCAATGGTAAGAACAGGAAACTGATATATAACCAAATAAATCGTCCGTCACTTCTATATGGTTGTTTAGCAAAGCTTCAAACACTACTATTCGCCAGCTAGAAATTGCACAAAGCCAGGTTCTGAGAAAACTTTTCAAAGTACCATGGTACATTAGGACGAATGACATCCTCAGGGACCTCAATATTGCTGCCATCAAAAAATACATAACGAACACCGCGTTATTAAATCTCAAAATGGTTACAGGCTCCTCGGGGAGGTATACAGATCTGAGGTCAATTATTGCTTAATCTGATGAAGTGACAAACAATAATCCAGTCAAGGCGTAAAGAGAAGTTTTGAAAATACCTTGAGTTAAGAAAAAGTAAAAGTGCTCAAGTGCACTGGCTCAAATAGAAATAAATAAATAATATTATATTTTGTTATAAATAAAATATATAAAATATATTTTATCTGCCGTCCCATCCATTATTTTGCAGACATTTTATACATAATTAACCTTTAGCGTAAAAGGTACAGAGTAACCGCTACTGCTCTATGTTCCCATTTCCTAAAAGACAATTAATATTAACTGAAGAGCGTCTAAGCAGAGAGAATATAAACAATCACAATATTTACAATATTTTTTCTCTATTAAAGCTTCTAAAAATTAGAAAAAATATAAACCTTTATTAATATCTATACAAAAAATGACAAATAAAATATTGAAATGAAAGTGCCGAAGAAGACACATAACATAAGGACACAGCTAAAGCGAAGCGGAAATGTAAGCAAACAAAAGGAACGAAAACATGAGTGAGCGCGAAGAGACGAATCGCACGACCATAAATAAGACTGTGACATTTGTTGTTTTGATTTCGATTTGATTTGTTTTTTGGCGCAGTTTGTTCTTCTTCGTCGTAAGTATAAACAGCTAGCTGTAGGCTTATGATAGTTTATAAAAACACTAACGACGATCAATGTGCTTTTTAAAAATCAATTAAAAACATTGAACGGAAATAATTAAAAATTTTAATTAGTAAAAGAAACAAACATACAAATTAAAAAAAATTACGCGATAAAATTAATGATTAAGTAAAGTGCGAATTTTTGTATAAAATTTTTTTTAAATAATTTTATTTGAAAATTGTAATACGGCCGAATAAAAGATAAAGCGGTTTTACGTGAAAATTGAAAAATTGTGTAAAAAAAAAAATGTGTTCACATAACAAATAATAGTAAAAAAACAATAATCATATATTAATAAAAAAAAAAAAACTTGAAAAGTTGAAAGAATTAAAAAAAAGTGAACAGTTCCAAATTAAAAAAAAAAAACCAAACCAACTAAGCAAAATGCGTCCATTCGGTAACGATATTACCAACATTGCCAATAACAATGGCAACAGCAACAACAACAACAACAACAATAATAATAATAACAACAACAATGGTGGAGGTAATGGCAATAATGTTGACAATAATGGCAGTAATGAGACGAGCGAAGATGATCCACGGGTGCCACCACATATAGCACGCATAGGTGGCATTGTTACATGTTCACCGATTGCGGGTCGTGGTGTTATACGTGTGGTGGGACGTTGTGAAGATGCAAAAGAGAATAATATGCTTGGTAAGTGGAAAATATTAAATATATTGTTTAAACAAATTACTTAAACGATATACAAAAGTCTCTTCCAATATGTGTTGCAGACATGCCACACATGCCTCACACATATGTGGAAGAGGCAGGTGAGTCATAACTCTGAGAATTAACTCACAATTGCAATTCACTTACCCAGTTAATCTTTCTTACAATCACTTGGTGTAGTGCTTAAGACACTTGTTTTGGTTTTTATTAAAAACCACTTTTTATTTATAGTCAAATATGGCTAAATCACAGTTACAATTACTAGTGCTGAACTTTTAGTTCAGGGTTAACGCGCTTTGAAAACTCTAGACTCTAACAAGTTTCAATCGTTATAACTTTTAATTTATGGTTTTCCATATTTTGTTTTATTTTATTTATTTCTACAAATACAATAGATATTTTAAGCGTATTATTAATAAGTATATATATATTTATATATATATAATAATAATTGCTTTTGTTTAAGATTTTAAATGCCTAAAAGTTAAAGAATTCATTGGTTAAATATTTCAATTATTTCCTGGTTTAGAAGAAGTATGGGAACGTGAGTAGCTAAGAATTGGAAAATAATTATTATTCACACGCTGATTTTTTGAGTGCTTTGTCATTTTAAAAAATCAAATTAATAATATAATTTAAAAACAAAAATAAAAAATTAAAAACATTTGTATTTAAAAATATTATGTCGAATAACAAAAAATCATCTTCAAATCGGAAAGAGTGTAGAAGTTCTTAAATCCAAAGTTGTTAAAAAAATTTTTTATATATTAAAAATTTGAAATAATAATAATATTTTATTTTGATTTTTAAAGTCACGTATGAGGAAAGATACTACCTTCTTACAAACCTCAAGTCCACTTCTGGACTCTCAGAAAGATATGCTGATTTAAGGTCCGACATCAACTAAAAAACAAATAAATTATATGATTTCTTAGCCTAGTTAAAGCCTAGTGTGGGGTAGAGATAAGCCCCCCAAGTCATTATAGAGTAAAAGTGCGTAATAGCACTAACTCAAGAACAAGAATCAAGAATATGCTTTTAAATTTGATATTTGATAACATCTGCGTTCCAATAGGAAAGAGTGAAGAAGTTCTTAAAACCAAAGTTGTTAATTAAAAATTTTTTTTAATATATTAAAATTTAAAATAGTAGTTTGAATTAAATTTAAATTTTAAAATCACGTATGAGAAAAGATAATACCTTCTTACTATTAAATTTGATATTTGACAATAAAAATCAATTCAATTTTTTTATAAGATTTGTTCAAAAAATAACCCAAAATATTAATAAAATAACAGAATAGTATTGTGATTTAACAATTTAAAATAAAAATATAATTAATTAATTCAATTATTCTACAGCTGATTATGATTTCATACTAATATAAACACAGCAAGTAAATTTTTTAATAAAACTTTCACAGTGCACATTTGCATAAAAGTCATGTACGGTTTTGGGTCAGTTGGTTAAGGTGTGCTGACTCTGAGCTTCAAATTTGGCAGGATACGAGTTCGATTCCTGGTACTTGCAGTCTCAAAAAATTATTTACGAATAATTAAATACAAGAAAAAATTTCCAAGATCACTGATGATGGATATTTGGCAATACTCGAAACAGTTGTATAGTCAGCCGAAAATTCGTTTAAATAAAATAATACAAAAAATGTTTGTTGTTGCAATTTTCTACTCTACGAAAAAAAACCTCTTTATAAAATAACTTTAAAAAAATTAAAATAATTAATAATATTGTCAAGTTACCTATTTTCAAATATAAAAGAGTCCAAGAGTTTTTATATGCAAAATGTTGGAATAAAAATAATAATTGTAATATAATAATTATTTTTAAAGTTCCATATGATGAAAGAAATTATTTTCTGATTGAAAATATAAATGATATAATATATATGATATAATATGGGTATAAATGACTGGAAAATTTGATTTTTGATAATTTTTATTTTTTATTTACTTGTATGCAAAATTCAAGTTTTCAATTTTTTTTAATTGATTACATGAGAACTACTTTTAGTACATTTAACAAATTCATGGTTTATAGTTGAACCCATTTTAATTCTTTTTAATAATTTTGAATAGATTTTATACATACAAGGGGGCCGCACAGTGTAGCAGAATTAAAATTAACAGATCAAAATTCGGTATTTTTTGAACCATTAGAGATATTCAAATCAAATTTTTCTTCAAATATAGTTCTTTAGATGGACTGAGGTGAGATAAGAGACCGAATTCTGTTTTTCTGATCGTCTATTTTTAATTCTGTGTGGCAATTTAGGGTTTAAAATCTATCCTAATTTGAATTATTTTATTTTTATATGTATTTATATATGTATTTATGTATATGTATGTATATAATTTATTTATATTATATTTTTATATTTTATTAATTTTTTTTTAAGCTTTGAATTCATGTTTAATAACCTCTTCTCTATATATATTATACATACATTACTCTGTATATACTACTGATTGTGTACTATACTGTACTTTTATAAGTAATACACATAGTAGTTAAATGACTAATAAATTATTTGAAAGTTCTCAACAAGTTTTGGTTTTTTTTTATATTATTTACAATTATTGTAATAATTAAGATTATGCATTTCTACGAAATGGATCTCGTGTTTCTTGGCGGTGCAATAAAAGTATTTAGTTGCTTCAGTGAGAACTTAGGTATAATACAATAATTTTTAAATAAAACGTAAAGAACATGAAAATAAAATAATACACAATACTAAATATATATATATTTTTTTTAAAATAAATAAAAATTTTAACAATAACTTAGTAAACGTCACTTTTCAATTATTAAAGCTTTTAAATAATCAAACTTAAGCTTATAGTCATATTAAATAGATCAAAAGTCATATTAAATATACGGACTCTTAGAAATAAATGCTCAGCAACTTAAAATGATTGTAAAAAATTGTAATGATTTAGACCAACACTTTATAGACGATTTTAGTGACTCATAATTACATAAGATGTTAATTACCAAAACAATAACAAAAACAAAAACCCAAAGATATATATTATATATATTTGGTATATTAAAAAACGTTCGTTAATTTACCACTTCAGTTTTATTAAGTTTGACTAGAATGCAAGCAAAGTGCAATTGCACAATTGCAAGTCCATAATGCAACAGGCATTCACCGCATCGCATAGGCGAGCGAGTCCATCATTATCCGCAAATTAGAGAAGCTTCACGAATTTGTTGTGAAAACTCTTCGTGAAGGAGGTTACCTAATTATTTCATGTGCATTTCACTTGAAATGACCAATGCAGCAATACATTGCATGCAATTCGACAATAAAATAGAAAATTAAAAAATAAATAAATTTTACGTAATTTATTTAATTTTTATGAACTCAAAACTCAAAACTGCACTTCGGCAAAATTAGTGGAACAAATGTACGCTTCCAGTGAAATGTGCAGCGTTCCTCAATGTTGCAACACAGACCGGCACTCAAGCGGATCACGCCACTTAACCAACAGAACGAAAGTTGGAAAAAAATAATATTAATTTGAATTAATATTAAGAAAATTAACAAAATAATTCAAATAAAATAACAATAATAAAATAATAATACCATTAATTATTAATAGGAATATAAAAACATTTTCAATTATGAAATATGAATCAATAAGGAATATAGCAAATTATATAAAATTATCAAAAAAAATTAAATTTATAAAATAATAAAAATTATTATTATTTTACAAAATTGTAAAATTATCATATACAACTATTTTTATCATAAAAATATTTTAAATATGTAATTAATTTACTATAATTAATTAATTCATTATTTATTACAATTTATTTAATTTATTATGGCATATAATAATAATTTCAAAAATTCATTTTAAAATAAATAATTTAAATACATATATGAGAAACGTATATAAAATAAAAATAAAATAGAATTAACTACAATAATATATTATATAAATATGAATATAATATATAATATATAATAAAATTGTGTTAATAATAATATTATACTATATTATGAATATTATAATATAATAATTATATATATTATATTATTATTAATAAATATTATAATATAATGTATTATACTATTTTATTATTAATAAAATATTCGGATTATTAATGTAATATTTATATAAATCTAAAATATATAACTCTAAATATGTTATATATAGGCATACTATGCAAGTCTTTCATTAATACCTAAAAATATAATATACAATATTATCGAACTTTTATTATAATAATATTGTGATAATAATAATAATATGTTATATTATTATTATATATATAATCAAAATATAAAATATTATAAAAATATTATTATATATTAAATATTGTTATAATAAAATTGTGTTAGTAATAATATTATACTATATTATGAATATTATAATATAATAATTATATATATTATATTATTATTAATAAATATTATAATATAATGTATTATACTATTTTATTATTAATAAAATATTCAGATTATTAATGTAATATTTATATAAATCCAAAAAATATAACTCTAAATATATATGTGAAAATATAAGAAATATACGAAATAATATAAATATACGCTTATATGTATATATGAATGTATAAATACAAAACTAACAAAGTGTAGATATTATGAAAATACAAACTATATAACATATATATTCATATATCAGATATATAAATTTTAAATGAACGCATATATATTTAAAAATAAAAATAAAAAATTGAGAAAACTATATTAAAAATCTCACGTATATTCAATAATTATAATTGTTAATACAAAAAATAATAAATAAAAATATTAAAAATAATTTTACTTTAATGAAAATAAATTTTTGTTGTTGAACTTCCTTACTAAATTTTATAATAATATAAATCAATAAATATAAATTAAGACTATGAGAAATTTTTGTTATATTTAAAATGTTTTACTTAAAATTTATATTAAGAAATTTAAAAATTGATACATAAATTTACGAATTACTTAATTTATACTATAAAAATAAAAATATACTATAATTTCTTATTATCTTTATTGTTTTAAAAATAATGTTAATCTTTATATTGATTTATTTGTATTGATTTGTATATAAAGAAAAATTATTTCTCTTCTTGGTGTGAGAAATATTAGTCCATATTTAATTTGTTTTTATATATAAAATTTTTTTTAAATTAATTTCTTTTATGTTATTATTTTTTAGAAGTATTTGATAATATAATTTACTATTCTGTTATCATTATTTAACATTTCTTTATAAATATAATGCTTTGTTAATTCTGTTGCCTTACATTTTATTTTTTTATTTTATTTTATTTGATTTTATTTTATTTCATTTAATTTTATTTGATTTTATAAGATTTCATTTGATTTTATTTTACTATTCTATTATCATAATTTAATATTTCTTTATAAATATTAGGTTTTATAATTATTCATGTCTTTTATTTTAATTTTAGTTTATTTTATTTTATATTAATTTATTTGATTTAATTTGGTTTTATTTTATTTTATTAGATTTAATTTAATTTTATTTAATTCGTTCTAATTTGTTTTTATTTAATTTTAATTGATTTAATTTGATTTTATTTTTTAGTGCGTTTTTGATTATATTTTGTCTGCTTTTATTTTATTTCATTTTATTTTATTTTATTTTATTTTATTTTATTTTATTTTATTTAATTTTATTTTATTTGATTCGATCTACTCTGCTTTTATTTTATTTTATTTTATTTTATTTTATTTTATTTTTCAATATATTTTTGATTTTATTTTATTTTATGTTAATTTATTTGATTTAATTTGGTTTTATTTTATTTTATTAGATTTTATTTGATTTTATTTGATTTTATTTTATTTTATTTAATTCGTTCTAATTTGTTTTTATTTAATTTTAATTGATATAAATTGATTTTATTTTTTAGTGTATTTTTGATTATATTTTGTCTTATTTTATTTTATTTGATTTTTATTTGATCTACTCTGCTTTTATTTTATTTTATTTGATTCGATCTACTCTGCTTTTATTTTATTTTATTTTATTTTTCAATATATTTTTGATTTTATTTTATTTTATATGAAATGAAACAAAATTAAAAACGGTTTTGAATGTTTTTTAGTATTATATTATTTCGAAATCAAAAAATATGAGTTAAATTATTTTAATTGCAGATATAATTTTGCCAATAATTATCTATAGTTGGCAATGTTTTTAAATGTTTTCTTGTTCTTATAACACAGATTTTCATAATTGATTAATTAATTAATTTGTTGTCAATTTTGTTTCCATTCGCTTTTTATTTGTTAAGTTGTCATTAATTTTTTAATTTTTTGTTTTTTATCAATCACTTGTTATGATAACATTATTATTATTATTATTGTTTTTCTTTTATATATATATTAAATATATAAGAATATATTATATGTATTATACATAATATTATTTTTGCAGTTAGTTTTGTTAATAGTTTTTAAACTTGCACTTTAATTTAAAAACAGTATAACTCTTTATCAGTTCAAGAAAATTATTAATCTCGTTTAAAAATTATTTATTTATTTACGTCAGCTCTATCAATAACTTCTCTGCTTTAACACTCCGCGTTCTCTTCTTGCAGTCCAAGTTTCTTAAAAAGCAGTATACAAAACACTATAGTGCTTTTATGAACCCCTTTTTTACTAATATAATCAATTGTTATAAAATTCTGTCTTACAAACATAGACAAGTAAACTTGGAAATTCGACACCCATTTTTATATAATTATTATTTAATGTAAAAACTAGAAATTTGTTAGGTTGCTTTCATTATAGACATGATTTCAATATAATAAGTATATTTTTAATATAACATAAAACATAAAAAATGTATATTTATAATATAAATAACACATTATATATATATATATATATATATGATTAAATTTTATGATATACATTATAATAAAATAACATAGTTTTTTATAATTAAAAACTAATATAAAATAATATACCTATAGACTAATATTAAAATTAGTTTGAATATTTTAATAGTTTATTATTATTTATTATATTTAATTCGATTATATTAATTCGATTAATACAATAATTTTAAGTAATTTTAAGTAATTTTAATAATACATAATAATATAATTATTGATATATAATATTTTATTTTAATATATAACTTTAAGTTTCATTTAACTTATAAGAGATAGATATAAATATTATTATATTTTATATAATATTTATTATAATAATATTATTATTTTTATATTTTATTATTTAATAACTTTTGCAGTTTATTACATATTCTTTGTACAATTTTTCTGACTTTAATTAATGGCATTCCTAAGCAATTAATAGATAAAACATAAAATATTAAATTGTGCGTGTTTTTCTAAATAATTATACAATAATACATATATGTAATATATATCTATATATATTATTGAACACTTTCAATTTTTTAACGCTTAATTCCAACTTTATACGTTAATAATTATACATTATACCCGTATGTACTATTCACATAACATATTCTAATACATTAGAGACCGTGGGATTCGTCTTACATTAAAACGATTTGTTTGAAGCTTGAGTTGGATAGTCCGCTTTTCACAAAAAAATCTGTTATATATGTAAATTTTCCATAAATACATAAATACAGCCTATCTGTTTCCAGATCATAGTTCAAGTGATACTGAGTTTTATAATTATTGAAAAAATGAAAATGAAAAACCAGTTACAGAATAAGGTTCTATTATATTATCGGAAAGCATTACCGAATACGCAAAAGTTTAGATTTTAGTCTACTTATACCATATGTATACCATATTATAACCTTATATATCAATGAAGCACACATAACTTTACTACGTAATAAACTCATTTTCGACATAAATTTAAGATAGATGAAGAGATATACACATTGGAACAAGTGAGGAGATATATCCCAGTCTTGACATTATAATTTATAGATAATAAAAAGTAAAAATATTGAGAAAAAATGTTTCCATTAAATTTTCTTAGTA
>NC_051846.1:149021680-149031750 GCF_002237135.1 Teleopsis dalmanni | reverse complement strand
GGATAATTAGATATAGATGGGCAGTTCATTATGACATGTACTCAACCTTTAACAAAACTTATAGTTGAGTAGAAGAAATATCTCTAATAAAAATATATTTTAAACAATCCTAAGTTTTTTATATTAGAATAACAATATTTCTTTTTAATTATTTTTTAATAGAAATATTAAAATAAATTATTACCTGTTATTAAATTAAATTTAAGAGCGAATTTTGGGGGTATCTTCTTAATCACATTGCAACTGAGATCGCAAGTCTTAAGTTCTGTATTTCGCATCAAATGGTAAACGGCATCAGGTATGTGCATTAATTGACACTCAGACAAATCTGTAAATAAATAATAGAAAATATTATTAATAATTCCAACAAATAACATATGTAAAAAAAAAAATTTTTTTAAAGAAATATTTAGAATGCAACTTTATGAGGAAGAAAGAAAAAATAATTTTGATAATAATATTGTGTTTATTTATTTAATATCAATATATTTTCTTCTATATGAATTAAAAAAAATAGTCGTATTCTTGTGCAAAACTTGCGCCAATAATTATATTTTAAGGCAGTAAAATAACACCTTAAATTATATAAAATTTAAGGCAGTAAATATCACCTTAAATTTTATATCATTTAAGGTCTTTTTTTGACAATAAAAACAATTTGGCATTGAAACACACATATGAGTAGGCGGCATATGAGCACAAGTTGTAACAACAACACTTATTTCTAAAAATAAAATAATTTATTAAAACTTGTATATTTTTGAATTATATTAAAACAAATATTTTAAATATTATTTTTAATTATTTGATGTAAAATTTATCTAATACTTTATTTACCCAATGTATTGTTTTCTTGTGCATTTTCGCAACGTTCCACAACTTTCACTACGGCATGCGCCATTCTACACAATTTGCTTGCACTTTATTAAATTTTATAAAAACTAATAAATTAATATATTCACTTTTTATTGATAAAATATATTTTAATATTTAATTCTGTTTATGCCAAACTTTACTTATTTAGTTTTATGATCGTTGAGCTGCCAACTTTCAATTTTGGCACCTGTGCACATTCACATAATTCCAAGAACTGATTTTTAAGAGCTTTTGTGTTTGTGATCATGAAAAGAGAGAGAAACTATTTTTAACCAATTCTGCTGAGAAATCATAAAAAGTGTGGGTCGTTATAGAATCGTATTGCACTCTACACAAAAGTTGATGTGTATGCTACTGTTATATGTTTTGTTTTAAAGTACATAATTATAATATATATATGTATGTATTATATATAATATATATATATATATATATATATATATTCTTTTATATAAAGCAAAATGTTAACATCCGTTTTGTATGAAAAATTAATATAAGAAACTATATAAAAGAGTTTTTCACATAGTAGAGAATTTTTATGTGCAATTTTATATCAATTCTTCGTGCGAAATGACTGTTAGCACTAGGTTTATTAAATTAAAAGCGATGCGAAACTATTTCGTAGCTTCAAATCTATGACTTGAAATAATTACAATGGGTTACAATGAGTTATATAAAAATATGTTAAATACCCATCTACTAAATAATATCTTCTATATAATAAAATATAATACATTACTTTAAGTCCAATAACTAATATATTCCATATTATAAAATATAATATATTACATTAAATGTATATTTTATATATAATACATGTTTACAAAAGCACAAAATCTTTAAAGAAACATATATTCTTTTAGAATAAGTGGCTTAAAATTTGTTTAATATACTTTCATAATAAACGTTCATTTAAATGAAATTTACTTTATATTATAAGTTCTCATTATCACATGAAAAATGTATAAACAAAATAACTTTCATATTTATGATACAATGAGAGTAAATTATTTAAATTAAAATCAATGTCACATCAAATTATGTTCAAATCGAATCGAATTATACGAATATATGTTATAAAAGCAAGAAATTCAAATCCGCATCAAATGAAAGATAAGTATGACATAGTTTTGCCAAAAACATAAAAAATTTACAAAAATTTATATGTAAGCCTATGATATATACAATTTACATGATATAGACAATTTACTTAGACTTACTTTTACTTTCTAGTTTCCCTGTAATTCATTATTCCTGTATTCATTATTTCTGTTTTGGAATAGACTACCTAAATATTTTACTCTGGAAAATCAAGCAATTTATAATATTTTTAAAAAGAAGTTCAAAGTGTTAAGCAAGTAAAGTTTCTTAGTGTAAATAATAAAATATTAGTAAAGTTTTTAACCACTACTTTATTTATATTTTTAATTTTTTAAATAAAACCGATTTAAGGTGAATAATGATATATGGATTTATAGCTTTATTTTTATTCACACTTTGTTTTTCTGTTTTTCTGTTTTTTTTTTGATTGACATGTGTTTTGTGCTCGTGAAAACTTGCACCTATAATTATCGTATGGAAATGTTTTGAACATATGCAACAATGTTGTCTGTTAAGCAGATATTCGAGTACTTTGCTTTAATTATTTTATCGATTTTGGCAAAGGTCGAACAGAAAGAAAAAAATTTGTTTTTCAACTTATATTAGTCTGAAAATAACACCGTTTGTACACATTTTCATTTAAAATACATCAAATCTAACATATATTATAGTTATTATAATATATAAAAATATGCGTATAAATTATTATTGTATTATACAGTTTTTAGGTACAGTTATGTAAATAACTGTAATAATATTACAGTAAATAACATTAATAATATTACAAGAATTAGACTAAAATATGAGATTAATAATATAAAATTATTAATATTAATATTATTTGTAATATTACTAATATAAAATTGTTATTAAATTGAAATCAAAATCTTTTGTGTTTCTTACACTAAAATGTATTTATAAATAAAATTAATAAAATCATAAGCTAATTAAGCTAATGGGTTCATATCCCATTTATAAAGGTTTTAATCCTTTTCTTCTTAATTTTTATCAATTCATCTAAAATTTTATTTTTTTTGTTTATTATAGTTGTAGGAATCATATTATGATAAGCATTTTAACTACATAAGTTTTATGAGATGCATTTAAAGACCTTTTAATTTAATATGTAAATGATAATTACACAGAATAAAACGAATGTTAGGCCGTGTGCGAGTCCGAATAAATTGAGTTAAAGTAAATTGTAATTTTCTAAGGATTTCTTGCACTGCATATATTTACATTTATTTATTGCACTTATTTATTATTTTTCTGTTAAAAGTTTTCAAATTTATTTTTTTATTTATTAAACATCTCTGGTAAATATCAACATTCGCTGTCATACCGACATAATTAATTATTTTCCTCAATTTACCATTAACTTACTTGAACTTGCACACGGCCTTAATATATAATTATATTCGAAATTAGTTGTAATATTTTTCAATTATCAAAAATATTTTTCAGTGTATTAAAATTTGATATTCCATTTTCATTTAGTTTCATTCAAATAAAAAGCATAGAAAAATGAGCTTTTGTTTAAAAAAACTGAAAAGCTTTCGTTCAAGTTTTGTTAAATTATTGGTTGTAATAAAAGCAACATATTAAGAGCTTAAATTATTATGAAGTAAATTAAATTATAAATTAATAATTTATTAATTAACTTAATGATTTGATTCCCAAGTTTTTGTTAAAATATTCATTAATAAATAATTGAAATTGACTTCAATAAAATGTATAACTCATTATTTATTAATAAAGTAATTCTAATAAACACTAAAATAGTTCTAAAATATTTTTAAAATATATTTAAAATACATTATTAAATAAAGCAATTTTTTATTTTAAATAGTGCAACAAAAATATCTTGTGGAAAAAGTTTGAAAATAATTAAATTTTGATTTAGTTAATTAAATTCAATAATTTTTTTGTTAAATATATTTGTCAATATAAATAATAAATCCACTTGAAACTTATTTATTTAAAATTTATTTTAATATATTTTTTTAATTTTTTTTTCATTAAGTGAAGATTAATTTTAATTAATTTTTTTTTTTATTTATTTTATTTTTGAATAGACTATATACTTCACTTTCAGTTAAAAAAATATATTTTTTTCATTTCATAAAAATCAGGTTATTCAACTGAAAATTTGGCTTTTCGCCAATTTGAAAAATAAAAAAAAATTGCGTGAAACGCATTGAGGGAAATGACTCTCCCCGCATTTGGTCAAGCACAGAAATGTGTTAATTTGTGTAAATAAAAGTAAATGGCAATGCGTAAATAAACAAAAACAATCAAATCAATTAACAAAATTTATCTTAAAACAATAAAGAAAAGCAATTAATGTTTTAAACAATAAATTATAGAATTGTTTTTTAACAACAATCGAGAATTTTTGCGATTTGACCTCAAAACGTCAAAATATTGCTTTTTTATAAAATTGTGTGTGAAAAGGTCATTTTCACTTCGTTTCGTTTTAGACCAACGTGATTTAAATGACTTTAGACCATTTTCTACGCTCATCAAAATAGCATCGCTACGTCAGACAATGTGTCGACAATCGAAAATATTTTTTCACACCCACATCCGGAAATCCCAGTGCCGTGCGACGTAGACGATTGCGATTGCGATTGCGACTGCGACATAGGAAATTTCTAAAAACAACAGAATTTTGCACAAAGAAAATTTTCATTTTTCATTTTGTATTCTTAAAAAAAAAGAGGGCGCGACAGGGGGCGCAAGACTCTTTATTTTCCGTAAAATTTTTATTTTCTGAAATGGAAAATCTTTTTTGCGAAATGCGCAGAAAAAGTTCTTGAAAAGCAGCCAATTTTGCTTTTTATGGCATAAAAGAAAGATAATTTCAAAAATGAAAATAATAATAATTATATTTTCGTTTACAAACATTATGAAATGATAGAAAAATATCACATGCTGGCTGCTGAGTGCTGGCTGCTGCCTTCGAGAAAAATGACCGACTTATTCATCTGAGTTTTCGTAAATATTTATAAAAGTGCTTGGCCGCTTCTTTGTCTTCGTTACAGAAGATAAACAATTTTTTTTTTAATGTAAATTCAGTATCTTTTGTTGTTGTTGTTGTTGTGAGTCTTGTTTAAGAAGAAATTTTTAATTACGTTTTTATTTTGCATGGAAATGTTTTTAATTCGAAAATGTACTGCACTCAGAAGATAAATGTGGCAGGCAGTTAACCGGAAAGGTATGCCGGTTTCATTAAAAAATCCAAGGATGCACAGCAAGGTTTATACACGTGAAGAGTTCATAAAATTAATGTATCATTAAAGTTATTGTTAAATTAAAATATAATTATACACAAAAAAAAACAACTTTCTTATCAAAACAAATGAGTAGTTACGAATGGCAGCTCGTTTTTTATAAGACTCAAGTGGTAAGAAATGTGACTGAATGTAGCAGTTTAAGATATGTCGATCCTATAAGGTAACAAGAAGTGCACCCACCGTATACATATTTTTGACAATCTTGATAACTATAGTAAGTTTGGGTAGAGGTACCATTTTCGGTTTAAAGGAATCAACGCAAACCACTATTTCATTAAGAGGGATTCACGGGGTAAAATGCTCAACCTCCTCTACCTTACATGTGATAGATCGAAGGTATGGTATGGGGACATGTATGTATATAGACAGTATATGATTTTAATGCAAAAAAACTTTTTTTATTAAATGATAAATATATAATAAATAATACGGGTTTTTGTTTTCTTTTCGTGTCCCGCTTCCTGATTACGTTCCAGCACCTTATCAAAGTGTAAATGAAACGTAATTACATTTCAACAGATAAAATTATTTGCTAGACTTTCAGACTAGTCTATCATAATTGAATAATTGATCAAATTAGTTTGTTTTTTTTTTCTGTTTTGCTTTAGTTAAAATTATTATTATTTTTTTTTTTTGATATTTTGAAGTGCTTGAAATAGAAATGAAAACACTTGACTGAAGTCTTAGTGCGCAGAAGAGTCAACGAACGCACTGCGGAATATCCCAAATTTGACGTATTTTGCAATTTTCTTCGCGGCGCACTTTTCTATGAAAAAAAAAAAATGAAATAAAAATAATTATTTTCTCCTTTTGAAAATTGCTTCTTTTTTTTCTTTTATTTTTTTTGTTGTGAAATAGAATAATTCTTGCACTGATTTTTCTTCGATTATTGTTTGTTTTTGTTCTATTCAAAAAAAAAAAAAATTTATTGTTTTATTGAGCAAATTCGGAAGTGATAAGATTGTCTGTACCCAGAAAGGTGCAGTTTCCCAAGAAAACAATATAAAAATTGATGAATAAGCAATTGTTTTAATTGATTTGGACTTAAATTCTAATTAAAATGCGAATTTTATTTGAAAAAAATTAACAAAATCTAATAAATTGTTTTTTTTATAATTTTTTAGTACATTTTTAGCACACTATCACAATTGACTTGCAGTTATTAAAATTCGAACAAAAATTCATACAAAAATCCATACAAAAATCCACATAAAAATATAAACTAAATCCATACAAATATCTCCTACATTCTCGATCTATATAAAAATGTGCAAATTAGGTTTGATAGTTATAAGTGTGAATGGAGTATTTAACATCATACATAATGCATAATGGCGTACACAATGTGAAGGTTTGGGGTTTGAGCCCTCCCTAAAATATTTCAAGTCATTTTATATACTTATATACATTTATTTTCTGTATTACACTAGATAGATAAGAAACTTTTTAAAATAAATATTTTTATATGAATTTAAAATTAATTTTAAACAACTTTCTCTTAAATAAGTTTCTGCAAATGCCACTGATAAAGCAGTGATAATACACAGGGATGTTTCCAATTACTTAAAATACACAATCCATAAAAACTGTGAATTATTTTCCAAAAACTCCACTTATTTGTCTCTTTATATAGAATTATAATTCGCAATAAACAGGGTATCAACTCCCAATGGAGCGGAGCACTGCGACCATAGTTGATCTTTTGTGTTGCTGTATATAAGATATATACAATGATATAGCTGAAGTCATATATTGAACAAAGATTAATTAGATGTTTTTATTTGAACTTTTAAACTATATTTTTTAAGAAACCCCCTTTAAAAGAGTCTCTATATCTCTATGTCACTGATATAGGAAACGTCATATATTGAATATAGATTTTTTTAGATGCTTCTATTGTAACTTTTAAGTAATACTCACCTTTCAAGTGAGTCTCTGTATCTACCACCGATAAAGAAGAGGTTATACATTAGGATTTTTATCAATTAAGTATTTTTATATGAACTTTGAATAAGTTTGCAAAAAACCTCACCTTAACGAGGTCCACTGATAAGAAAAAGTAATACACAGGGATGTTTTCTATGTTTATATGTTGCTTGAATTAGTTTCTAAAAATTCTCTCTTGTGAGTTTCTGTATAAGTCATTGATAAAAATAAAGTCTTACATAGACTTTATGTTTTCTAATTAATATTTTTATATATACTTTGAATTAGTCTTCAAAAACCGTCCTTTTAAGTCTCTCACCATTGATGAAAAAATCATTCCCATAATTGTTTTAATAAAATGTTTTTATATAAACCTTGATTTTTGTTTGAAAATCCCCTCTTATGTGTTTACGCTAAAAACTATCCACTATTTTTTACTTAATTGTTTTCATAAAAGGTTTTACTAGTTTTCATAAATCTCCCCTTAACTAAAACTCTGTGTACGCCACTGATAAATCAGAAGTCATTCACACATTAGTAAAATAATTTTAATATATCTAACCTTGCATTAATGGGTCTAACATATGTATGTATATTAAAACCCTTCACTAAATGTCGTTCCCATTGTTATTGATAATTCCATATTAATCAGTTGACCTACATTAAACATAACAAAAGCCTATCTAATTGCTTTTAAAAGAAAAATAACAAATAAAATCCGATTTATGTTAAAATTGTCAATACACAACTAAAGTCAACCCAAACATTGACTCATCTGGGTTTGCAGAACTACGGGTTTGTTGCGCCTTTCCCGTGTGGTTTCGAGATAAGATAAAACGCAATGAAATTATTGATAATTTTTCTTTTGTTCATAAACTTAAACTTTTGAATATGGAATCAAAACAGAAAAATGAAATTCGAAATTTAATTGCAAAAGAAAAATTATAAACATAAAATATTTTTAACTAAAATATAAACAATCGTGAAGAAGCAAACGACCTTTGGCAAGGTTGCGATCGACGCAATAAACCGATCGTCTTGCACTCATCAACCATCCAATGTGAATGGTTAAATGCCAATCGAGTTGGTTACAACGCCACTGCCGCCGTGTTACCCACCAGTGGCCGTGACTTACAAGTTTTTTGTTATAAACTTTTTGTGTAATTATGTTAATTTTTTTTTTTTTCTACTATTATTCATTTAAAGATTTCAGTATTTCAATTATTTCAACAGTTCGTTTGAGATAAGATTGAAAATTTTTGTATGCAATGAGTTTTGTGAGGCGCATTTTTGTAAAATGCGTAGTCTTTTTTCCTAATACAGTGGAGGAAAACACGCAATTGCTTGGAAAAAATTAATTCATTAGAATAAAAATAAAAAATTTCATCATTAATTAGATTTATTTATTTACAAAAAAAAATTTATTATTAATTAAATTTTAATTAATAATTTTGTTTTTGAAACGGGCTAATTAGTCAATTGCGTTTCAGTACTCTGAAGGTGACTATAGACTATAGTCGACATAATACCGTAAATAAAAAATTGTTTAAAAACTAATGTTTTAAAGAAAATATATTATTTAACAATTGACTACTTAGCTCATTTCGAAAACAAAATTATTATTAAATAAACAATTATTATAACAGATTATAGCAGAATTATTATAACAATTATTATAAATTGTACCATAATTTACGATATTATGATATTTGATTTACACAAATACCTTCACAAAAAATATAGCTTAAAGTGTCACCTTTCAAATAAATGCTTGTTCGATATAATCAGTGTTCTTAGATATACATAAGTGCACAACACCATCTAGTGACAAAAAACGGTGAATACCTTCCTAATATAATATATTAATACCTAATATAAGCAATGCAACTTTCAAGAGATTCAGATTTAAAAGTATTGCAGAGGTTCTATGTTCTATAAGAAGTTACTGATGAAGAAGAAAATAGAAGAACGATCAGATACTATATATACTTATATATACTTATATATTACTTATATACAGGTACGAGTGTTCGTCAAAAATATTTTTATTGTTTTTGATTTTATTAGAAGTCTTAGCTTAAATTAATTTTAAAATCTGTTGTAAATCGAAGTACACATCTTCTAAACTGTTGTATATAACATAAATAGTTCCTATACACCAATAGGTTTGACTGGCTTATATGGTTGAAACGAAATTGATAACTTTTGATTTTCAACCAACATTCCTCAGTTATATTAAATAAGTTAGTTATTAAATTAGTTAGTTTGATTTTATTGAGATAAAAGAAAAAAAAACATATTTTAATAACATAACATGACGGTCCTTATTGTAGTATTTTATTAGTACAATATATTAAATATATATTGTATATATATCAATATATATATATATGAAAAATTGTAGTACATGATACGAGTATATGAAGTAAAATTTATTAAAAAAATATTTGGAATGACAAAATCAACTTTATTATATATTAGTGTGTTTTTAATTTTAATAAAAAAATATTAAATAAATTGAATAAAATTAATAAATTAATTTTTGTCTGTTCATTTATTATTCTATATAATAATATTATTATATATAAGAAATAAATCAATCAATAATAAATCAATTTTCTATATAGTCTTTCTATCTATCTGCCTGGCTGTATATTTCTTTGTCAATCCACTTATTTGTCCTCAAATTTTCAATCTATTGATGTGAATGAATCTAGGTAATTAAAGTTCAAAAAGAGATATATTGACTGGTTATATCTTGCATTCATAGAGCAGTGTTCAGAGGATTGTACTAAGAAAATTTAATAGCAACATTTTTTTCTCAATGTTTTTACTTTATATCATCTATAAATTATCAAGTCTGGGATCTAT
>NC_051846.1:148996366-149021580 GCF_002237135.1 Teleopsis dalmanni | reverse complement strand
TGTATGAAGAAGAAATTCACATTTCTTCAAACCTTTTGTCAGGGGCGTCGAAATTAACATTTCTACGCCAAAATCCATTGTATAGAGAAGAAATTCCCATTTCTTCAAACCTTTTGTCAGGGGCGCTGAAATTAACATTTCTACGCCAAATCCATTGTATGAAGAAGAAATTCACATTTCTTCAAACCTTTTGTCAGGGGCGTCGAAATTAACATTTCTACGCCAAAATCCATTGTATAGAGAAGAAAGTCACATTTCTTCAAACCTTTTGTCAGGGGCGCTGAAATTAACATTTCTACGCCAAATCCATTGTATAAAGAAGAAATTCACATTTCTTCAAACCTTTTGTCAGGGGCGTCGAAATTAACATTTCTACGCCAAAATCCATTGTATAGAGAAGAAATTCACATTTCTTCAAACCATATCACCGTACCAACGTCACCATCCACCGTATTCCACTGTTCCTATCAAATAAATTTATTGTAGGACTGAACCTTTAATCCGGCGAGTAAAACCCCGGCCAGAAAGGTTCGTTACAATATAATATTAATAATAATGTACAACAGTAAATAATGTCTTGATATAACCCAATATGTAGCCAAACTAAAGTGACCCCTTTCCCTGTCAATCTCCATTAGCATAATATCATTGAAGAAGATGTTTGCGAGGACCTTTTATTGTACTAGCATGCAATCCTCTTTATGTACACAATATGTATATGTCCCACAATGAATTTTTCATGATAAATCTCAATTGAATTTGTGCTTACCTTCTTATCCAATTTTATTTCGCAGGACATCTCAATGTTCCGTGAATTTTTGCTAGTGAAATTGATAAATGCTGAAAAGGCAACATTTCAAACGCCAACATTTTCGCAAAAACGTGAAAGAACTTTGGAAATGTTGATTAAGGATTTACATGAGGACTACGTGGGCGACAGCAAATTGGTAAGTTCACTCAACATAGAAGGTTTGAAAGCATTGCACATTGTACTCTGGCAGTTGTGGTGCATGCGATGCAGTTGCATTGCTTTTATGGCAGTGCATGCAGTACATGCAGTACACAAAACTCAATGCAGGGAAGTGCATATTTAAGCGTCTATTAACCCAACAGCCAAAATGTAAATGTTGGTAAACAATTATTGTGCAATCCCGTGAATATCAATGCACACGAATTTTGTGTGTGGGCGTGTTAGAATATTTGCCACATTTGCCACATTTGCCACAATTGCCACACCACACGAAAGTAATTAAGAGTCCTGTTTGTAATTGAAATAGAACAATAGTAAAAGTTTATGTTAACTAACAATTTCATTTGCAGAACATGCTAAATAGACGCGCCTTCTCTGAAGTGCTCTACGACGTGCCAAGAACATCAAAGCTGAAGGAGGACGCAAGGCAAATAGAATTTGTACGCATTGGACAAGCACTTAAGCTGGAAGCCATTGTACGCGGTGATGCACCCACTAGCATTGCTTCAGCGAGTCCTTGTACTATATTTAAAAACCCACCTTGGGGCCCTGATATATTTTACCCCACATTTCCGCACAGAGGTACGCTGGCTGGTGATTCCTTTGGCAGCAGTGATGAATGTTTGTTTATTGCAACTGATGATGGCACCTTCCTGATGAAAGGTAAATTAAATTACAGGTTACAGCTAAGCTAAGCTAACTGCAATTCATACATTTTATTTGTATTTTTATGTTCCGCAGAAGATCAATCACATCAGCTTATTTTTGACAAGACTTTTTATGTGCGGCAGTTGAATGTTTTGGAGGAGCATGGTTTGGTTTTGATACGTGGCGGCTCAGTCACCAACCGCGATTCGCATCGTGTACATGTTTTTCGTTTGCGTGAGTTTCAACCAAAATGTGCAGAGGAGTCATTCAAGTGTCGCAGTCGGGCGGAGGTGAAGGATCGCCGCATTGACAGGACACGCGGTTGTCATTTGTTTGCTAGCTCGCGTGTCAATGGTGGTCATTTACGCTTAGTGGTCGCTGTTGGCAAAAAGTTACAGTTATTCCAATGGAAACATACGGCTGCATGGGCTTCGTGGTGTTCGGAAAACGATACAGAAACAGCTGAAGGTTTCATTTTTCAAAAGGAAATACAGCTGAGTGACTCGCCGTCGATTATTACGCCATTAGAAGGACCAACAAATACAAATGCTGGTGGTATTATTTGTGTTGGATATAGGCAAGTGGAAAACAATTTCATTTCGAATTGTTTCATAATAAAAATGAATCCTTTTGTTGCTTTTTTGTTTGTTTCAGGTATCATTATGAAGTTATCTGTGATCAAACTGGTACAATTACACGTTTGCACGAAGTGGAACCATCAAAAAGAAGTCAAGCACAGCTTACAGATGCAATTGAACTATGTGACGGCCTAGAAACTGAACTTCTGCTGTGCTACAATCGTAAGTAGAGAACCAGTCGCAGAAAATATATATATAAAAATATATTTTAAGAAAAATTATTATATACAAAATACATATTTTCAATAAATTTATTTTAAAACTCTAGTACACATTTATGTATACCATCTGAAAATATTATTTTAAAAAATAGAACATTTTATAAAATAAATGCTTAATAAGCATAATTCAAAATATAAAAAAATTAAAACTAATAAATATATTAGACATTAAAAATGGGAATAAAGTAAAAAATGCAAATTAAAATAAAAGTTAAATAAAAATAATGAATAAATAAAATAAAGTATATATAAATAATTTATTAATAAATAAAATTTATGACAAACTATAATAAGTAAATATTACAAATAAACAGTAATAAATAATATTATATAAAAAAATTCTAAGTTATTATTATTAAACCATAAATTACATAAACAATTATAATTAATTAAATTTGATTTTAACGTAAGTTATGACGATAGTGACTATTTTAGTTAATAGAAACTTTTGTATTTAATAGAAAGGCTTCGAACAGTAGTGAATTGTAATAACAATTCATAACAGACTTCATAAGAATATATTTTTAATTACAAAAATTTTTTTTTATAGAAATAATTAATTCACGGGCTAATTGGTCAGTTATTTTTAAAATTATTATTATTTAAAATTTTTTTTTTAAATAATAAATAAAATAAAGATCACCACCATCATAACTGAGGTTAAAATCAAATTTGATATCGAATTATAATGAATTAAATATAAAGAAAAAATATTTGAAATATTTAGACTTGACTTTAAATTTAATTAATTAAAAATATGTAAAACTTTTGTTGCTATAATTCACTACTATTCAAACCTTTCAATTATAATTAATAAAAAAAATAAAAATAAATAATATAATACAAATACCTCTCAGTTGAAGACAATAGTTTATATTAAAAATTTAGTTTCTTTCTAATAAAAAGTTTCTAATAAAAAGAATAAAAAAAATAATAATAAACAAAAAATAAATAAAATAATAAATAAAAAAATGAACAGTGAATTTAATAAATTAAAATAATCAGGAATAATAACAAACAGCAATATAAATACATGTAATAAATGAATAAAATATATAAAAATAAAATGTTTTTTATAAATTTTTTATCCGGTTACAGGTCATCTTTTTGTTAAAATTAAAATTAAACATTTGTTTAATATTTTTTAAAATATTTTACTAATTCTTCTTCTATTTTTAACAAAAAGGTGACCTAAAGCTGCATATAATATATATAAAAATCATTATTAAAAACTAGGTCGAGAAAATAATTCAAAATTTAATAGTAAAAACTAAATAAAAGTCATACGTTATAGTAACAAATAAAAATAATAATAAAATGCAATTTCTTAAGTAATTAATTTTTAAAAAACCGTTTTATTTGTCAATCTATCTTCACAATTGACTTTAAAAATTATATTGTATTTTATTTTTTTTTATTATTTTTATATTATTTATTTTTATATTTTTTAATTATATAATTTAATTATTTTTTTTATAATCAATTATTTAATAATAAATTATTTATTTATTTAAGAATAACAATAATTAGCAAAAGAATATGATTATAATGTTTAGCAAAGAATAATATGATTAATGTCATTATATAAATAAAAATAAATCTTTTAAAAACATATATAATAATTTTAAAAATAAAAAAAATTTTATGTAAAATTAAAATAAAGAAATGAAAAAATAATAAATATTCAAAATTATTATACAAAATTAATGAAAAATATAAAACTATAGCGTAATATTTTTATCTATTCACAAAACATTTTCATTATAAAAGTATTAAAAGGAATTTAATGTAAATAATTGTATTAGATTAAAGAAAGAAGTCAATATATAAAAAAAAATATTAAAAGAACTTAATACAAATTAAATGAATATTTATAATAAAAAAAACAAATATATACAATATTAAATGAAAGAATTAATAAAAATAATATTAGTATCAATGTGAAAGGTAAATAACGAGTTCTTTATATCAAATATAATAAAATAGTTTTTTTAAAATATTGTTTAAAAACCTTATATATTTATATTTTATAAAGTAATTATATTTTATAAAGGATTTTTATATTATTTTATTATATTATATTTAAATATTTTTATATACTATATTATTATATTTATTTATATTTATATTAAAAAATTTATTTATTTTAATTTGCTAAATAAGCTCTAACGTATTTTATTATAAAATTTAAATATATTCCATAGAGAGGTATTTCGAACAGTATTAAATCACAACAGCAAAATTTTATTATTTTATTAATTAATTTAATTTTTGGCAGACCATACAGCTGTTTCGAGTATTGTCAAATACCCATCTTCAGTGGTCTTGGAATTAATTGAATATTGTTCGAAATATCTCAAAATTATTATTTAAAATTATTTCTAATACTATGTTTGTTAAGACATAATAGCAAATTTTTAATTAAGAAGTAATCACAATCTTTATATGTTTTTATTTTATTTTATTTTATATTTTATTAATACGTCAACTAACGTTTATAGTAATCATCAGGATTATTATTCTTTACTTTCATATAAATTTCATAGGACTTTAATAATGTTAAAATATATAAATTTATATAATATATGTATTATTAATAACTAATATTAAAAATCAATTTACCATACATCCATTAAATTATTCTATAACTCTGAATTACAGATACTTGCCACTTCCAAAAACTGAATCAAAAGGATGGCACCACAAGCGAATTTGATTTTCATTGGAATACTTCGCCAACATCAGTTGTGTGTGCATTTCCCTATATACTGGGTTTTACCTCGGACTCAATGGAAATACGACTACTTGTTAATGGTAATTTAGTAGACACAGCAATAATGCCAGAATTGCAAATGATCACATCGAAAAGAGATATATTCTTTGTCAGCACGGCACCTGAGATACGCTCAAAAGAGTTAAATATAAAGGGACTGCAAATCAATGAACTCACACCAGAACGTCGTCTAGTCACAACACCAAGTGAAACTTCATCTAGCGAAGAGCTGACACGGGACAATTATGGTGATTTGTCCAGTGTTTGCAGTAATATGACCAGCAAAGATATACCAATAAATCCAGAACATGAACTAACCAATTTACTAGAAATACCAAATGCAACAGGACAATTGCCACAAATACAACGAGCGCGTTCCTTGCAAAAAACAAGTAATATAATGGAAGAGAAGCCATTTATAGCCAAAAGTAATTCCTGTGGCGACTCATATCAGTCAAATAACACTGCTCTACGTAGTAATTCCATATTGGATCAACAAACTATACAACTACAAACAAGTGTACCACCGAACTCCCCCAGAAATAATACCAACAACACCAAATGTAATCAACACTCCCCAATGTCTCCAACGAAACGTAATTCTAAATATCGTAGTCTCTTCAATAGCGGCAACAACAATAATCACAATAACGGCAACAGCACTGAGGGTTACTCAAGCTCACCGGATCGTTGCAAGCCACTACGCGTATATCGTATACCACTGACTAAACTAACCGGTGCACACTCTCAATTCCACATGCACTCATTCAATACCAGCACACAGTCGCAGATACCATTGAGTTCTCATGGCCTTACCATGAAACAGAAATCTATTGATGTACAATTACCTCTTAGTCAGGTTAGTGAAGCTGTACTCCAGGAATGACAAACAAATCAATATAGAAACATAACACAGGGCTCACAGCCAAAATATAGGGAAAGGCGCAAATCAATTGAAATTAGAGATTTTGAAGACAATAAATTCAATGAAGAAGATGAGAGACGTTTAGAGATATTGATGCTTCAAGATGAGGATGCGGATGCGGATGCGAATGAGAATGAAACTGAGGACTTGGCTACACAACAACAAATAGATTTCAGTGTGTTGCTGAAACAGGAACTGCGCAGGTTTCAAGAAAATCAAACAAGACAAAATTGAATAGAAAACTTTTAATATAAAGTAAAATAACATTTAAATTAAAAAAAAATAATATTAAATAATTAGACATTCATCAAAATACAAATTTTCAAATGCTGGCCAATCTGAAAAGCTAAGCATGCATGTACCTAAAGTGTAGGGTGTACACATATGTCGAAAGGACAATTCAAATTGTGGTAAACAGGATTCTGTTTTATATATGAAAGTTACATTATTTGATATTTTATGCAACGTTGATATTAAAAAATATTCTATAAAATATGAGAAGTATTTCAAAAATACAATATATAAAGAAAATTAAAATAGACAGAGAGAAATATATATATTTAAATAAAAAATTAAACTTTAATAAATAATAAATAAAAATATTACATACATATATATTTACAAATATAACATTACATAGATGGCATATTGAAATACATTAAAAAAAGCATTAAGATTTAATTGTATCTAATAAACAAAATAACTTCTTGATACCTTTATTTATCTTTGAAATATCTATTTAATTATTTATTTTAATTTTTTTCCGTTTTTGATTCTTAGCTAAGATATTGAGGTTATTTTTACACTATTAGCTTTTAATAACAAAAAACATAATGGACATAAAAATGGAATAATCTGGCACTTATCAATTAAAATTAAAAATTTTTTAAAAATTAAAATTAATAAACAAGGCTTTTCTATTTAATAAATATTATTTCAGTTTTCTGATATTAACCATAGAATTATCCTACTAAAATACAATTTATTTAATTAGCCAGAATTTAATAAATCATTAAATAAGAATTTAGTAATTATTTTAATTATTACTAAAAGAATTAAGTAATTTCTTCCTACAAAATCATTTTTCATAAATAAATTATTTATTAAGCTTATTATTTAATTTATTTACTATAAATTTCATAATAAAAATATATTGAACTAAACTTTAATATACTATTGATTTTAATTAACAAAACTTTAATTGATAAAATACATAATAATAACTTAAAAATATACATACCTATATATATTTATATATATATTTAACTTATTTCGCATATTTAAGTATATATATATATATATATATATATATATATTATATATATATATTAATTATATATAATATATATTATATATATATATATATATATATAATATATATTCTTACTTAAATATATTTTTATAATAGTATAATTTTCTTTATTAAAGTATATTATATTTATATGTTTATATTTATATATATTTATTTATATATACATGCAACTTATTTAAACATATTTAAATATATAAATATATGTATATATGTATATATGTTTTATATATATCTTATTTAAATTTATTTTTTAAGTATAATTTTCTTTATTGAAGTATATTTATATATATGTTTATATATATATATATTTATTTATATATATATAAATATATATACATGCAACTTATTTTAAACATATTTAAATATATTAAATATATGTATATATGTATATATATTTTATATATATCTTATTTAAATATATTTTTTTTTTGTATAATTTTCTTTATTGAAGTATATATAAATGAAGTCAACTAACTGCTACGTAAGCTACTATTTAATATATAAAAGTCATATTAAAAAAAAAGTAGTTAATAATATATTAATATAGTTAATAGTTAATATATTAACTATCATAAAAGTTTATATGAAATCAAAATAAAAATGCCTCTAGCAAAGCTATTTTAATTCGAATTTACAAAAAAAAAAAATCATTTCTGTACCTTCTAATAATTTTAAATTTAGTTTAAATAATTTATACTAAAATCTTGTATATGCTATTAAAGTTTTATATATTATTATATATAAATAATTTTGAAATTATTTTCTACTTAGTAATTATAATCATTTGATATATAAAATAATCTAATAGAAAAAATATAAATGAAATTAAGTTTTTAATAAAAATTTAACTATATAATTATGTTTTAAATAAAAATTAAATATTTTTTAATATGATGAAACTCGAATTATATGTATCTATTTCTATAAACTAAATAAAGTGAACAACTTTATATAAATACAGAAAAATCAAACTCTAAACAAATATTTATATATATTCAAAAATAAATATAATAAACTTTTGTGGTAAACTTGATCAAATAAAAATATATTTTATTTAAATGAATAAGTGAATGTTTTATTTAAAAATAATATTAATATAGTGTATAACATAAAACTAATGAATTTTTTTTAAGTATTTATAAATATTTAAACCTATAGTAATTTAAATTCTTCACATTTTCCTTATATTATGATTAGAAAAAGATTTTTACTCTTCAATTCCTACCGAACCAAGTTGTTATGGACTTAATTCCTTTTATCTCCATTATATATACTTTTTAGTAGATTAATTATTTTATATTGAGGAAAAATTTTCACTATATATTAATTTTTTTTCCTTTATGCAAGGAACTGTAAAAATGAAATATATTCGATTGTCAAGATTTTTGTAACGCATTGAAGAAAACGTCATAGACACCATAAAGTATATATATTCTTGATCAGCTTAGTAATTTGAGTTCATTTAGCCCTATTCCTGTACTCTGATAGTTTTTGAGCTATTTGTTTGAAGCTCTGCATACATACTTTTCGAGACTAGACCTTGATCATATGTCGTATTGATCAAAATCGAAAAACTATACTCTACAACAGCTATATAAAACTAAATAACCATACCAACATGTGGTATGGTTGAACCAACATGATGCGTCGATTAGGAATATTTTGAGCAGAGATTAAATTGAAATCTGGTTATATCAACCAAATTCCTAAATTTTTTTTCTGAATTTATAAACGAGAAGCAGAAATCTCGGACGCAGATCATAAGTCAGAGCATAATTTTAAACGTCAACATAAATGTCGATGTCTCTCCGAAGTGGGGGTATTTTAGAATGATCTACATGTGTACATACTACATGTGTGTATATGTTAGGAAGTCGGGCACACTATTCTAACGACTATCGATTTGACGGTGCATAATATAATCCACCTTCTCACCACACAAAAAAATTTGTATGTGTTATACAATTATATTACTTATGCTATTACTATATAATATATGTTAAAGATCTCAATCAGATTAAAAATTCTGTGTAAAAGTTCCAGCAAATCCAAAGCATTATCTTTCCATTATCTTTCCATTATCTTCGCATTATCATTATGTAATATTACATAAAATATTTATTTAATAATAATGTAATAGTTTTTATTGAAAGACTTACAAACCTAAAACATTATATAGTATGGTTATGTACCTATAATGGCAATTGAAGTCCCTCAGCTGAATATAATAAATTATGTATAATAATTATTTTCGATTATTTATAAATAAAAATTTTTATATTAAATATTTTTATATTAAGTGACACTGCAAAATATGATTCGAGTTTCAGCTCAGCTTTATTAAATTTCTATCTTCGAATGCCGTTACTGGATCGAATTCAGCAAAAAATTGTTTATGCAAAAATAAAGTTTCAGTTGTGACTAAGGCAGTGCGGAGTAGAGAAGCTTAACCGGGTTTGTACGATTCTCTCTAACGCGTCGTGGCGAAGTCCCGTTTTTTAAATTCTATATCAAATGTGTTATTTATGAGTTTAGTTTATATTGAGTTTATGTTTTATTTATTTTTGTGTTTTGATAAATAATTGTGTAAATGAATCAAGTGTTTTATTATAAAAAATATAAATATATATAAAGTATATATCTCTATATTTAATGTGTTGAAAAATAGTGTCTTTGCTAACTAAGAGTGTCTTTGGAAAAAATAATTTTTTTTTATTTGCTTGTAACTCTCGCTTAACGTATGAAAGCTTCCAGCTGTTGACAAATACAAAATGTTGCTGGTGAGTTTAAAACAATTATTTTCTATTATTTTAATATATTATATTAAATTTTATTTATTTATATATAATCAAATAAATATAACTCTAAATACTTGATCAATTTTGGTTCAATGTTGAATTCCAAAAATTACTAAAAAAAAATTAATGACATTGCATGAATGAATAAATAAAAAACAAACAAAAAACCGTATTATTATTAAGCCAATGCAACTTGTATGAAAGCTATTGAGAGCTTATGAGCTTGCGTAGCCGTTTGTAAAATTACTTCGTCAACAAATCGCATTACAAATATGACGCACACAATTAATGTTGCCAGCAATAAAACTAATGTTGCCAGCAACATAACTAATGTTGCCAGCAATATAACTAATGTTGACAGCAATATAATTAATGTTGCCAACAATATAACTGATGTTGCCAACAATATAACTAATGTTGCCAACAACATAATTATGTTTATATACAAATGTGCGCTTCATAAGTACATATTGTAGATGTTTCTGAATGTGAAAGCAAACAGGTCGTTTTTTAAAATCATTCAAATAGATTCACTTATATATTATTTATATTTTTAGATAATAAAGTGAATGTTTTACTTTTTTCTAAAAATAATTTATTCAGATATTTCTGTTTCGAATATTACCGATTGTCAGTGATCTTGGAATTATTTCTCATATTTAATTATTTAAATAATTTTTTTAAACTACATGAGTTACGCTCTTACCCTTGTTTCTTAATACATTTTTATTACAAAAAAATTTATAAACATATCATTAAAAAAAATGTATGTGGTTAATCCAAAAAAGTACGCAAAACTTCTTAATGTTTTTTTAACATTTATTTAAATTTATATTCAACTTTACACTTATTAAATCTTTTTTTTATAAAAATCTCTATTATATACATCTATTATTTATCTGTTGTCCGACTTTATTTTTTATAATTTATCTTTAGTCATCTTCCAATAATTAATGCTTTCCAATCATCTTTTTGTGAAGGAATCCAACACTTATTTTCTTTTTCTTTGCTTTATTTATTTCAACTATTTTTTCAAGTATATATTCAAAAATCAATATCTCCCAACATGCTTTCACTTATATCGCAATTGAATTAGGTTCTCTTCTTGTTGTAGTAGCTCATAGATATCTATAAAGCAGATAGCATGTAAGGAATTCCACGACGAATGTACAGGTTAGGATGTGGATGTGTAATGGTTGAATGAGGTTCGGGGAATTAGGGAGTCTAATGACAATATGTGTCATTGTTAAAAATAAAGCATATTATTCTATCATTTTCCGAATCATTATAGCCTTCTGCAATCAAAAATTTTTGGTTGGACTATATTACCAATCCAAAAGAAAAAGAAATTTTAAAATATAGATCTCCATTTGCATCCACTGGAATTAAAAAAGTCCTCCAAGCTTCGTAACTTTGCTGTATCAAGGCTATTAGTTTCACTTTTTACTGCAGATATTTTAAACCATGAGCTTTCATTCTAATGCAATGTTTCCATATCTCCAGGCTAACGTTATAAAAGTAATCATTTCCCAAAAAAACGTTAAGGATCTACGTTAAAGACTTGTTTTCAATAAGTGATTTACTGCCTTGTATCTAATGCGAATCAAGTCCGTAATCCTTTTTTCTAAAAATATTTCAATACAGCCTGTGTAAGGAACGAATAAATTGGCTGGAAAATTTATTTTTCCTTTTTTTATTTTCAATTACTATTAAATGGTATAATAAAAATAGATCGTATACCATATGTTTTCAATACAATATATTCATTATAGTGGTCGTTGAAGATATGAGAAGGTGTACTTTTTTTATATTTTTTATAAGGTCCGTTTCAAGAACTCATGGACTAAAGTTGTACTTTTATATAAGGCCACAAATTCTTTTCAGTAACTTTTACATCGTGGGTTTCTAATATATTAATAACACTTGACTGTTTTATTCAAGAACACAAGTTGCTGGCAATATTCGAAATTTGTTAAATTAACAGGGACATATGGAAAAGATCTGACTTGAAAAAGTCATAATGCGTGACTATCTTACTCTAATAAATGTTTCCAATAAGACCCTTTCGCTCCTAACCTCATCATACGGTAAATTTTGACATATGAGAACTTAAAGCTTCGCCAATCACAACAGCCTTAGAGTTAATCTTGATTAGAATACGATATCTGTACTCAAGTTGGTTCCGTTTTATTTACGAAAAGTCTAGTAATTTCATAGAGATTCCCATCAATGATATATAGGTTTACAGCCGTTCAAGGAACCATTGTAGAACTGCGACGGTTTAACATGATAGAGACTTAGAGGTTCAGAGTGCGTAACGACGGTTTATCATGTTAGAGGACTTTTCATAGAATTTAGCCACCTTCAATACTACTCCTTGAACAGTACTTTAAGAAGATTCAAGTTGATTTCTGACTTTTTTACGGTAGTATAATGGACCCTAGTGGATCGTTAGAATTAATCAAAAACTTTTCAGTTGTAACGTCTATAAAAAATACAAAATTTATATCTCTTTGCATGCAAAGAGTCAAACAAAAAGTTTATTAAGTGTCGCTTTAAGCTAAGTACAAATTTTAATTTTTTTACATTAATTTAAAAATTAATTACAAAAATGTAAACAAAGTAAATAAACTTAATAAAATCATAATTATTATCGGCAATTGGTCCGTTCATATATCATAAAAAGAACTGATGCTTGACTAGAAATACTAAAAGATACTTTCTATTTACATTTACAAACAATTCTAAGGACCTGCGCTCTATGCTTTGCCATAAGGATTATAATTATACATACATATATATATATGTATATAGTATATAACAATTTCTTTACTTTAAGTAATCACAGTAAAAAAATCTCAATAAATTTGACTTAAACTAAATTTCTACATGCATAAATGTTAATAAAAAAAATCTTTGGAGTTCTGAGTTATTGTCGAATTGCCTTACAACTAGAATGCGCCTTAGTAACTGACAAGTGCCTTAGACATTCATGGCTTCAGTTGCAGCTACAAGGCCTTAAGTACATGTCATTATGCTAGATTATATAAATATTTTACAGTTAGATATTTGTTCTAAATATTTTTACAATATCGAGTTCTCTAATGGATTAAATGTACATAAATGTATGTGCCTAAAACTAAATGAGATATGTTTCGCAGTATATATTTGAAGACATTGCACTTAAAGTATGTATATCATGCCTCTTTTGGATGTGCGTGCAATGTCGAACATCATTTCAAATAGGATGATCTCAAATAGGGAGGCAACTACCAGTCTGCATCCTCGTCGTACTCTGAGACTTCGATGCGGAACGGTACATTGATGTTTTGCAATTTACGGTGAAAGACGCGGCATAAGGGATTGTGTTTTAAATCTACTAACTCTAAGCAATCACTGGTCACCATCTCATCTGTGTCGATTTCTGCGGAAATATTAAAATTATTATTGGATGAATGATGTTGAGATTGATTCACTTACCTATGATGGCGTTATTGCTGGCGTCCAATTCGCGTAATTTGGGCATTTTGAACACAACTGGTGGCAGTACAATAAATGAATTATGTGAAATGTTTAAACGTGCCAAGGAGTTCAAATCTGCCAACTCATCTGGTATTCTGGACAATTGATTGTGTGACAAGTTCAAATCTGAAATGGAAATACATAATCATTAACTAATAATATCTTAGTGTGAAAGTAAAAACTCAAGTCAGGTCCGGTTAGGTTGCTGTGGCGGTTTTGTACTTAAAAGAGGTCACTTAAGCTGAAATAATGTCCTGTTGTAGTAGCACAGGTTTGGAGTTTGATTATGCATAGAGCATGCAAGCAATGTCGAAGGGGAAAAACTTTTCCGTTAGGTAAGGATGAAACAACCTGACAATTCTATGAACTCAGCCTAAGTCCCTAATTTTGTAGGATGAAGCTCGGCCAGGCAACTTATGCCAAGCAGATCGAATTTGTGCTTTCTATTGACATTATTCTACTAATTAATATTTTTTTATAGTATAGAATACAAGGAATAGTGATAGAAAGTTCTAAAGAACTATTGCAATGGAATTTTTATAGATATTTTGTATTGCAATAAATACCTAATAGAACAGAAAACGTATTGCTTATAAATATTGTCATCATTCTGTGGGTTAGTCGAACTGGAATACCGGCTTTAAATAAATCCATTACAAGTTCCTGTCTAGTGGAACAAGGCAGCGGAGACCTTAAGCAACTATATATTATTCTTTGTTTTTCTACTTTCCGTGACTTCGCCCAACTCTTAGCTAGACCCAGCCCACAAACCGAGTTGAGATCTATTAATTTATGGTTTCGCCACATTGATATGACAATGGTTTCTTCTCTTATTTCTAATAGTACGTTTCCACTGGTTTCATTAGACCAGTTAAGTATGTAATTCAAGCAATCTCAAGTGAGTTAACTGGTCTAACAAAGACAAAGACCAGTTATGAAATTTTAATGAAAAGAATATTATATATTCTATATACATATTCCTGGAATATTTGTGGGCTTTAAGGCATATCTGGGATTTGTATTGAATAATTATTAAAATAATTTAATCCATAAAAAAGTTAACAGGGATAATTAGATATAGATGGGCAGTTCATTATGACATGTACTCAACCTTTAACAAAACTTATAGTTGAGTAGAAGAAATATCTCTAATAAAAATATATTTTAAACAATCCTAAGTTTTTTATATTAGAATAACAATATTTCTTTTTAATTATTTTTTAATAGAAATATTAAAATAAATTATTACCTGTTATTAAATTAAATTTAAGAGCGAATTTTGGGGGTATCTTCTTAATCACATTGCAACTGAGATCGCAAGTCTTAAGTTCTGTGTTTCGCATCAAATGGTAAACGGCATCAGGTATGTGCATTAATTGACACTCAGACAAATCTGTAAATAAAAGAATCAAAAATAATTATTAAGAATTCAACTAAATAATATGTAAAAAAAATATTCAAAAAAAAATATAAAAATATATATAATGAAAGTAAAAATAATTGTGATAATAATATTGTATTTATTTATTTAATATCAATATATTTTCTTCTATATGAAAAAAAAAAATAGTCGTATTCGTAAGGCAGTAAAATAACACCTTAAATGATATAAAATTTAAGGCAGTAAATACCACCTTAAATATTATATTATTTAAGGTTTTTTTTTTGACAATAGAAACAATTTGGCATTGAAACACACATATGAGTAGGCGGCATATGAGCACAAGTTCTAACAACAACACATATTTCTAAAAATAAAATAATTTATTAAAACTTGTATATTTTTGAATTATATTAATACAATTATTTCTTATATTATTTTTAATTATTTGTTGTAAAATTTATCTAACACTTTATTCACCTAATGTATTGTTTTCTTGTGCATTTTCGCAACGTTCCACAACTTTCACTACGGCATGCGCCATTCTACGCAATTTGCTTGCACTTTATTAAATTTTATAAAAACTAATAAAAAAATATATTCACTTTTTATTGATAAAATATATTTTAATATTTAATTCTATTTATGCTAAACTTTATTTATTTAGTTTTGTGATCGTTGAGCTGCCAGCTTTTAATTTTGGCACCTGTGCACATTCACATAATTCCAAGAACTGATTTTAAAGAGCTTTTGTGTTTGTGATCATGAAATGAGAGAGAAACTATTTTTAACCAATTCTGCTGAGAAATCATAAAAAGTGTGGGTCGTTATAGAATCGTATTGCACTCTACACAAGAGTTGATGTGTATGCTACTATAATATGTTTTGTTTTAAAGTGCATAATTATAAAATATATATATAAATTGTTTTGAAGTGCATAATTATAAAATATATATATAAATTGCTAACATCCAGTTTGTATATAAAATTAATTAAAAAAACTATATAAAAAAGTTTTCAATAATATTTGGACATTATAGAAAATTTTTTTATATGCTGATGTGACATGATATAGGTAATTTTTTTCAAGTTCATCTAACCATCTAACAGTTATAATTATCAAATTGAAACATTTAGGTGTACACATAAGCAGATAGATAGATAACTACATTGCAAAATCGATCACGCAGCTTAAAACTATATATATGATTTAAACTTTAAAAAATTAAAATGAACTCAAGCTATAGACCAATAAGTCTTACCGAAATTTATTTACCTTCTATATAGAATAATCAAATACATATAAAGTGAATAAAAAACTTATTTTTACATTTTAGTTTTTCTGCAATACTTCATTATTTCTATTTTGGAATAGATTACCTGAATATTTTACTCTGGAAAATCAAGCAAGCTTATAGTATTTTTAAAAAGAAGTTCAAAGTGTTAAGCAAGTAAAGTTTCTTAGTGTAAATAATAAAATATTAGTAAAGTTTTTAACCACTACTTCATTTATATTTTTAATTTTTTAAATAAAACCGATTTAAGGTAAATAATGATATATAGATTTTTATCTGCTTTATTTTTATTCACACTTTGTTTTTCTGTTTTTTTGTTTTTTTGTTTTTTTTTGTTTGACATGTGTTTCGTGCTCGTGAAAACTTGTACCTATATTTATCGTATGGAAATGTTTTGAACGTATGCAACAATGTTGTCTGTTTAAGCAGATATTCAAGTTCTTTGCTTTAATTATTTTATCGATTTTGGCAAATGCGAAAAAGAAAAAAAAATAATTTGTTTTTCAGCTTGTCTGAAAATAACACTTTTTGTAAACATTATAAAAATATGCGTATAAATTATTATTGTATTATACAGTTTTAAGATACAGTTCTGTAAATAACTGTAATAATATTACAGTAAATAACATTAATAATATTACAAGAATTAGACTAAAATATGAGATTAATAATATAATATTATTAATATTAATATTATTTGTAATATTATTAATATAAAATTGTTATTAAATTGAAATCAAAATCTTTTGTGCTTCTAATATGGCGTTTACATTGGCCGAAAATGGCTCATTTTGGTCAAAAATCGAAAATGAGTATCGAATGGCTCATTCTTGCATATAAAATTTCAAGCACAAAAATGAGCAATTTTCTCACATTCTGTATGACGTTCGAATGCATTCCACATACGTTCCAAATGCAAAGGAATCCATTGAACATACCCTAAATGAAAGCTCTTCATGGCATTTTGACAGTTTGAAAAAGCTGTTTTGACATATTTACAAAAAAAGGTAAACAAATGTTTGGTGGTTACATTTTCTTTAAAACGATGCACCAATTTTTGGAATTTCTACTTCCCAAAAATAAATAAATCGAATCTAGAAACAAGTTTTCAGTTTATATTGTAAGGTTTGAAGGTATATTTAACCTTCCTGTAACATTTTTTTGGCACAGACCAAAAATTAAATCAACATGCAAGTTGAAAAATCAGCTGTTTGAAATGAGAAAAAATGACATACAACGAATGTAAACACTTTCAAATGACTCATTCAGAATGAGCCATTTTCAGCCAGTGTAAACGCCATATTACACTAAAATATATTTATAAATAATATTAATAAAATGATAAGCTAATTAAGCTAATGGGTTCATATCCCATTTATAAAAGTTCTAATCCTTTTCTTCTTAATTTTTATCAATTCATATAAAATTTTATTTTGTTTTTGTTTATTATAGTTGTAGGAATCATATTATGATAAGCATTTTAACTATATAGGTTTTATGAGATGCATTTAGAGACTTTTTAATATAATATGTAAATAATGATTATACAGAATAAAACGAATGTTAATGTATAATAATTGCATTGGAATTTGCATCTAATATTTTTCAATTATCAAAAATATTTTTCAGTGTATTAAAATTTTATATTCCATTTTCATTTAGTTTCATTCAAATAAAAAGCATAGAAAAATGAGCTTTTGTTTAAAAAAACTGAAAAGCTTTCGTTCAAGTTTTGTTAAATTATTGGTTGTAATAAAAGCAACATATTAAGAGCTTAAATTATTATGAAGTAAATTAAATTATAAATTAATAATTTATTAATTAACTTAATGATTTGATTCCCAAGTTTTTGTTAAAATATTCATTAATAAATAATTGAAATTGACTTCAATAAAATGTATAACTCATTATTTATTAATAAAGTAATTCTAATAAACACTAAAATAGTTCTAAAATATTTTTAAAATATATTTAAAATACATTATTAAATAAAGCAATTTTTTATTTTAAATAGTGCAACAAAAATATCTTGTGGAAAAAGTTTGAAAATAATTAAATTTTGATTTAGTTAATTAAATTCAATAATTTTTTTGTTAAATATATTTGTCAATATAAATAATAAATCCACTTGAAACTTATTTATTTAAAATTTATTTTAATATATTTTTTTAATTTTTTTTTCATTAAGTGAAGATTAATTTTAATTAATTTTTTTTTTTATTTATTTTATTTTTGAATAGACTATATACTTCACTTTCAGTTAAAAAAATATATTTTTTTCATTTCATAAAAATCAGGTTATTCAACTGAAAATTTGGCTTTTCGCCAATTTGAAAAATAAAAAAAAATTGCGTGAAACGCATTGAGGGAAATGACTCTCCCCGCATTTGGTCAAGCACAGAAATGTGTTAATTTGTGTAAATAAAAGTAAATGGCAATGCGTAAATAAACAAAAACAATCAAATCAATTAACAAAATTTATCTTAAAACAATAAAGAAAAGCAATTAATGTTTTAAACAATAAATTATAGAATTGTTTTTTAACAACAATCGAGAATTTTTGCGATTTGACCTCAAAACGTCAAAATATTGCTTTTTTATAAAATTGTGTGTGAAAAGGGCATTTTCACTTCGTTTCGTTTTAGACCAACGCGATTTAAATGACTTTAGACCATTTTCTACGCTCATCAAAATAGCATCGCTACGTCAGACAATGTGTCGACAATCGAAAATATTTTTTCACACCCACATCCGGAAATCCCAGTGCCGTGCGACGTAGACGATTGCGATTGCGATTGCGACTGCGACATAGGAAATTTCTAAAAACAACAGAATTTTGCACAAAGAAAATTTTCATTTTTCATTTTGTATTCTTAAAAAAAAAGAGGGCGCGACAGGGGCGCAAGACTCTTTATTTTCCGTAAAATTTTTATTTTCTGAAATGGAAAATCTTTTTTGCGAAATGCGCAGAAAAAGTTCTTGAAAAGCAGCCAATTTTGCTTTTTATGGCATAAAAGAAAGATAATTTTAAAAATGAAAATAATAATAATTATATTTTCGTTTACAAACATTATGAAATGATAGAAAAATATCACATGCTGGCTGCTGGCTGCTAGCTGCTGCCTTCGAGAAAAATGACCGACTTATTCATCTGAGTTTTCGTAAATATTTATAAAAGTGCTTGGCCGCTTCTTTGTCTTTGTTACAGAAGATAAACAATTTTTTTTTTAATGTAAATTCAGTATCTTTTGTTGTTGTTGTTGTTGTTGTTGTTGTGAGTCTTGTTTAAAAAGAAATTTTTAATTACGTTTTTATTTTGCATGGAAATGTTTTTAATTCGAAAAAGTACTGCACTCAGAAGATAAATGTGGCAGGCAGTTAACCGGAAAGGTATGCCGGTTTCATTAAAAAATCCAAGGATGCACAGCAAGGTTTATACACGTGAAGAGTTCATAAAATTAATGTATCATTAAAATTATTGTTAAATTAAAATATAATTAAACACAAAAAAACACTTTCTTATCAAAATGAGTAGTTACGAATGGCAGCTCGTTTTTTATAAGACTCAAGTAGTAAGAAATGTGACTGACTGTAGCAGTTTAAGATATGTCGGTCCAATAAGGTAACAAGAATTTTGTAAGTCATCTTTTATGAGATTTAGCCTGTAAGCAGTGCACCCACAGTATATATATTTTGGACAATCTTGATAACTATAGTAAGTTTGGGTAGAAATACCATTTTCGGTTTAAAGGAATCATCGTGACGTTTTGTAAGTCCCCTCCATAATACTTAGTTTATAAGCACTGGATCCATCTCAACTTAATCTGGCTAACTAATCATTGTAATTTTGTATAGAGATGTCACTATTCTGCCCTAGATAATAACCTTTCTATTTTGCAAATCATCTTCAATATGCCTAAGTCTGTAAACAGTGGACCAACCACATATATGAGACAGTCTGGCTGACTATGCGAGTTTTGGGTAAAAATTATTTGCGAATAAATACCTAATAGACTTGATCTGTTAGAAGAGAACCCGTTGTGATACTACAGAAAAATTTTGAGGCAATCTGACTGCAGTAATTTTGAATAAAGACACATCTATTTCAAATTAAAAACTACGGTGACTTCTTATATATTGTCTTCCATTAAAATTTTTGTGAGAAGTAGGTCCCTTGTAATTCCATAAAAAAGCCAAAACACAATCTAGCTAAATAGAGTAATTTTAAAAAGGTTTTCCGGAACAAAAAAACTATGCCATTTAAATTAAACAGACAATTACTTTAATATACACTTAGAAGATGTGTACTTCAACAGTAAATGTTAAAGGTTCTTTATTTCACCAACTTATTGGCTCTGCTTTTATTAGGACTATCTCAATGACCCGGAACGTATTTCGATTAACCAATGAAGTTATCAGTATAGCACTCAAAATAGCTAACTATAGTAATTTTAGAAGAGTTCTTCAGATTGGAAAATCCCTAAGCCATTTTCATAAAGCGTGTATTGCCGGCAATCGTTGTTGTTAGCATTTTTGACTAACTCATTGCTCTTATAACCTTATAGGTAGTATTTTTGACGAACTTATTAACCCTTTCATTATCACGACTAACTTAAAACCCGAAACCATTTTGATTATGATCATCTTTTGTATTCACAGAGTCCTTCTGGTGAGTGTGGAATGATAATTGAGCATATAAGGTACACTGTCTTCTTTAACAATAATCGTTGATTATTCTATTTGTGTAGTTGGTTTGCCTACATCGTTTGTTTTACATCGTTTGTAGTCACTGTCCCACAGTGATCAGGAATGTCTTTATGAACCGGAAAATATATTCATTTAACCAATTAATGCTTAGACATCTGAGCAAATAGCTTTGACCAAAGGTATATGACATTCCAATTTAAGTTCAGATAGATACCAACGAGAAATACTGAACAAAAACAAAACTTGTAAAGAACATATCCTCTTTTTCATCCTATGCCCCACAACTTCAACAGTAGTCTTAAAGGTTCTACATACATTTTAAGTAAAGATAAAGAGGTACCCAGTAATATATAACATGTCATATCTAGATATAACTGCCATAACTAATTGAATTATCGTCCATATAGTTGCCAGAAGGGTCATTGTAAACCAGAACCCATTTCCTGTTAATTAATTAATATTTTGACGTTATATTTCCAGATATAAGCCATTCCCAATCAAATTAGAATACTCTGAAAATAGTATCTTGAAACTTTATGACCGCTTGGCTTTCACTATAAATATAAATATTGTCAAATATCTTATTATGATAAAGCCATATAATTGCTAATTGGCTAACAGCAACTTTTGCCTTGAACACATTATACCTAAGGTATAAGAAATGTGAGCATATATACATATATGGCCCATTTTAAAAGTGTACGTAAACCACTATTTCATGAAAAGGGATTCACGGGGTAATGCTCAACCTCCTCTACCTTACATGTGATAGATCAATGGTATGGTATGGGGACATGTATGTATATAGACAGTATATGATTTTAATGCAAAAAAACTTTTTTTATTAAATGATAAATATATAATAAATAATACTGGTTTTTGTTTTCTTTTCCTGTCCCGCTTCCTGATTGCGTTCCAGCACCTTATCAAAGTGTAAATGAAACGTAATTACATTTCAACAGATAAAATTATTTACTAGACTTTCAGACTAGTCTAGCATAATTGAATAATTGATCAAAATAATTTTTTTTTTCTGTTTTCCTTTAGTTAAAATAATTATTTTTTTTTTTGATATTTTGAAGTGCTTGAAATAGAAATGAAAACACTTGACTGAAGTCTTAGTGCGCAGAAGAGTCAACGAACGCACTGCGGAATATCCCAAATTTGACGTATTTTGCAATTTTCTTCGCGGCGTACTTTTCTATGAAAAAAAAAAAAATAAAATAAAAATAATTTTCTCCTTTTGAAAATTGCTTCTTTTTTTTCTTTTGTTTTTTTGTTGTGAAATAGAATAATTCTTGCACTGATTTTTCATCGATTATTGTTTGTTTTTGTTCTATTCAAAAAAAAAAAAAATTTATTGTTTTATTGAGCAAATTCGGAAGTGATAAGATTGTCTGTACCCAGAAAGGTGCAGTTTCCCAAGAAAACAATATAAAAATTGATGAATAAGCAATTGTTTTAATTGATTTGGACTTAAATTCTAATTAAAATGAAAATTTTATTTTAAAAAAATTAACAAAATCTAATAAATTGTTTTTTTTTAATTTTTTAGTACATTTTCAGTACACTATCACAATTGACTTGCAGTTATTAAAATTGAAACAAAAATTCCTGCAAAAATCCATACAAAAATCCACACAAAAATATAAACTAAATCCATACAAATATCTCCTACATTCTCGATCTATATAAAAAAGTGCAAATTAGGTTTGATAATTATAAGTGTGAATGCAGTATTTAACATCATACATAATGTATAATGGCGTACACAATGTGAAGGTTTGGGGTTTGAGCCCTCACTAAAATATTTCAATTCATTTTATATACTTATATATATTTATTTTATATATTACACTAGACAGATAATGAACTTTTTAAAATAAATATTTTTATATGAATTTAAAATTAATTTTAAACAACCTTCTCTTAAATAGGTTTCTGCAAATGCCACTGATAAAGCAGTGATAATACACAGGGATGTTTCCAATTACTTAAAATAAACAATCCATAAAAACTGTGAATTATTTTCCAAAAACTCCACTTATTAGTCTCTTTATATAGAATTATAATTCGCAATAAACAGGGTATAAACTCCCAATCGAGCGGTGCATCGCGATCATAGTTGATCTTTTGTGTTGCTGTATATAGGAACATAGATTTTTTTAATTCGATGTTTTTATTTGAACTTTTAAACTATATTTTTAAAGAATCCCCTTTTAAGAGAATCTCTACAGATGTCACTGATATAGGAAAAGTCATATATTGAACATGGATTTTTTTAATTAGATGCTTCTATTTGAACTTTCAAGTAATACTCACCTTTCAAGTGAGTCTCTGTATATGTCACCGATAAAGAAGAAGTCAAACATAGGGATTTTTATCAATTAAGAATTTTTACATGAACTTTGAATAAGTTTGCAAAAAACCTCACCTTAACGAGGTCCACTGATAAGAAAAAGTAATACACAGGGATGTTTTCTATGTTTATATGTTGTTTGAATTAGTTTCTAAAAATTACTTCTTGTGAGTTTCTCTATAAGTCATTGATAAAAATAAAGTCTTACATAGACTTTATGTTTTCTAATTAATATTTTTATATATACTTTAAATTAGTCTTCAAAAACCGCCCTTGGGAGTCTCTCACCTTTGATAAAAAGATCATTCCCATAATTTTTTTAATATAATGTTTTTATATAAACCTTGATTTTTGTTTGAAAATCCCCTCTTATGTGTTTACGCTAAAAAAAAGTCATTTCCACTATTTTTTACTTAATTGTTTTCATAAAAGGTTTCACTAGTTTTCTTAAATCGCCCCTTTTAGGTTCCCCCCCATTGATAGAAAGGACATTCCCATAATTTTTCCGATCAGGTGTTTTCATGTAATCTCCTACTAGTTTTCATAAATCGCCCCTTAACTAAAACTCTGTGTACGCCACTGATAAAGCAGAAGTCATTCACACATTAGTAAAATAATTTTAATACATCTAACCTTGCATTAATGGGTCTAATATATATTTAACCCCTTCACTAAAAGTCGTTGCCATTGTTATTGATAATTCCATATTAATCAGTTGACCTACATTAAACATAACAAAAGCCTATCTAATTGCTTTTAAAAGAAAAATAACAAATAAAATCCGATTTATGTTAAAATTGTCAATACACAACTAAAGTCAACCCAAACATTGACTCATCTGGGTTTGCAGAACTACGGGTTTGTTGCGCCTTTCCCGTGTGGTTTCGAGATAAGATAAAACGCAATGAAATTATTGATAATTTTTCTTTTGTTCATAAACTTAAACTTTTGAATATGGAATCAAAACAGAAAAATGAAATTCGAAATTTAATTGCAAAAGAAAAATTATAAACATAAAATATTTTTAACTAAAATATAAACAATCGTGAAGAAGCAAACGACCTTTGGCAAGGTTGCGATCGACGCAATAAACCGATCGTCTTGCACTCATCAACCATCATCCAATGTGAATGGTTAAATGCCAATCGAGTTGGTTACAACGCCACTGCCGCCGTGTTACCCACCAGTGGCCGTGACTTACAAGTTTTGTGTTATAAACTTTTTGTGTAATTATGTTAATTTTTTTTTCTACTACTATTATTCATTTAAAGATTTCAGTATTTCAATTATTTCAACAGTTCGTTTGAGATAAGATTGAAAATTTTTATATGCAATGAGTTTTGTGAGGCGCATTTTTGTAAAATGCGTAGTCTTTTTTCCTAATACAGTGGGGAAAATCACGCAATTGCTTGGAAAAAATTAATTCATTAGAATAAAAATAAAAAATTTCATTATTAATTAGATGGCAAAAAATTTATTTACAAAAAAAAATTTATTATTAATTAAATTTTAATTAATAATTGTGTTTTTGAAACGGGGTAATTAGTCAATTGCGTTTCAGTACTCTGAAGGTGACTATAGACTATAGTCGACATAATGCCGTAAATAAAAAATTGTTTAAAAACTAATGTTTTAAAGAAAATATATTATTTAACAATTCACCAC
>NC_051846.1:148978163-148996266 GCF_002237135.1 Teleopsis dalmanni | reverse complement strand
AAGGCAAATGAAATTACAACTCGCTACTTGATATGTTTCCTCAAGCGTTAATGAAAGCCAAGTAAAAGCCTTTATTAAGCGAACACGTAGCGTATGAGTGGCTTTTTGTAGAAAAAATCTATTATAGGATATTATTGTAGGCTTTACAACTTTAGACTCATAATTACGTCTTCTATTAATATTATTTATATTATTTATAACTAAATATTGCATTAAAGTGCATTTCTGCAATAGATATTTGCTTCCATTTGTGGTTTTGATATAAGTAGCTAAAGCACAAATTGCTTATGTACTGATAACAACTTAGAGGATAAAATCAAATTTCCTTTTAATAAGACGACTTAAAGTCAAATAGAAAAGTTCTAGTAATTCAATGAGAGTTTATTATGGATTGCACTTTGCAATCCACAACCGCAAAGAGATTATTTACATTTGAACTGGTTAGGAAAGTTACACTGAATTATAGAGCCAATCCATCTTCCAAGCACTCAAGTCTTTATGAAGTTGTCAGTGCTCAATTTTCAACTTTACACAACAAATTACTATAATCTTGGTTAGGTTATATGTGTTAGATAGATAACAAATTAAATTATTTCAGTTTTACTCTTCTACCATAAATAAATTTATTACAAAATTTAAATGGATATTATTGGTTAGATGGAAAAAATTGAAATTGGTTTTAATTCATAATTCTCTGGACAAATTTTTAAAATAAAAAAGTCGTTTCTTATTAAATAATATTTTTTTGCAAAAAATAAAAATAATAAAAACAAAAATAATAAATTAGAATAAAAATAATTATCATTATTTCTTTATAAGAAGAATTCAACACCAAATTCTAGGAAGTTTTGTTAAATATTTGAATTTAAAAATCGATTATAATTAGATATTTTAAAGTATTATGCAGTTTTTACTCATTTTTAATAAATTAAATAATTTATAATATTAATTAGCAATACTGTAGTAGTAAAATAAAACAAAGCTCACTTAGTAGATATATAATAATCAATTCAATTACAACTAATGGATTTTAAAATGTAGAAATGTAAAAGACAAGCTCCAATTAATATATACAATTTAAAAGACTTTATCAAGGTTAATAATTACAAGTATAGTACTCTTTAACTGCCGACTGCTGCCTCATGATTTAACTACTACTACCACTACTGCTTGACTATAAAACTGCTTCACCGCACTACTTCTACTTGATTGCTTAACTTAACCACTGCTACTTCTTGACTATAATATATAACTGCTTGACCGGCTTTCACATAAATGTATAATCTAATACATAACATATAATGGATATTTGAAAGAACCGATCAATCTTAAGCAAGTAAAATGTTTAAATATAGACTAGTCATACCAAAGCATAATGGAAAGATGCAACATAGACCAGAATGAATAGTTTTTGGAATTTTTATCAGCAATCTTTAACTTCCCTATTAGACGTCCTTATAAAAACAATCAGTTAATAGTCTATTAGAACTTAAGCAACTTGGCAAAATTATGTTAAAATATTTCACTATTAAAGTTTGAGTGATACAATAGGGCTCTTCTGGCCGCAATACCGGTTGTTTGGCGATATCACGACAATAGTTTTTTATCAAAGTTTAAAAAGTAATAATAATAATTCTTGTCATCATCTCAAGCAGAAATCTCCAGAAAATAAACTCCTTTATCAACTAAACATATCGGTTTTAAAAGTTGATTCATGGCTAGGTGTATGATATCAAAACGAGACAGTTTGTATCAAAGAGAAACTTCTGCGTTAGTAAAAACTATCAGCTAGAACTAACTCAACATCAACTAAAGTATTTTTAGTAGAATTTTTAGAAAATCATTTAATTTTCAAATATTTTGAAACATATCACAGCTACATTCTAAATTACAATCTATAGCCTTTGCAATGAAGTAATTTTACAGCAATGAAATATTTGATATATAACTGATCAGACCTTGTAAGTACATGCAATATCAATTGATATTCTAATTTTTGTGTCATTCAAGTTAGCTAGAGAAGTGCCTTATTATGGCACTTCTATCGACTTCTTCAGAACTTCTTACTTAAAGAATAAAATTAATTTCTCGGACAAATACAAAAATTTTTAATCATGGGCAACTATAGTGTAAAGTGGGCTAAATCTAAAATAACATATGTGCATATATTTATTTATTTGTAGATATTGTGGAGAATCCAGAAATCGTCATTCTGTCAAATAAACATGGTTCTGATCACAGAAAAATTTTTGAAGGAATAAATGATGCAACAGTCGTATTGTTTAGTGAGGATTTTAAGATAAAAATCCGGTGCCTTGCAATTTACTTTGAAAATTGCTTTCACAATATTAAACGAAATAACACACAGCAACTCCTTCACTGTATCGAACCTGCTTTTTTAAACATCAATCTATTCTGTTCCTTTTTTTTTGAAGTTTATAAACTCATTTTACATATTGGGTGGCTCATCAAATATGGATGAATTTATTTTGAAATGTTCCCCCATTAGTCTCTTTCATTGCAGTGTGGATTTTGTTTGATTAGTATTCAAATTTTTTAAACCACTTCAACCGCAGGTGAAATATAGCATTTTGCAACACTGCTCCATTATAATGTTTTGCGGCATTACTAGATTTATTATAACATACCGGGATTTCAAGTATAAAAAATGATTCTTCTTTAAAGAACCTCTGGGCTCTAATAATAGTTTAAACATTGTGCAAACACACTACTGCCATCAAATATCTGAAGAAAATTTTTTTTAATAAATTGAAATATAAACGCTTCCAAATAGACGTAAATCAGCTATTTTTAGGATAACTATGGTTACAGTGTGGTAATATCAACATTGTAAAGAGTGTCATCCTATGCAGTTCTATTCATCCTATTCAATTGAACTATTTAACATATACCCCTTACATATGTTTAAAAACAAAGTACATTACGATATGTAAGGATATCAGCATTATCATTTATAGCAGGCACGTAGCACAGGAGAGGTTAGAACTTCAGCCGAAATGAATCGAAGTAATATTAATCGAAGTAGTGTTAATAATAATAAGTATGCATCATTTATTATTAATGCATCATTAATACATTAATGATTGATTATAAACAAAAATAAAGTCCATTAAGCATTTTATCTAAAAACAATCCAGGCACTAACCACACCTAGGTGTCACAGGACCTTTTGGGACGACTCCCTCGGACGCCCTAAACGTGATACCTATCGATCTTCATATCAAAAACATAGTTTGCAATAGCGCTATAAGACTAAAAGTAGCAGGATTCTAAGTAGTCGTAGTCGAATTCTATGTACAGTTCCAATCTGTCTGTATAGGATGACATGATGTAGTTTATCGTCTGTTTAAATTTTTGTTTGTATTTAGATTCTTATCAGCTTACAGACCCGAACAATTAAACGCATGCCAACATTTTTAAATAAATGCGTTTAATTGTTCGAGTCTGTAAGCTGGTAAAATCTAAATACAAATGTATAGGATGACATCGGATTATCTGAATCCGTGCATAGACTTCAAATGGAATTTTTAGACAATATTCCCTACAAGAAATCAGTGGAAAAGGAAAAATTTCGAAGCAAACTACGATATTTCAATATATACAGATGGCTTGAAAATGAACTGAGGGGCAGGAGCAGGAATCTTCGTACCATCTGAAAACATAAATAACTCTCCTAGGTTACCTAATGAGGCTACGTTTTTTTAGGCTGAAATCCTAGCAATTAGAGAAGCCTGTTGGCAAATTGCAAGCCACATCGAGGACAGATGTAGTGTTGCTATTTTTATTGACAGCCAGGCAGCAATTAAAGTCCATGAATCTTTCATAATAAAATCAAATATATTAAAGGAATATAGAAAAGCAATCGACGAGCTAAATTGGTTGGCTGATATCACCCTCACCGGAGTTCCTGCACATAGAAACATCGTGAGGAACGAAAAAGCTGACAGTTTAGCCCGCTCTGGTGCCTCCCTAGATGTGTCCCTGGCAGTACCAGTTTATATTACCCTGGAGACCAAAATAATAAATAATAATGCATTTTTTTAAAAAGTTTCAAACATTTTCAAAAAAATAATACCCAACTGTACTGTGAGATAAGGATCCAAAAACTTAAATTAGTATTTTTAATAACATCCTTTTTATGTATTTGCCATTGATTACTACTTGATTTGTCATAGTATAAAATCTATTTCACTCAACAAAATGTAGTTTTCAAAAGAGGTTTCTGCCATCATTTAATAATATTTTCCAAATTTATATAATGTTATACAACAACAATACATATAATATTAATAATAATGTACAACAGTAAATAATGTGTTGATATAACCCAATATGTGGCCCAACTAAACTGACCCCTTTCCCTGTCAATCTCCATTAGCATAATATCATTGAAGAAGATGTCTGCAAGGACCTTTCATTGTACTAGCATGCAATCCTCTATATGTACACAATATGTATATGTCCCACAATGAATTCTTCATGATAAATCTCAATTGAATTTGTGCTTACCTTCTTATCCAATTTTATTTCGCAGGACATCTCAATGTTCCGTGAATTTTTGCTAGTAAAATTGATAAATGCTGAAAAGGCAACATTTCAAACGCCAACATTTTCGCAAAAACGTGAAAGAACTTTGGAAATGTTGATTAAGGATTTACATGAGGACTACGTGGGCGACAGCAAATTGGTAAGTTCAGTCAACATAGAAGGTTTGAAAGCATTGCACATTGTACTCTGGCATTTGTGGTGCATGCGATGCAGTTGCATTGCTTTTATGGCAGTGCATGCAGTACATGCAGTACACAAAACTCAATGCAGGGAAGTGCATATTTAAGCGTCTATTAACCCAACAGCCAAAATGTAAATGTTGGTAAACAATTATTGTGCAATCCCGTGAATATCAATGCACACGAATTTTGTGTGTGGGCGTGTTAGAATATTTGCCACATTTGCCACATTTGCCACAATTGCCACACCACACGAAAGTAATTAAGAGTCCTGTTTGTAATTGAAATAGAACAATAGTAAAAGTTTATGTTAACTAACAATTTCATTTGCAGAACATGCTAAATAGACGCGCCTTCTCTGAAGTGCTCTACGACGTGCCAAGAACATCAAAGCTGAAGGAGGACGCAAGGCAAATAGAATTTGTACGCATTGGACAAGCACTTAAGCTGGAAGCCATTGTACGCGGTGATGCACCCACTAGCATTGCTTCAGCGAGTCCTTGTACTATATTTAAAAACCCACCTTGGGGCCCTGATATATTTTACCCCACATTTCCGCACAGAGGTACGCTGGCTGGTGATTCCTTTGGCAGCAGTGATGAATGTTTGTTTATTGCAACTGATGATGGCACCTTCCTGATGAAAGGTAAATTAAATTACAGGTTACAGCTAAGCTAAGCTAACTGCAATTCATACATTTTATTTGTATTTTTATGTTCCGCAGAAGATCAATCACATCAGCTTATTTTTGACAAGACTTTTTATGTGCGGCAGTTGAATGTTTTGGAGGAGCATGGTTTGGTTTTGATACGTGGCGGCTCAGTCACCAACCGCGATTCGCATCGTGTACATGTTTTTCGTTTGCGTGAGTTTCAACCAAAATGTGCAGAGGAGTCATTCAAGTGTCGCAGTCGGGCGGAGGTGAAGGATCGCCGCATTGACAGGACACGCGGTTGTCATTTGTTTGCTAGCTCGCGTGTCAATGGTGGTCATTTACGCTTAGTGGTCGCTGTTGGCAAAAAGTTGCAGTTATTCCAATGGAAACATACGGCTGCATGGGCTTCGTGGTGTTCGGAAAACGATACAGAAACAGCTGAAGGTTTCATTTTTCAAAAGGAAATACAGCTGAGTGAATCGCCGTCGATTATTACGCCATTAGAAGGACCAACAAATACAAATGCTGGTGGTTTTATTTGTGTTGGATATAGGCAAGTGGAGAACAATTCCATTTCGAATTGTTTAATAATAAAAATGAATCCTTTTGTTGCTTTTCTGTTTGCTTCAGGTATCATTATGAAGTTATCTGTGATCAAACTGGTACAATTACACGTTTACACGAAGTGGAACCATCAAAAAGAAGTCAAGCACAGCTTACAGATGCAATTGAACTATGTGACGGCCTAGAAACTGAACTACTGCTGTGCTATAATCGTAAGTAGAGAACCAGTCTCAGAAGATATATATAAAAGTATGTTTTAAGAAAAATTATTATATACAAAATACATATTTTCAAAAAATTTATTTTAAAACTCTAGTACACATTTATGTTATTTTAAATAATAATCAAAAATATTATAAAAAAATAATTAAAAAATATAATTTAAAATCCAAGAACATTAAAAAATAATTAAATATATATGATATAAAAAATTAAAACATAATAAAGGATGCAAATTGAAATAAAAGTTAAATAAAACTAATGAATAAATAAAACAAAGTATATATAAATAAATAATATATATAAATAATGTATAAAAAGCTATAGGAAATAATAATTACAAATAAACAGTAATAAATAATATTATATAAAATAAATCTAAGTTATTGATAAATATAACCCATAAAATTCATAAATAAGTGTATAGAGTCAGAGCCTTTTGTTTTTTTTATTTATCTTTAATTCCATTATAATTCGATATTAAATTTGATTTTAACCTCAGTTACTACAGTTGTGATTATTTTATTTAGTAGAAACTGTTGTATTTAATGCAAAGGTTTCGGGAATAGTGAAATGTGATAAAAAAAATTTTTTATTTATTTGTTATTAATAATTTTCTTTTAAATAATATATTAAATAATACTCACTTCCGTCATAACTGAAGTTATATATAAAATATATATTATATATAAATATATATTAAATATAAAAATAAAATATTTAAAATATTTAGACTTGACTCTGACCTTAAAAAAAATGTAACTAATTATAAATATATAGAAATTTCATTGTTATAATGCACTACTGTCAAAACTTTTCAATTATAATTAATAAAATAAAAAATTTTATTTAAATAATGTAATAAAAATACCTCTCCATTAAAAACAATAGTTTATATTAAGAATTTAGTTTCTTTCGTCAAAACAGACGTTAAAATTCAATTTAATGAAAAGAATAAAATTATAATAAACAAAAAAATAATAAATAAAAAAAAAATAAATAGTTAATAAAATAAATTAATCCGCAATAATGGAAATTGAAATTTAATAAATTTAGTTAGTGAATAATAATATATAAATGTTTTAATATATAATATATATATTATATGTATTATATATATTATATACAAGTGACATTAAGCTCTCTCCCAACATCATTAAATTGAACAAAAAAGAACTTGCTGCGCTAAGCAGGTAAAACCTTTTTTTAGTCAGTAGAAGTTAAGCTTGCATCGTGCAAAGTACTAATAAAGTTTTCATTTAAAAAATAAAAAAATCGTTTTTATTGAAAAATTGTCACTTACAATTATATATATTAATATATAAAAATAAAATATTTTTTATATATATTATATCCGGCTACAGGTCACCTTTTTGTAAAAACTGGGTCTAGAAAAAAATTCAAAACTTAAAAATAAAAATTAAATAAAATTTATACGTTATAGTAACAAATAAAAAAAAATAAATAAAAGCAATTTTTTAAGTAAATAATATTCAAAAACCTTTTTATTTGTAAAATAGTCCTCTTTCTTCATAATTGACTTTAAAAGTTATATATTATTTTCTATATTTTTATTTTTATATATTTATTTTAATGTTTTATATTTTTCTTGAATATTTTATTTATATTTTTTATAATCAATTATTTCATAATAAATTATTTATTTTTTTAAGAGTAACAATAATTAGCAAACGAATATGATTATAATGACATTAAATAAAAATAAATCTTTTAAAAACATATATAATAATTTTAAAAATAAAAAAAATTTTATGTAAAATTAAAATAAAGAAATGAAAAAATAATAAATATTCAAAATTATTATACAAAATTAATGAAAAATATAAAACTATAGCGTAATATTTTTATCTATTCACAAAACATTTTCATTATAAAAGTATTAAAAGGAATTTAATGTAAATAATTGTATTAGATTAAAGAAAGAAGTCAATATATAAAAAAAAATATTAAAAGAACTTAATACAAATTAAATGAATATTTATAATAAAAAAAACAAATATATACAATATTAAATGAAAGAATTAATAAAAATAATATTAGTATCAATGTGAAAGGTAAATAACGAGTTCTTTATATCAAATATAATAAAATAGTTTTTTTAAAATATTGTTTAAAAACCTTATATATTTATATTTTATAAAGTAATTATATTTTATAAAGGATTTTTATATTATTTTATTATATTATATTTAAATATTTTTATATACTATATTATTATATTTATTTATATTTATATTAAAAAATTTATTTATTTTAATTTGCTAAATAAGCTCTAACGTATTTTATTATAAAATTTAAATATATTCCATAGAGAGGTATTTCGAACAGTATTAAATCACAACAGCAAAATTTTATTATTTTATTAATTAATTTAATTTTTGGCAGACCATACAGCTGTTTCGAGTATTGTCAAATACCCATCTTCAGTGGTCTTGGAATTAATTGAATATTGTTCGAAATATCTCAAAATTATTATTTAAAATTATTTCTAATACTATGTTTGTTAAGACATAATAGCAAATTTTTAATTAAGAAGTAATCACAATCTTTATATGTTTTTATTTTATTTTATTTTATATTTTATTAATACGTCAACTAACGTTTATAGTAATCATCAGGATTATTATTCTTTACTTTCATATAAATTTCATAGGACTTTAATAATGTTAAAATATATAAATTTATATAATATATGTATTATTAATAACTAATATTAAAAATCAATTTACCATACATCCATTAAATTATTCTATAACTCTGAATTACAGATACTTGCCACTTCCAAAAACTGAATCAAAAGGATGGCACCACAAGCGAATTTGATTTTCATTGGAATACTTCGCCAACATCAGTTGTGTGTGCATTTCCCTATATACTGGGTTTTACCTCGGACTCAATGGAAATACGACTACTTGTTAATGGTAATTTAGTAGACACAGCAATAATGCCAGAATTGCAAATGATCACATCGAAAAGAGATATATTCTTTGTCAGCACGGCACCTGAGATACGCTCAAAAGAGTTAAATATAAAGGGACTGCAAATCAATGAACTCACACCAGAACGTCGTCTAGTCACAACACCAAGTGAAACTTCATCTAGCGAAGAGCTGACACGGGACAATTATGGTGATTTGTCCAGTGTTTGCAGTAATATGACCAGCAAAGATATACCAATAAATCCAGAACATGAACTAACCAATTTACTAGAAATACCAAATGCAACAGGACAATTGCCACAAATACAACGAGCGCGTTCCTTGCAAAAAACAAGTAATATAATGGAAGAGAAGCCATTTATAGCCAAAAGTAATTCCTGTGGCGACTCATATCAGTCAAATAACACTGCTCTACGTAGTAATTCCATATTGGATCAACAAACTATACAACTACAAACAAGTGTACCACCGAACTCCCCCAGAAATAATACCAACAACACCAAATGTAATCAACACTCCCCAATGTCTCCAACGAAACGTAATTCTAAATATCGTAGTCTCTTCAATAGCGGCAACAACAATAATCACAATAACGGCAACAGCACTGAGGGTTACTCAAGCTCACCGGATCGTTGCAAGCCACTACGCGTATATCGTATACCACTGACTAAACTAACCGGTGCACACTCTCAATTCCACATGCACTCATTCAATACCAGCACACAGTCGCAGATACCATTGAGTTCTCATGGCCTTACCATGAAACAGAAATCTATTGATGTACAATTACCTCTTAGTCAGGTTAGTGAAGCTGTACTCCAGGAATGACAAACAAATCAATATAGAAACATAACACAGGGCTCACAGCCAAAATATAGGGAAAGGCGCAAATCAATTGAAATTAGAGATTTTGAAGACAATAAATTCAATGAAGAAGATGAGAGACGTTTAGAGATATTGATGCTTCAAGATGAGGATGCGGATGCGGATGCGAATGAGAATGAAACTGAGGACTTGGCTACACAACAACAAATAGATTTCAGTGTGTTGCTGAAACAGGAACTGCGCAGGTTTCAAGAAAATCAAACAAGACAAAATTGAATAGAAAACTTTTAATATAAAGTAAAATAACATTTAAATTAAAAAAAAATAATATTAAATAATTAGACATTCATCAAAATACAAATTTTCAAATGCTGGCCAATCTGAAAAGCTAAGCATGCATGTACCTAAAGTGTAGGGTGTACACATATGTCGAAAGGACAATTCAAATTGTGGTAAACAGGATTCTGTTTTATATATGAAAGTTACATTATTTGATATTTTATGCAACGTTGATATTAAAAAATATTCTATAAAATATGAGAAGTATTTCAAAAATACAATATATAAAGAAAATTAAAATAGACAGAGAGAAATATATATATTTAAATAAAAAATTAAACTTTAATAAATAATAAATAAAAATATTACATACATATATATTTACAAATATAACATTACATAGATGGCATATTGAAATACATTAAAAAAAGCATTAAGATTTAATTGTATCTAATAAACAAAATAACTTCTTGATACCTTTATTTATCTTTGAAATATCTATTTAATTATTTATTTTAATTTTTTTCCGTTTTTGATTCTTAGCTAAGATATTGAGGTTATTTTTACACTATTAGCTTTTAATAACAAAAAACATAATGGACATAAAAATGGAATAATCTGGCACTTATCAATTAAAATTAAAAATTTTTTAAAAATTAAAATTAATAAACAAGGCTTTTCTATTTAATAAATATTATTTCAGTTTTCTGATATTAACCATAGAATTATCCTACTAAAATACAATTTATTTAATTAGCCAGAATTTAATAAATCATTAAATAAGAATTTAGTAATTATTTTAATTATTACTAAAAGAATTAAGTAATTTCTTCCTACAAAATCATTTTTCATAAATAAATTATTTATTAAGCTTATTATTTAATTTATTTACTATAAATTTCATAATAAAAATATATTGAACTAAACTTTAATATACTATTGATTTTAATTAACAAAACTTTAATTGATAAAATACATAATAAACTTAAAATTATACATACCTATATATATTTATATATATATATAACTTATTTACGCATATTTAAGTATATATATAAATATATATGTATATATATATCTTATTTAAATATATTTTATAAGTATAATTTTCTTTATTGAAATATATTTATATATATGTTTATTTTATATATATTTATTTATATATACATGCAACTTATTTAAACATATTTAAATATATAAAATGTATGTATATATATATATATATGTTTTATATATATCTTATTTAAATATATGTTTTTTTTAATGTATAATTTCTTTATTGAAGTAATTATATATATTTTACTATCATATATATAATATTATATATATATATATTTATTTTATTCTTATAAATATATATACATTCAACTTATTAACATATTTTAAACTATACAATATATGTATATAGATATATATATATATTTATATATATATTTATATATATCCTTATTAAAATTTATTATTTAAGTATTAAAATTTCTTTATTGAATATATTTATTATATGTTTATTTTATTATATATTTATTTATATATACATGCAACTTATTTTAACATATTTAAATATATAAATGTATGTATAATATTATATGTTTTATATATATCTTATTTAAATATATGTTTTTTTATGTATACATTTCTTATTGAAGTTATTTAATTATATTTAATATATTATATATATATATATAATATTTATTTAATATATATAAATGATTATACTCAACTTATTAAACTATTAATATACAATACTGTATAGATATTTATATATATATGATATATATTATTATATATATCTTAATTTAAATTTATTTTTTAAGTATAATTTTCTTTATTGAAATATATTTATATATATGTTTATTTTATATATATTTATTTATATATACATGCAACTTATTTAAACATATTTAAATATATAAAATGTATGTATATATATATATATGTTTTATATATATCTTATTTAAATATATGTTTTTTTTATGTATAATTTTCTTTATTGAAGTATATTTATATATATTTTAAATATATATATATATATATATATATATTATTTAATTATATAATATATATCATTCCAACTTATTTAAACCTATTTAAAATATACAAAATATATGTAATTATATATAATATATATATTATTATATATATCTTAATTTAAATTTATTTTTTAAGTATAATTTCTTTTATTGAAATTATTATATATATGTTTATATATATATATAATTATAGTTTATTATATTTATATATATATATATTTTATTTATATATATTAATATATTTATTTATATATATTTATTTATATATATATAAATATTATATACATGCAACTTATTTAAACATATTTAAATATTAAATATATGTATATATATATATATATATTTTATATATATCTTATTTAAATATATTTTTTTTATGTATAATTTTCTTTATTGAAGTATATATAAATGAAGTCAACTAACTGCTACGTAAGCTACTATTTAATATATAAAAGTCATATTAATAAAAAAAAGTAGTTAATAATATATATTAATATAGTTAATAGTTAATATATTAACTATCATAAAGGTTTATATGAAATCAAAATAAAAATGCCTCTAGCAAAGCTATTTTAATTCGAATTTACAAAAAAAAATCATTTCTGTACCTTCTAATAATTTTAAATTTAGTTTAAATTATTTATACTAAAATCTTATATATGCTATTAAATTTTTATATATTATTATATATAAATAATTTTGAAATTATTTTCTACTTAATAATTATAATCATTTGATATATAAAATAATCTAATAGAAAGAATATAAATGAAATTAAGTTTTTAACAAAAATTTAACTATATAATTATGTTTTAAATAAAAATTAGATATTTTTTAATATGATGAAACTCGAATTATATGTATTTATTTCTATAAACTAAATAAGGTGAAAAACTTTATATAAATACAGAAAAATCAAACTCTAAACAAATATTTATATATATTCAAAAATAAATATAATAAACTTTTGTGGTAAACTTGATCAAATAAAAATATATTTTATTTAAATGAATAAGTAAATGTTTTATTTAAAAATAATATTAATATAGTGTATAACATAAAACTAATGAATATTTTTTTAAGTATTTAAAAATACTTAAATCTATAGCAATTTAAATTCAATTGCTACCGGACCAAGTAGTTATGGACTTAATTTCTATTACCTCCATTATATATAATTTTTTATTGAATTAATTATTTTAAATTGTTATTAAAATTTATTCCCAATTAAAAATTAATTTTTTTCAGTTATCCTATAAATAATAATTTTTTTTCCTTTATGCAAGGAACTGTAAAAATGAAATATATTCAATTGTCTAGATTTTTATAACACATTGAAGAAAACGTCATAGACACCATAAAGTATATATATTCTTGATCAGCTTAGTAATTTGAGTTCATTTAGCCCTATCCCTGTACTCTGATAGTTTTTGAGCTATTTATTTGAAGCTTTGCATACATACTCTTCGAAAGTAGACCTTGATGATTTGTCGTTTTGATCGAAATCGAAAAACTATGCCCTACAACAGCTACATAAAACTAAACAACCATACCAACATGTGGTATGGTTGAACCAACATGATGCGTCGATTAGGAATATTTTGAGCAGATATTTAATTGAACTCTGGTTATATCAACCAAATTCCCAAATTATTTTTCTGAATTTATAAACGAGAAGCAGAAATCTCGGACGCAGATCATAAGTCAGATCATAATTTTAAACGTCAACATAAATGTCGATGTCTCTCCGAAGTGGGGGTATTTTAGAATGATCTACATGTGTACATACTACATGTGTGTATATGTTAGGAAATCGGGCACACACTATTCTAACGACTATCGATTTGACGGTGCATAATATAATCCACCTCCTCACCACACAAAAAAATTTGTATGTGTTATACAATTATATTACTTATGCTATTACTATATAATATATGTTGAAGATCTCAATCAGATTCAAAATTCTGTGTAAAAGTTCCGGAAAATCCAAAGGATTATCTTTCCATTATCTTTACATTATCTTCACATTATCATAATGTAATAATACATAAAATATTTATTTAATAATAATATAATAGTTTTTTTTGAAAGACTTATAAACCTAAAACATTATATAGTATGGTTATATACCTATAATGGCAATTGCTACGAAATCCCTCAGCTGAATATAATAAATTATGTATAATAATTATTTTCAATTATTTATAATTAATTTTGCAGTGACTGCAAAATATGATTCGAGTGTCAGCTCAGCTTTATTAATGTTCTATCTTCGAATGCCGTTACTGGATCGAATTCAGCAAAAAATTGTTTATGCAAAAATAAAATTTTAGTTGTGACTAAGGCAGTGCGGAGTAGAGAAGCTTAACCGGGTTTGTACGATTCTCTCTAACGCGTCGTGGCGAAGTCCCGTTTTTTAAATTCTACATCAAATGTGTTATTCATGAGTTTAGTTTATATTGAGTTTATGTTTTATTTATTTTTGTGTTTTGATAAATAATTGTGTTTTATTATAAAAAATATACATATATATATAAAGTATATATCTCTATATTTAATGTGTTGAAAAATAGTGTCTTTGCTAACTAAGTGTATCTTTGGAAAAAATAATTTTTTTTATTTGCTTGCAACTCTCGCTTAACGTATGAAAGCTTCAAGCTGTTGACAAATACAAAATGTTGCTGGTGAGTTTAAAACAATTATTTTCTATTATTTTATATGAAATATTAAATTTTATTTATTTATATATAATCAAATACATATGTTTCTAAATACTTGATCAATCTTGAGTGCTAAAAAATTACTAAAAAAATAATTTGTGGCATCGCATCAATGAATAAATAAAAAACAAACAAAAAACGGTATTATTATTAAGCCAATGCAGCTTGTATGAAAGCTATTGACAGCTTATGAGCTTGCATGGCCGTTTGTAGAATTACTTCGTCAACAAATCGCATCACAAAAATGACGCACACAATTAATGTTGCCAGCAATATAACTAATGTTGCCAACAACATAACTAATGTTGCCAGCAATATAACTAATGTTGCCAACAACATAATTAATGTTGCCAGCAATATAATTAATGATGCCAACAATATAACTGATGTTGCCAGCAATATAACTAATGTTGCCAACAACATAATTATGTTTATATACAAATGTGCGCTTCATAAGTACATATTGTAGATGTTTCTGAATGTGAAAGCAAACAGGTCGTTTTTTAAAATCATTCAAATAGATTCACTTATATATTATTTATATTTTTAGATAATAAAATGAATGTTTTACTTTTTTCTAATAATAATTTATTCAGATATTTCTGTTTCGAGTATTACCGATTGTAAGTGATCTTGGAATTATTTCTCATATTTAATTATTTAAATAATTTTTTTAACCTACATGGGTTACGCTCTTATCCTTGTTTCTTAATATATTTTTATTACAAAAAAATTTATAAACATATCATTAAAAAAATATATGTGGTTAATCCAAAAAAGTACGCAAAATTTCTTAATGTTTTTTTAACATTTATTTAAATTTATATTCAACTTTACACTTATTAAATTTTTTTTTTATAAAAATTTCTATTATATACATCTATTATTTATCTGTTGTCCGACTTTATTTTTTATAATTTATCTTTAGTTATCTTCCCAATAAATAATGCTTTCCAATCATCTTTTTGTGAAGGAATCCATGCTTTCACTTATATCGCAATTGAATTAGGTTCTCTTCTTGTTGTAGTAGCCCATAGATATCTATAAAGCAGATAGCATGTAAGGAATTCCACGACGAATATACTGGTTAGGATGTGGATGTGTAATGATTGAATGAGGTTCGGGGAATTAGGGAGTGAGGGTGAATTGCGAATGGGTGAGATTTAAATTCAGTTCTTATGTTAGCTGAAGCGAAAGCTTAATTGAAAGCGTCAACCATATTCTTGAGCCAGTGATAATCCACTTTAATCCAGTGATTACGTCGATTATATTTAAATTATCCTAATAACTGAACACTTGAATCCAGTAATTAGGTGCTTATATGGTATAAATTTGGTATGTGATCTAAAAAGCTAATACAAAAAAGAACCAATGTTGAATGTGGCTTCGCATCAATTGAATTGTCAAAATTTGTCAAAAATTATCAAAAATTTAATTGTGCCCTTTATTTAAAAATTAATATTCAATTTACAACAACTAAATTAGCTAAAATAACCTTGACCATGAATGCCCCGCAATGAACTTGTTAAATTTTGGAGGTCTAATGACAATATGTCTCATTGTTAAAAATAAAGCATGTTATTCTATCATTTTCCGAATCATCATAGCCTTCTGAAATTAAAAATTTTTGGTTGGACTATATTACCAATCCAAAAGAAAAAGAAATTTTAAAATATAGATCTCCATTTGTGTCCATTGGAATTAAAAAAAGTCCTCCAAGCGTCTTAACATTGCTGTATTAAGACTATTAGTTTCTCTTTATGTTGCAGATATTTTAAAGCATAAGCTTTCATCCTAATGCAATCTTCCCATATCCCCAGGCCAAGGTTATAAAAGTAATCATTTTCCAAAAAAGGTTTGATTTGTCTACGTTAAGGACTTGTTTTCAATAAGAGATTTACTGCCTCGTATGTAATTTCGAATCAAGTCTATAATCCTTTTTCCTAAAAGTATTTTGACACAGCCTATGTAAGGAACGAATAAATTGGCTGGAAGATTTATTTTTCCTTTTTTTTCTAATTGCTATGAAAAGGTATAATGAAAATAGATGATATACTATATGTTCTCTACACAATATATTTATTATAGTGGTCGTTGAAGATATGGCCAGTTGTCATGTGTTTCTAATATATCGATTGCTAATAAAGTTTGAGTGATCTATTCAAGAGTAGAAGCTTTTAACAAAACTCAAACTTTCTGTAATTAACAAGAATATATGAAAAGACTGAACTCGAATGTTCTTCCATAACTGAAAGATGTCACATACACTCACGTCAATAAGTGCTTCCAATAAGAGCCAATCGTTCCCGAAACCTTCTCATATAATATGATTTTTTCATGAGATAAAAATTTCTTAAAGCTTCGGCAATCACAACAGCCTTTAAGTTAATCTTGATTAGAATACGATATCTGTACTCAAGTTGGTTCCATTTTATTTACGAAAAGTCTAGCAATTTCATGGAGATTCCCATCAATGATATGCAGACTTACAGCCGTTCAAGGAACCATTGTAGAACTGCGACCGTTTAACATGATAGAGACTTAGAGGTTTAGAGTGCGTAACGACGGTTTATCATGATAGAGGACTTTTCATAGAACTTAGCCACCTTCAATACTACTCCTTGAGCAGCACTTTAAGAAAATTCAAGTTGATTTCTGAGTTTTTTACGATAGTATAATGGACCCTAGTGGATCGTTAGAATTAATCAAAAACTTTTCAGTTGTAACGTCTATAAAAAATACAAAATTTATATCTCTTTGCATGCAAAGAGTCAAACAAAAAGTTTATTAAGTGTCGCTTTAAGCTAAGTACAAATTTTATTTTTTTTACATTAATTAAAAAATTAATTAAAAAATTTAAACAAAGCAAAATAAACTTAATAAAATCATAATTAATATCGGCAATTGGTCCGTTCATATATCATAAAAAGAACTGATGCTTGACTAGAAATACTAAAAGATACTTTCTATTTACATTTACAAACAATTCTAAGGACCTGCGCTCTATGCTTTGCCATAAGGATTATAATTATACATACATATATATATATGTATATAGTATATAACAATTTCTTTACTTTAAGTAATCACAGTAAAAAAAT
>NC_051846.1:148959485-148978063 GCF_002237135.1 Teleopsis dalmanni | reverse complement strand
CTTAAACCTTAAGAGATTTAGACAACTACAGTAATCCCTCCTATCAGCGGTACCATTATAACGCGTTTTCATGTTACACGATTTCAAACCCCCGTATAACACGGGCATTCCCCCATATAACGCGGGAATTTGTGCAGTTCATAATTAGCTACACGTACCTTTGCGCGTGTGTATACAGGGTATACGTTATAGTATACCTCTTATATAGTATAGTATAGTATACCTCTACAACGTGTTAGAGTGGTTCCGCGTTATAGGGAGGATTACTGGATATCTAAATCTGAACCGATCAATATTATTATTACTATGAGTGTTTTCTTCCACAACACACACCTAAAATTTAAATTAAAAGTAAATACATTACAAAACAAAAACAAAATTTTTAAATAAAAAAACATGTTCGTAAATCATCGGTTTTCATACAAGATGTATCTAAAAATTTGTTATTAGAAAAACATGTTCCTAAATAGCCAATTTTTATACGGCGTCAATATAGATACAGAATGATCATGTTAGAACCATCTGAAAACATTTATATATGCGAGAATATGGCCAACGCTAGTGCCGAAAATATAGCCGAGTGTATTAAAGAGTGTGATACCCAATAGCTTAAGCCTGGTTCTGGACAAACCTGAACATAAACACAACAGATATTCTGCTGTCTTTTTCGCGACTTCCAATAAACAATTCCAACAGTTGATACTACAGTGTAAACCAAGCGTGCTCCCATACCCTCCTATGGATCAGTGCCCTGATAGAAGAGATATTAACTTAAATACTCCTGATTTACTTTTGAGTACTAACTCAGAGATTCTATATTTTGAGTAAAATTGCTAAGTAGCCCTTAACCTGGCTACTAAAGACGTTTATAGAAGTAAAGCAGATTACATTCTATAAATTAGCCCTAAGTGCTGAATTTTAAGTAAATATGTTATAATACCTAAATAAAGCTCAAATTTTAATAATAAAAACACATTTCTATTTTGACAATTTATATGGCAGGTACATCTATAGTATATCTAAACTGATATAAATAATTTTATATATTCTCTCATATAAATATGAACAAATCCGCTGTGCTACATTTTTTATGAATATCTTTATTAAAAGTGTAGTTTTCTACATATCCAAATAGGTCCTCTTCAGTTCATATGACAGCTGTGAGATATAGAAATTCAGCTAATCCGAAAATTAATCAAGATCCATTAATTATTCCAAAAATTAAAGGACTGATTTAAACTGAAACAGACTGACGCAAACACCTAACTCGTAAAGCTGATATAGAATATGTATAATATACTTTTTAGATTCTCATAGATCTCACGACGTCTTTTAATGCTTTACAAATATCTTTAAGCCGAAAAATTAATCAAGATCTGCTCCCAAGAAGGATGTGCGCAAAGTTTCATTCAAATATCCCAAAAACTAAGGGATTAATTTAAACTGAAACAAACTGACGGACAGACTTAACCTGTCGAGCTGTTTAAAAATATATATAACACACTTTATATATCCTCGCAGATTCCAAGACACCTTTTAATCTATACTGATGTTATACCCATTCCGTGATAATTTTATTTCTAATCAATAAAAATATTCTAGAAAGTTTATCTGAGCTATTAGCACACTGAGAGGATGTTTCCCAATTAAATAAGAAAGTCTGTTTATTTTTTTTATTGAAATTAGTTTTCTCATATATAGATTTTCCAAAAAACTTTATTTATTATATTTTTAAAAATAAAAATAAAAATGAATAAATGTAAATAAAACTTCGAATTGTGCATTAAAATAAGAATAATATTCTGGATTATAACAATAATTGGATTTTCCTTCATACGATAACCCAATCAATTTCAATTTTTTCCAATTGTTATAAAAATATATATATCACATATATAAATCTTGAAATTTTGGAGTGATATATCATAAATGCATAAATACCAATTTTTGTGCTGGTGAATTTGGAATTCGTACCAAAAAAACAGAACTCCACAAACAATTCCAAGAGAAATGCAAAAACTCAAGCTAAACTAGGACAGAGTCTAGTCGAAGCAATAATTTAGAAAGGTTATAAATAAGGCTGCCGACTGTGTTTGGTTTTGCATGCCCCACAGCTCGTACTGGCGAGGTTTTCGGTTTATGCACTTACAACTTTCCATTAAAAAAAAAAAAATAGTAAAAAAAAAACTATGTCAGACCCAACAAATTTTTATGCCATGGCAATACGATGCACTTAACACTATCCAAAGTGCAAATATACACGAGACTCGTTCTATATGCACACTTTTTTCGATTTATATGATTGTAGATATGTATATATATATGCAGCTATATACATATATATGTATTAATTTATGTACTTGATTTGTATATTTGCCGTGCCATTTGTAGGAGTTAAATAAAAACGCATACGAGTTGCGTGTCGAGACAAAATGGTACGCAAAAGATAAAATATCTGCTGGTCCGTAAAAATTAGTGAAATTAAAATTTTTTTTTGTGTAAATTAAGTTGGAAACCCAAATTTTAAAATTAATTGAATTGTATATATTATGGAACAATACTCTTTAAATGCTGCGGGTTAAAATTGGTTTGGCGGGCAACAAAAACAATATTAAGTTATTTTATATGTAAAAATAAAGTTCGTATTGCCAGTGGCGATTTCTGAGTTTCAGCATTTTGAGCCAATAAGATTTGCCCCATATTTAAAATAAAATAAAAAACATTAAAATTTTATTAATGAAAAATTCATATAAAAGAGCACCAATTATTTATAAAGTATTTAAATTATTTTGTGGTGCACAAATTGGCTAAAGAATTCTTCAAAAAATTCAAACAATTAATGAATTTCTTTAAGTAAAATTCTATGAGGCATTTACGCATGTAAACTGGAGTTTTTTTTGAAACAGGTATATAAATATATGTTTATATTATTATATATATATGAAGCTAGTTGAGTCAGTGCACTTGAGCACTTTTACTCTGTATTAACTACGAAGTTTCTTCATAATCCCTCTCTACGCCTTGACTGGTTTATTTTATTCCCTTCATCAGACTAAGCAATAATTGACCTCAGCTCTGCATACCTCCCCGAGGAACTGTAATCATTCTGAGATTCGATAACGCGGTCTTTGAATGCCTGTCAGTTTTTGTAAATAATTTCAGGGCTCTATGCTTTATTTTTTTTTTGATTGAATCAATCTTAACATCCCTAAGGATGTGATTCGTCCTAATGCACCATGGTACCTTGAAAAACCTTCTCAGAGTCTGTCTTTGTGCAATTTCTAGCTGACGAATATTACAAGAAGAACACCGATTTTATTTGTGTTTTTTCGAGTCATTGAGTATAGATCTGCTACTCGTCACTCCACTATTGGCAGCCGATGTAGTTAGTTTGTTGTTGTGGATATAAGCGCGCTTCTAGGCATAATCGCAAATACTTTCAATTTACTACAAACAACAGATGTCTACGATGTGAATGAGCACTATGTCTAAAAAAATTATTTACGAATATTTAAATATAAGAAATAATTCCAAGACCACTGATAGGTATTTGGCAATACTTGAAACAGTACGGTCAGCCAAAAATTTAATTAATTAAAATAATATAAAAATAATTTTTGTTGTTGTAGTTCACTTCTTTTTAAAACCTTTTCATTACACACAACAATTTCTTCTAAGCAAAAATAGTTACTACAGTCATATTGATGTTAAAATCAAGTAAAATGCTTATGTTTACAAGGATTATTTTTTTAGTACTGACTTTGGTTGCAAAATAGCATTACGTATTGATTATTTATTAATATCAATTAATAGTTGTGAATATTCACTACATTTATAATTTTTAGAATGTAATTTTAAACAAATATTTTGTTCTTCATCGTTTGTATCCACACTGGAACCATCTTCACTTGCATCGATTCTAATTAAACTTTCTAATAAAAAAGCTTTTAATTCAGTAATTATAGTTTAGATTTTTTAAGAACATATGCAATTGTTTTTTTTTTATTATTTTTTTCCAATATTCTAATTACTTGCTACTAAACCACATCACAAATCATACTTAAATGTGCAGAATAATACTTCATTCATATTTGCATTTACTCTAAATTCCATAAAAAATGAAAATAAATACTAATGTATATTTATTATTTAAAGACTATTAGGGCAAGTTTTTAAAATAAAAGAGTGCTTGTATTATAGTTATACTTACTATTATGTTTAACATATAATACTCATCTATATAAAATTGTCGAAATTTTTTTGACTTCAAATATAAAGTTTAAATAGAAAAGTACTATAAAAATACAAAAAAACAAAAATATGAAAATAAATTATTTTTTATTCATTATTTATTATATATGGCAATTCTCAAAACAGTGCTGTATAGTCAGCCAAATTTCAATAGATTAACTAAATTTTTGTTCTTGTCTTTTCTTTGCTATTCGAATCCGTCTAAATTTTAAATAGTTTCTTTTCGTCATAAAGACGAGTCTCTATCGGCAAGAAAATATTAACAGAAATTATTATAATTTTTTGCAACATATTTTGTACTCAAAGCCTCACTTCAATCTGTTGATTGTAATGTAGAATCATATACATGATTCCCTCAAAAAATATTTTTTTCTATAATTCTATTATTCTGTGATCAAACACCTTTTATTTATTCCTGTATCTTTAACTATATCACACAGCTATAGGTACATATTCATTATTATTGCCAGTATAAGTTGTAGATTTGAAGCAAATATGAATTGTTAACTGTGGAGTTTTATTATGGACTTCTAATCCCAGATTTTTTATTTTCAAATTAGTTTCTTTTATATTATTTATATTGGTATTCATTTGACTTTTGATTGAGTGGACGGTGTATGAATGCGTTTTCTTAATAAGTCTTAAGCATTTAAGTATATCTATATACATAAATATATATATAAAAATATATTATAGTATATATGTTATATAAATAGTATATCTTTTTTAAGAAAATATATCTGCAGAAACTATTTTAAAGGAATTGAGTTCGAAATAAATACTTTCTAGAATACTATAGTATTTCTATAGAAACAATACATGGGGTAGTATCTTAAGTCAAAATCGCTAAAGTAACGTAATCCCTCAGATTAACATCTAATTCAATAGAATGCCTAAAAAGCTATGACAATTGTTAATTGGATAGCGATGTTTCAACCAGTACTTATTTAAATAATGTAAATAACTCTCTTTGCTCACACTGCTCTGAAGAACTCGAAAACATATAACTCAACTTATTTTCCTGCCCCCGTTATGAGATAGAAAGAGCGAATGTGATGCTTCTTTTTAGGCTGCTATTAAATATTGCAAGCTTAATACAAGAAAGGTATGGGTGACTTACGGTCTGCAGATTTGCAACTAAAGAAATGAGTACACTATAAATAATAGAATGATTTCGCAAAACAAACAGTAAAATGGAATGATTGAGGACAAAGTTAACAAGCCAACAAACGTACAACCAACCATGCAGAGAAGATATTAGCGAGTTAAAGTTATGCACTACCCTTCTCTGTAATTCTCTAGCCACCATAAAAGTGACACTTCAGTCAGCACAAGTCACTTCAGAGACGTCAAATAACACTATCTTGGAAGTAACGCCTGTCATACAAAATATTACCTTCACATTACGATCACTTTCCAAATATTTTCACATACGCTCTGAAAACAAGATAATTAAAAAGAACTAAGTTTAAGTATCGGTTCAAAACAATTTGTTTTCTTTAGATCTGGTACACAACCCTCTTTTTTAATTCTCTTTTGAGATCTTCTTACCAATTATGAAATCAATCAATATTTCCGGTTCACTGTTTATGATGATTAGGAAAAAAATACATTTTATTATAAATAGTTCAGATTAAGCTTAAATCAAGGAGTCGTGTAAATAATTAATAAATAAATAATATAATACAATAAAATATAATTATAATTTTAAATAAATAATTATTATATTATTATTAACATATTATTATTATTAATTATTAATTAATAATTCATTGAAGAATTTATAAAGAGGTTTCTCGAAAAGTTTTGAACAACAATAAACAATTCATTTTATATTATTTTAATTAAATGAATGTTTGGCTGATTATACAGCTGTTTCGAGTATGGCCAAATAACCACCTTTAGTGGTCTTGGAAATAATTCCTGTATTTAATTATTCGTAAATAATTTTTTGAGACTGCAAGCATCAGAAATCGAACTCGTGCCCTGCCAAATTTGAAGCTCAGAGTCAGCGCTCCTGAACCACATTTTGTTACTTTGCTGTGAAAGCTTTCACTTGCGAGAATTTCACGAGAATTTATTACAAAAAAAATTTAAAATATTTATTAATCGATAGACAATTCCAGAAAAATAAATTTATTTACTTTGTAGTCCTTATTCCGTATCCTCTGTATGAAAACTCGAGAATTCATGCCGAGCAATTGATAATTTAAGAACTGGTTTCTATGTAATTTAAGAATACATAAAAGTTTTGATAGCATTTGAGGTACATCAATGATTTCGTTGACATTTTGCCTGCAAATATTAATTTATCTTTTTTCTCATTGCGTTTATTCGACGACCGGAAATCGAAAACCGTGCTCCATTTTAATTTTTTTTCATATTTTTTTTTTGTTTTTCACTACAATTCCAAATGGATTACCGAGGATATTAATTTGAAAATATGCAAAGCGGATTTGCGGTTTGCTGAATGAGTTTTTTCCGCACTGAATACTATAACTTTTAACTGCTTAACTCACCCTAAGTAAATTTAAGTTGCAAAATTTAAGCAATTTTAAATAAAGAAAAAAAAACTTAAAAACAAAAAATAGAAAAAAAAATAAATAAATAAACTCGACTTTATTGCAATATTGAGTTTGCGAGAAACTTTTAAGAAGCAATTAAGCTTGAAATGCAATTTTCAATAAATTACTTTAAAATGACTTTTTTATTGAAATACAGGGTACACAGAAAATTGCATTGCCGTACCAAGCGAATCAGAAACTAACCGTGAAACAGATATTAACTCACTTCACTGGCATTGACCCATCGACGACAAAGAATCCAAAGGAAATATTTGCTGCTGACATACAGAAGGATCTGCTGTTGTTGGAGGAGCAGGAAGGTTCGGTGAATTTTAAGTTTGGCGTTGTCTACATGAAGCCAGGACAAAATTGTGATGATCAAATGCTTAGCAATCGTAAGTACTGGAAAGAGGATTATAAAGAAAATTTTCTTATCAAGCTTAACTAAAGTTAAATTAGAAAAGTAGTATGAAAAGTATGAATATAATCCTCATGTGGCATTTAGTTGACATCTAGTTACTTTCAAAAAAAAAACTGCATGAAACTTAAATTACTTAAGCACCATAAAGTGAGCTACTGCAACGCTGCTTTATATGCAACTGCAGGAAAAACCGTTAAATAATTTTGCTATTTTTTATGCATTTCCCCATACCCCATACCCCACAGCCCATACCACATAACTGACATTTTATCACGGTTCTATTGTTTTCCTACGTGCCACGTCTCCTTCTAAGAGATTCATTAAAAATTGTTGTGCATTGCGCTTTTGTTTCATTTGCAGAGGAAGCCAGTCAGGACTTCGAGGATTTTCTTGACGTACTTGGCGAACGTGTGCGGCTTAAAGGTTGGGATCGCTTTCGCGGTGGCTTGGATGTGAAAGGTAAGCACAAATACAAGTTGGAATATATATATATATATAGTATAGAAATATATTAAAGCAAAGAAACCTGCATTTGCTAGAGACTTTAAGTCATTTGTGGTTTTATGCGGAAAATGTGCTTATTTCATAGCGTTTCACAGTGTTATCATCAAAACTTGAAGTCAAATTACTATTCCATGAACTTGCATAAAATATTTAGTGGTTTTATCTGTATTTATATTTTTTCCACTTTTTCTGTTAAAGGTGATATGACTGGCAAATATTCTGTTTATACTATGTACGAAGGACACGAAATAATGTTTCATGTTTCAACACTTTTACCCTTTTCAAGGGATAATCGACAACAGGTGCGTCATTATAAATGCTTAAAGTTCAATTGAGTGCATTTATCGTATGAATTATAATAAATTTAAGCAGACTTTTTTCGAATCCTTACACAAATTTGTTTTTTTTTTTCATTTTCTTACAGGTGGAACGTAAACGTCATATTGGCAATGACATTGTCAATATTGTATTTATTGATCAAAATACTGTCAATACAAACACGTTGGGTGCCACGCCACCTGATAAAGTTTTGCCAACAATGTTTGACCCCACTTGGATTAAAAGCCAATTTACACGTATCCTTTTCCACTAACCAATTAAGATTAAATTACTTTTAATAATTTATTTCACCAATTCAAACTTTTCTTAACTCAAACCTTAACACAAACACAGATATTTTTGCAGTTGTTACGAAAATCGAGCAAACCTTCCGTTTGGCCGTGTTTTGTGATGAGAATGTGCCACCTTTCGGACCAACGCTACCTAATCCACCGGAGTTTTCGGTAAGTGAAATACACACCCAAAAATGCTAAAAGGTTTATAATTTTTTATTTAATTATCTGATTAAGCCGTTTACAAACGGAAAGGTTTAGTATAGCTTACCTTACGTTTGGAACTACGTTTTGTATAATTTAAATGATTTTTATAATCTTTTAAAAAAAAATTTTTTCCCCAAAATCACTTTTTTAATTAAAAGAACATAATTTTCTTTTTTCTTAAATTATTTTTTATAGCAAAACATTGTTAAGCGTTTTATTTTTGTTATAAAACGAAGCACAAAATCTGTTGAATGTAATATAAATTTTACCGATTTTATATACTTCAAAAAAAGTATTTTTTTCTACAAAATACTTATACACTAATATACTAAAATAAATACTAAATATATACTAAATAAAACACTAAATACATTAAATTGAAATAACTTTAAAATAAATAACGTTAAATAAATTTAACGTCATTTTTTTTTTCAAATGAGACGTGTCTTATGACAAACTAAAAGGGTTTGAACAGTAATAAAGAAACAACAACAAAAATTTTGTTTAATTTATTAAAATTTTGATTAATTATTGAAACGCTCTTTTGAGTATTGTCAAGTACTCATCCTTATGGTTCTTAGGCAATATTAAAACTGTTATTTAATAGTTAGAGGGATTCGAATGGTAATAAAAAGACAACAACAAAAACTTTAGTTAATTTTTGAAATTTGGTTGCCCATGCAAACGTTGTTTCGAGTATTGCTAAATACTTATCATCAGTAATCTTAGAAATACTTACCTAAAATTCATTATTTTTAATGGCTCCGAAACAATCCATAATAGGTAGACTCAGAAAAAAATATGGTCTAAATAAATACAGGTTAATTTGACTTGATAATTTTGTTAGAAAATTTTTATGTCATGTGATAAAGAAGATATAAAAATCAACATGTGAACCAACCTGATATATCAAGTAAGAATATTTTGACCTAAGATTTAGTTAAAATCTGGTTAAATCAATCAATTTATTTTTATGAGTGTAGTTATAACGAGGACAAAACTATTTTTCTTTATAGAGAGTTGAGGTGGTTAAGAAATAATTTCCAAATATTGTGACCTAACATAATTTCGAAAAACTATTGAGAGTGATCCATCAGTAGAATATTAACACTGAATTAAAAAAAAAGATATATGGTTGCCAGGGTCATACTCTAGTTGGTACCCACAAATTGCAAAATGTCGTGGAAGACCTCAATCAACGACATGAACAAGGACAGTTTTAATGGAACTTAGAAATCATTTAATGAACTGTGTACTAATAGCACACAGTAATAGCCTTAAGCTTCTAAAAAGTAGTAGGGAAATAATAATTATATTGCGACAATAATAAATTTTATTAAATGATATGATGTCGATTTAACTTATTTTGATACTTAATCTGATGATTAAAAAAATGATATTCATGTTTTACTACCGAAAATAAACAATAAATTATTAGGGATTATGTGTTGAGAAGAGTAGATATATGTTAAATATCAATAATAAGTATTTGTAATTTTAAATGAATATTATTTGAACAATAAAAAGAGATGACTAATTATTTCAGAGATTAATATACTGAAATTATTATAAAAAATTTATGAGAAATAATATATGCTTTGTGATGTGAAATGTTGGATTATATAGAGTACTTAATAGTATTTTGGCATATATTTCGTTTACGTTGAAGTAGTTAATCCTTCAATATATACTGTATATAAATACCATTTCATATAAATAAATTGAATTTATTTTGTATATTTTGAAAGCCAATTAAATTTAAATTGTATTTTCTGTTTTTAAACCAATTCAAATCCTTTGAATTCATTTCTGATTTTTATTATTGAAAATTCAAATCAGCGAATTGAGACTTATTTGAATATCATATAAATATATATATAATATTTTTTCATTCCAAATATTTTTTCTACATATAATTTAATATCCAAAAAATAATTCTCTATAGTTCGAAATAATTATTCAATTTAAACTTTTTTCTATTTAATTACAAGTCATTTAATTGAACACTTCTGTATGTCACATTTAAAACTGAAAATATCAAAATAGAACGATTTGTTCTGACAATCAATAAAAACTTTTTGTTCCATTGAATGGTGAAAAGTAAATATCAAAAACTACAATTATTTATTGTTTATTTTTCAATTATTTGATTATTTGCAGTGAAGGTTCAAGGCTTTCGTTTTTATAACTGAAAAATATTGATTTTATGGAATTCACGTATTTTCAAATCAATGCAGATATATAATTAAAGGACCTTCTTCAACTGCAATGCAAACAATTTCATAATTATTTTTTTGATTATGACTACTAAGCAAATAGGTTGGGATTTTCTAAGCTAATGCATCCTTAAAGACGCACTTCATCTGTACACACCTACGAGAATTCTTGAGTACAAAGAGCGGTGTTCGCAGGAACACAAAGCGAATTAATTCACATGTCTTACACACGCACACTTCAAACATTTCACATCAGAAATGAAAGCAATTTTCGTTTGACGTGGCCTTTTTAACCATAAAAGCTGAGCTGAACTGAACTGAAATGCTGAACTCCGTTTATGGAATCCCATAAGAGCGGGGTTCTTTGTGTGAAGTCAAGGAACTTAATTGTTACTTGAAAGGAAATCCGAAATCCTAACAAAGATCATCACTTTAAGAAGAACTTAAGCAAGGCAAATGAAATTACAACTCGCTACTTGATATGTTTCCTCAAGCGTTAATGAAAGCCAAGTAAAAGCCTTTATTAAGCGAACACGTAGCGTATGAGTGGCTTTTTGTAGAAAAAATCTATTATAGGATATTATTGTAGGCTTTACAACTTTAGACTCATAATTACGTCTTCTATTAATATTATTTATATTATTTATAACTAAATATTGCATTAAAGTGCATTTCTGCAATAGATATTTGCTTCCATTTGTGGTTTTGATATAAGTAGCTAAAGCACAAATTGCTTATGTACTGATAACAACTTAGAGGATAAAATCAAATTTCCTTTTAATAAGACGACTTAAAGTCAAATAGAAAAGTTCTAGTAATTCAATGAGAGTTTATTATGGATTGCACTTTGCAATCCACAACCGCAAAGAGATTATTTACATTTGAACTGGTTAGGAAAGTTACACTGAATTATAGAGCCAATCCATCTTCCAAGCACTCAAGTCTTTATGAAGTTGTCAGTGCTCAATTTTCAACTTTACACAACAAATTACTATAATCTTGGTTAGGTTATATGTGTTAGATAGATAACAAATTAAATTATTTCAGTTTTACTCTTCTACCATAAATAAATTTATTACAAAATTTAAATGGATATTATTGGTTAGATGGAAAAAATTGAAATTGGTTTTAATTCATAATTCTCTGGACAAATTTTTAAAATAAAAAAGTCGTTTCTTATTAAATAATATTTTTTTGCAAAAAATAAAAATAATAAAAACAAAAATAATAAATTAGAATAAAAATAATTATCATTATTTCTTTATAAGAAGAATTCAACACCAAATTCTAGGAAGTTTTGTTAAATATTTGAATTTAAAAATCGATTATAATTAGATATTTTAAAGTATTATGCAGTTTTTACTCATTTTTAAAAAATTAAATAATTTATAATATTAATTAGTAATACTGTAGTAGTAAAGTGAAACAAAGCTCACTTAGTAGATATGTAGTAATCAATTCAATTACAACTAATGGATTATGAAATGTAGAAATGTAAAAGACAAGCTCGAATTAATATATACAATTTAAAAGACTTTATCAAGGTTAATAATGCGAAAGTGAAAGCGGTTCCGAGGGGAAATAAGTCTCGCTGAAGAGGGGGTGTTTTAGTCCGTATACTACATATTAATGTAAGGGAGTCGGGCACACCATTCCGACGACGGTCGGTTTGACGGTGCATAAAGCATTCCATCACCTCACCACAAAAAAAAAAAAATTAAGGTTAATAATTACAAGTATAGAATTTAATATTCACGATCGTACTCTTTAACTGACGACTGCTGACTCCTGACTTAACTACTACTACTGCTTGGCTATAAAACTGCTTCACCGAACAGCTTCTACTTGACTGCTTAACTTAACCACTGCTACTGCTTGACTATAATATATAACTGCTTGACCGACTTCCATATAACTGCTTGACCGACTTCCACATAAATGTATAATCTAATACATAACATATAATGGATATTTGAAGGAACCGATCAATCTTAAGCAAGTGAAATGTTTAAATATAGACTAGTCATACCAAAGCATAATGGAAAGATGCAACATAGACCAGAAAGAATAGTTTTTGGAATTTTTATCAGCAATCTTTAACTTTCCTATTAGACGTCCTTATAAAAACAATCAGTTATTAGCTATTTGAACTTAAGCAACTTGGCAAAATTAAGATATTTTACTTTTAAGTTTGAATGGTTCATATGACTCTTCTGACCGCTGTACCGGCTATTAGGTTAATTCACTACAATAGTTTTTTATCAAAGCTTGAAAACTGATAATTCTTGCTGTCATCTCAAGCAGAAATCTCCAGAAAATAATCTCTTTTATCAACTAAACATATTGGTTTTAAAAGTTGATTCATGGCTAGGTGTATGGTATCAAAACGACATTGTTTGTATCAAAGAGAAACTTCTGCGTTAGTAAAAACAATCAGCTAGATCTAACTCACACATCAACTAAAGTATTTTTAGTAGATTTTTTAGAAAATCATTTAATTTTTAAATATTTTGAAGCAAGCTGGCCATCATATCACAACTACGTTCTAAATTACAAACTCCTTGCCTTTGCAAAGAAATAATTTTACAACACTGAAATATTTGAAATATAACAGATCAGACCTTGTAGTTACATGAAAAATTATTTGATATTCTAATTATTGTGCCATTCAAGTTAGCTAGAGAAGTGCCTTATTATGGTACTTCTATCGACTTCTTCAGAACTTCTTACTTCAAGAATTAAATTAATTTCTCGGACAAACACATACATTTTTAATCATGGGCATCCGTTTTCTTATATTCTCCTATTTTATTTTATTCGATCTATTTTATCATGTAAAATAATTTTTAATTTAGAAGTATTAAAACAAAACATAACTAACTACCAATACATTAGATCTGTGTTTCTCTTATTTATGAGAAAATAACAAATAACAGTCCCACTTTATATTATATTTTAGTACTTAACATACTTCATATTATTTCACAATTCTATAATAATTCTGAACAATTCGTTTACCAAAGAAATTAAACATTTTTCCATTGGATTTTTTCTATCATCATCATCACCATAATCATCGTCGCGGCAACTGTTTTCCAGTCTTGATCTCAATCATTAAGTCACATCACTTATCTTAATTTTGACCCGCTGTTATCCAAATGGGCCTTCAAGGCTCCAAGTGCCCTGATTCCCACCATTCTTTCAGTAACTTTAGAAGAAACTTTAGAGAATTTTATCTATATATTATTTTTGAAATATTAATAATTTTTGCATTACATTTCCTTCAATATCGTAAATAGACTTATTTATCTTGGACAGACTCGCCGGCACCATATAGCATATTGAACAACACAAAATCATGTACAGTACTTGCGTCAGTGTAAGGGCCGTTTAAGAAAACTAAAGTTACACAGTGGACCACCTGAATCTCAAAGCCTATATAATAATCCCCATGTAATAATAACAATATTCCCACTGCATACTTTCTCTTCTTCTTCTTCATTCTATTACGTTTCCAGGGGAACATTGGGCCTGAATATGGTTCCCAGGGGAACTGAATACTGAATATAGTTAATAGTTTGATATTGATATTGATTATGATATGAATAATAACAACGAATTGATTAATGGAGTTTTCGATCAGTAAGTCTGGATACAATCTAGATTTAATCTCGATCTGTCAAATTTTGTTGCCCAATCGAACATTTTTTAGAAAAAATTAACTTTTCTATAATAAGGTTAGTAGACTTTTATATTTTTCAGAAATACATTTATCGAATCAAATCACACTTTATCTGAGAAATCATATAAAACAACTGTCAATATCAGGGCTATTTTGCTACTCTGTCAAAATATATAAAGTATTATAAGTTAATCTTAAGTGTTATACATTTTGCCCGAGATTTTCCAATCGAAAATACAAATTACACTAAAAGTGCATTAAAAGTGCATCTCGATGGAAAAATTACCTCCGATTTACGAATCGAAAACTCAACAAGTAATTTTTTTTGCTTTGATGGCACATATGTGCATATATATTAATATATTTATGGAGAATTCAGAAATTATCATTTTGTGGAATAAAACACAGTTCTTGTCAAAGAACTGGCACGTAGCACTGGAGAGGTTAGAACTTCAGCCTCAAAAGCTGAAATTAATCGATGTAAAATATGTATTAATAATAATAATAAGTATGCGTCATTTATTATTAATGCATCATTAATACATTAATATTTGATTTATAAACAAAAATAAAGTCCATTAAGCGTTTTATCTAAAAACAATCCAGGCACTAACCACACCTAGGTATCACAGGAGCTTTTAGGACGACTCCCTCGGACGCCCTAAACGTGATGCTACAAATGCTGCCTATCGATCTTCATATCAAAAACATAGTTTGCAACAGCACTGTAAGACTAAAAGTAACAGGTGTCTGGTTGGAACGAACATATGGACATAGTCGGATTCTAGGTACAGTTCCAAACTGTCTGTATAGGATGACATCGGATTATCTGAATCCGTGCATAGACTTCGAATGGAATTTTTAGACAATATTCCCTTCAAAAAATGAGTGGAAAAGGAAAAATTTCGAAGCAAACTACGATATTTCAATATATACAGATGGCTCGAAAATGAACAGTGGGGCAGGAGCAGGAATCTTCGTACCATCTGAAAACATAAATAACTCTCCTAGGTTACCTAATGAGGGTACGTTTTTTCAGGCTGAAATCCTAGCAATTAGAGAAGCCTGTCGGCAAATTGCAAGTCACATCGAGGATAGATATAGTGTTGCTACTTTTATTGACAGTAAGGCAGGAGTTAAGGCCCTTGAATCTTTCATAACAAAATCAAAAATAGTAAAAGGAATGTGGAGAAGCAATCGATGAGCTAAGTCGGTTGACCAATATCACCCTCATCTGCGTTCCTGGACATAGGAACATCGTGCGGGACGAGAAAGCTGACAGTTTAGCCCGCTCTGGTGCCTCCCTAGATGCGTCACTGGCAGTACCAGTTTATATTACCCTGGAGATTATTAAAAGAAGTACCTTATATACGGTCAAACATTAAATAATAAATAATAATGCATTTTTTAAACAAGTTTCAAACATTATTAAAAAAATAATACCCAACTGTACTGTGAGATAAGGATTCAAAAACTAAAATTAGTATTTTTAATTAAATCCTTTTTATGTATTTGCCATTAATTACTACTTGATTTGTCATAGTATAAAATCTATTTCACTCAACAAAATGTAATTTTCAAAAGAGTTTTCTGCCATTATTTCATAATATTTTCCAAATTTATATAATGTTATACAATAACAATACATATTGTAACGAACCTTTCTGGCCGGGGTTTTACTCGCCGGATTCAAGGTTCAGTCCTACAATAAATTTATTTGATAGGAACAGTGGAATACGGTGGATGGTGACGTTGGTACGGTGATATGGTTTGAAGAAATGTGAATTTCTTCCCTATACAATGGATTTGACGTAGAAATGTTAATTTCGACGCCCCTGACAAAAGGTTTGAAGAAATGTGAATTTCTTCTTTATACAATGGATTTGGCGTAGAAATGTTAATTTCAGCGCCCCTGACAAAAGGTTTGAAGAAATGTGACTTTCTTCTCTATACAATGGATTTTGGCGTAGAAATGTTAATTTCGACGCCCCTGACAAAAGGTTTGAAGAAATGTGAATTTCTTCTTCATACAATGGATTTGGCGTAGAAATGTTAATTTCAGCGCCCCTGACAAAAGGTTTGAAGAAATGGGAATTTCTTCTCTATACAATGGATTTTGGCGTAGAAATGTTAATTTCGACGCCCCTGACAAAAGGTTTGAAGAAATGTGAATTTCTTCTTCATACAATGGATTTGGTATGGGTGCTAATACTCATGTGGTTTTGGATGCTGTTCTAGATAATTTCGATCCTGCATGCTAAGTTTTTTTGTACGTAGGTTGGACTGATTCTGTAACGGGATCACTTGTGGATACTCGACTACTGTGAGCCTGATGAGCGCTTCTTTTGCTGCCGTTTGCGAATTGATGAAACTTCGCGAGGATCCTGTATCGCTCGTTGCTTTCATGACTTGTTGATTACTAGTTACTTGGGCCGACAGACGTGATTCACTGAGCTTCATGCATCCTACTGGTGGGACGGGGTGTTGACTTGAGGTCCCATCGCCCCGTTCTGTCGATGGACCCTGTTCTCGTTTCCCTGGTTCCTGCAGCACTCAATTGTACGTTTTCCCTTCTTTCCGCATTCCCAGCAAAATAAGATGCTTGAAAAACGACAATTCCACCTCAAGTGTCCTTGTTGTCCGCAACGACGACAAGCTGTCCTGACATCTTTGATCTTGTCTTCAGATGTATCAATCACTCTTGCTTTGATCTCCTTAGCCGGTAGCGTATTTCTTACTTGACGGTCCGTAGCGGTCAGTGCCTCCAGGTCCCCAGCTAATGTTAACAGCTCGGATAATGACTGGAAGTCTTTCCTACGGATGTACCATTGATACTCGGTACGGCTGTTCCGGTAGATCCTCTCTAATTTTATCTCTTCACTGTATGTTGAATATTGCATGATGTTCTGCAGTGCCAATACATAATCTCTGAACAGTTCCCGGGGTTGTTGCAGGCGGGCTCGTATTTTGTCCTCTAATTGTTCGAAGTATCTTGGGGGCAAGAAGAATGCTAATATATCTGCTTTGAATGATGGCCACTCGGTCCATCGCTTGTTGTTATTCCTGAACCAGATCAGTGCCTTGTCTTTTAGTACTTCAGGCATTAGCTTCGGTAATAAGTCCCGATGTATTCCGTACATATCTGCCAGTTCCTCGATCCGTTCTATAAATGGTAGTATTTCGTGTTCCCCTGAGTAGTGGCATTCCCATTTTCTGACTTGGTTGATGATTACTGGATATTCGGCCATGGTTAAACTTTCTCCCTTAGTTAACGAAGGACGTCTATTTTCAATGACTCCCGGTGATGAGCTTCTGATATGTAGTTTCGCGAGTTCCTGTAGCCTGGCGGTATCTTTCTCAGCTGCCTCTGAGTCCATGAACGTTGAAAGTTTTTTCCGAAGTTCCTCCAGTGAACCACTTGGATCTAATCCGAATTCGTCTGCGTAACTCACCAGTTCCTCCTTTTTAGCGAAGTAAATCCAAGATTTGCCTCCTGATGTAAGTCGTTTTGCGCTTGTCGAAGCGACTGCTGTTTTACGGCCTGCTTGTCCTGTCACTTCCTTGATTCCTGATGGTACCACCGTTGGTTTGTCTTCCATACTCAACTGAAGATGTTGGTCAGTTCTGTTCCCACTGTCCCTGCTCGGGCGCCAATTGTAACGAACCTTTCTGGCCGGGGTTTTACTCGCCGGATTCAAGGTTCAGTCCTACAATAAATTTATTTGATAGGAACAGTGGAATACGGTGGATGGTGACGTTGGTACGATGATATGATTTGAAGAAATGTGAATTTCTTCTCTATACAATGGATTTGACGTAGAAATGTTAATTTCGACGCCCCTGACAAAAGGTTTGAAGAAATGTGAATTTCTTCTTTATACAATGGATTTGGCGTAGAAATGTTAATCTCAGCGCCCCTGGCAAAAGGTTTGAAGAAATGTGAATTTCTTCTCTATACAATGGATTTTGGTGTAGAAATGTTAATTTCGACGCCCCTGACAAAAGGTTTGAAGAAATGTGAATTTCTTCTTCATACAATGGATGTGGCGTAGAAATGTTAATTTCAGCGCCCCTGACAAAAGGTTTGAAGAAATGTGAATTTCTTCTCTATACAATGGATTT
>NC_051846.1:148950737-148959385 GCF_002237135.1 Teleopsis dalmanni | reverse complement strand
AAAATTTAGCATGTCATTAAAATAGACTCTATAACTGTAATATAATATACTCTCGATGCTATATTATGAATAAGTTTTTTCCAATTGAGAGGTGTCACAAGAAGATGCAAGTTGCTCAAAGTCAGGCTCTCCGAAAATTCTTCAAAGTGCCTTGGTACATCCGCACAAATGACATGCTAAGAGACCTTAGAATAGACCTAGTCAAAAAATACATAAGGGACAAAGCCCTGAAGTTATTCGCGAAAACCGACAGGCTGCCCTACTTAACACTGTCTAATCTCAGAATAATCTCTAGCCGCATGAGGTGGTAAGCAGATCTTAGATCAGTCATGGAATAATAACGAAGCTTTTGAGGAATACATAAATAAGTCTGTGAGAAGGGTGGGACTTGTCAGAAATCCATAGATATCAAAGAGTAAAAGTGCTCAGATGCACCAACTCGAAAAAGACTCAATTCGAACGTGAACATGTAAAAAGACTTAAAAATTCAAAAATTAACAAGGATTTTGCTAAGCATATTATCCAACTGGAAGTTTTGTTTAAGAAAGCTATAATATAGTGTATATATGGTAGTCTTTTCAGTACTCAATGGAATCCTTTATCGAAATTGAAATTCTGTATCGGATTAATATGAAAATCCGTATTGAAAGTACAGATGTGCCTTTAATTTAACCATAAAGTAAATATTATGACTTCCTACTATTAAGATCTTGATCAAAAGCATCTATAGTTTGCTAATCAGAACCTAATCAAGCAAGATATGTAGTTTCTCACATGGTACGCGATCGGAACTAGTTTTTAAAAACGATTAAAATATATATTTCGATTTGCATCCAGATCAAATTTGTAGTCTGAATTTTCTGTTTATTCACAACGACATCAATTTGACTTTCAAGCAAAACACGGAGCCATCTAACCAATATATTGGTTAACAAATGACATGTGCAGTTTAAAGTACAAGATAATTTACTTGATATATGATATATATTTATATACTTAAAAACCAATTTAATATTACTTTATTTAAAAAATTTAATATAAAGTCATAACTATTATCATCACTAATGCGGACATGATAGCTGGAGTTGAGAGTAATGTCTGGATCAAAAGCTACAAATGTTATTGACCTTTGATTTCTTAATATTATTCTTAATATTTTTTTTCTACATCTGCAGTTTATATAACTTTTTTTGGCTTAAATAAAATTGACCTGCTTTGGGTCCTAATAAAATCTCAATTATTTAAAAGGTAATTATTTTGAATATAAACTAGTAGTACAAAGTTCAAAGTTATGCGGAATAAATGCACGCAAAAGAGAATAAACAACAGCTTTATATTATGTTTACACTTAGACTATTTAGCACAACTTTTATATGGATTTTGTATAAAAAATGTCATATATTGCTGCAGATGTATAGAGTTAAGTACGGTCGTCTAAACATAGCATTAAATAACATATAAATTAGTGTTATACTTCTAAATGAAATGGACTAATTTCTTGATAATGTGAATTTATGATCGGATCATGCAGCTGTTTCGGATAATGCCAGGTACCCATCGTTATTGGTCTTTGGAAATATCTATTGGTTTAATTATCCGTATGTAATAAACAGTGTATATTACTCATCTACTATCAATAATTTATAGATGATTAAGGATTTTTTATGAATAAATCCTATCGGATTTGCGATTTACTGTTTTATATTTTGATAATCGCATAAAAAATAATATAATTATTCATTTTTCTGCTTTGTAAATATAACATAAATTACTTTTTATTTTCAAAAATAAACACACTTGAAAGTACCTTCTTTCAAATTTTCATTTTAAATACAAAAATGTGATGAACTATTTTTCAGAAAACGATTTCATAAAGTAACTTTATTTTTTAAGCCCTGCAACCGTATAATACAATATATTATATATTATTAATGAATAAGATTTAACATAATAATAGTGTTTTCAATATAGTTTTAAAATAATTTTTTTTATTATTTATTAATAATTAGTTCTTTGCTATTTAATATTTAAAATTAATTTTAACATTTGATTTCTGAACACTTTGTCGTTAAAAATAAATTTATTCCATTTTCAAATAAATGAAAAATTTGTTACATATTTATTATCTATTTTGTATACAAAAGTATAATTTTTCGAATCATAAATCATTTATATGGTAAATTTTTCAAATTTTTGCATATGCGAAAAAATCAAAATTTATCACTTAAAATGTCCTTTTGACCATTTAAAAGTCAGCATATCCTTTTTCTGTTAAATGCAGTCAAATCCTAATATATAAATTATTGCCTAATTTATGAAAAATGTTTATTCCCTTTAAGTTGCAATATTATACATAAATCATTTAAAAAGCAAAATTTATACTACAAAGTATCTAAAGTAAGTAATTTCAATGATTTATGCATTTCGCAAAAAGTTTCAATATTAAAAGTGAGTTCATAACTTATTGAAAGCTGATAAAAAAAATGCATTAAATATATATAGAATTTTGCAATCAATAAAATATATCAAATAATTTTTTTTATATTTCTTTAATGTGAATTTTCAGTATTTATTATTTACTTGACTTTAAATGTACTTTATATTTATAAAGAAATCTTGATCAACAAAATGAAGTCCTTGATTGGTAGCAGCAGCTCGAGTTAGTTTAATATCGAATTACATTTTTGAATCAGAGAATAAGAATTAGAGAATTTAATATTACAAAAATATTACCTATAAATGTAATAAGCGATTATAATAATGATTATAAAATAATTTATAAATAACCACTTATCTATAAGAACTTAAATTATATATATATTAACATATGTTATATAGAGTTTATACGGGTTATAAACTAATTAAATAAAAAAATGGATTATTTCCTAAGTGCACAGATGATGAGTACTTCACAATACTCGAAACAGCGTCAGCCAAATTTCAATAAATTATTAAAGTTTTGTTGTTGCTTCTTCATTACTGCTAGAACCCTTCAAGTATCCTTTTATCATAAGACGCATCAGATTCGCAAAAATAAAGAATTAACATTGAACAACTTATTTGTTTGAGTTGACATAATATGGGTTTATACATTTTGTAGTATTTTAAAAATGTCGAAGATGTGTTATAAATCCTTGATTTTGATATTGAAGTTATAGGTGTGAAAGATATGTTTCTTCAACTTTCAATAGAATGGTGTCATAACTCCAATACCACGTCCTGATTTGACTTTATTGCGTTAGACATTTAATTTCTTTCATCTTTGTTCTATTTGTTCTTATTTCTTGCTAAGTGTCTTCTCTTGGAGAATGTTTTCCGGGATACCATATGGGTCGCTTTTAAGTAATTTTCGATCTATAGTGTGGTCTAAAGGACTTGAAGGTTGGTTTTTAGAACGACTCTAAAGTTCAGTTGACTTATTATTCGAAACTACAACTATTGGATTTTAAAAATAAGTTATGATTATTTCTTATATATATAATAAAAGTTATATTATGATTACAATTTGATTTGTTATATATCTCGTTACGATTGAAGCAATTTTTAACTGTAATTTAAAGGTTCAATATAATATTTTATCGATTTTATAGAAGCAAACTTTTTTTTATCAGAAAGTTATAAGCACAAATATTAGTTAAAAGGTACAAGAATATGTTTTAATTATTGACTATATTTTACACTCGACAGATAAAATAATTTTAAAAATTTAATCTATATTTCTTATTAAAATTTCATGTACTATTATTAAAAAATACTTTACACGTATCAATACTCTAGAGACACAAAGAATTATTTCAATCAAGATATTGGTTGCTTCCTCTCTAAGGACCTGTTTACTGCATTTAATGTACATTATCTGCAGAAATACAAAAAATAATAATATTTTATTAATAATAATATTTTAAATAATAAAAAAAATTTAATGCTACCTCATTATTATTATAAAGTAAATAACATAGGAATAGCATTTGACTATTTGAGACTTTACTGTACAATTTTTTAGTTCGTATATCATAGAATTGATACAGAATTCTATTTAAGCGTAGATTTTAATGATTTCTGTAAAGCCAAAATGTGAAGTTTCTTAGTGAAATTTAAGACAGTTTTAAATTTTGTTATAAGAGCTTTTCCTTGTACTCATATAGTATTATTTTAAATTAACTTAGTGCTTATCAAAATTGAGCAATAGAGCACTTTTATCGTCTTATTGAAAATTTGAAAATAAATTATATGCCGACAGTCACACTCGGTGTGATGTGTCTAACCTGATATGTTTCCTCATATGCCAAACCCAAGTGGTAACTCATAAATCGTTAGCAACTCATTGAAATATCGAAGGACAAACCGGACATAACCGTCGTTGACAGTCATAACACACAATCAAAAAAAAGTGAAAACCATTCGAATTGTCCTGACTTTTGGGTCATCGGACGGGCTTAAATGTCTTAAAAAGTGAAGTGTTCATTATATGAATTCTCGCCTACCACACTGCTCTATATTTGATCCTAATGGAATTTGCTGACCAGAAGTGATTTGTGTTCAATGTCGTTTTGTTGTCCACTGAATGGCCACACACAAATCAATATAAATGCTTTCAAGTCACTTTGAGATACATGAGTTTATATAATTTTGATGCTGTAGTTGTTGTAATTTAGTAAATAAATTTTATTTATTACATTATTGTGTGGAAAGTGTTGACGTTTTTATTGTTATGTGGTGATTTCGGTTTAAGGAAATATCTGCTAAATATTTAAATAATATCTAATGTTTCAATTAAAATACAAATGTCATAAAATTAATTAGGTAATAATAAAAGATATTTAGATAAGAGTCTTTATTAAAATGTGCAACAAATTAAGTTATATATATATACATATTGTATATTATTTATTTGTTATATTTATTATTATACCAGGTGTACCGGTATGAAGTGAGCGTAAAGATACAAATGTTCCGACAGGGAACATTTGTTGTGAATGAGCCATTTTTTTTTGTTTGTTTGATATGACATGTGTGAAATATATTTAGTATACATCAAGTCATTGAACAGACAACATCATATTTTTTCATCGTGTTAAAAATGTCGAATTTTGTACCAGAAAGTGATGATTTGCGGTAAGCATTAATTTTTGTTTTCATTTGAAGAAAAGTGGTGCAGAGTCGCATCGAATACTTGTCGAGGCATATGGTGATCATGCTCTATCAGAAGCAACATGCAAAAGATGGTTTCAACGGTTCAGAAATAATGATTTTGATGTGAGAAATGAAGAACGTGAAAGACCGCCAAAAAAGTTTGAAGACGCCGAATTGCAAATGATGTTGGATGGATATGACACTTTGGGTCAAAAGCAAATGGCAGAAATGTTAAATGTTGCACAACAAACAATTTCTGACCGTTTAAAAGCTATGGAAAGATCCAAAATGTGGAAAATGGTGCCACATGAATTGAATAGACAGATGGAAAACGAAAAAACAATTGTGAATTTTGCTTCAAAATACGAAGAAAATCGATTTGCATCCATTGTCATGCCGAAGGAAAAATGGATAATTTAAGAATCCTAAAACGGAAAAAATAGGGTTAATCGGACAACCATCAAAATCGACTGCAAAACAAGATCGATTCGGCAGAAGACAATGCGTGTTTGGTGGCACAGAAAGTTGTTACACGAGCTCGTAAACCTGGTGAAACCTCAATGTCGGTCATATGAACAACAAATGATAAATTTGAACCATGCATTGATGAGAAGACAGAAGAAGCCAGAATACAGGCAACGTATTCCGTCCATACATGCACCTGCAAAACGGTTCAGGAATGCAATCAAAACACTTGGCTGTGAGCTGTACCCACCCGCCGTATTCACCAGACTTGGTTCCTTCCGACTACCATTTGTTTTCATCGATGGGACACGCATTAGCTGAGCTGCACTTTGATTCCTACGAGGATGTCGAAAATTGGGTGTCTGGTTGGTTTGCTTTAAAAGACGAACAATTTTTTTGGCGTGGTATCCACAAATTGGCAGAAAGGTGGTCAAAATGTGTAGAAAGCAATGGCCAATACTTTGAATAAAATGTTTTTTACTTTCCTATTAATAATTAGTGTTTTATTTTCACCAAAAAACACTCATTTCATACCGGTACACCTAATATTTATGTACATTTATAAACACATTAACACATGGCAGGATGCAGACAAACTTTGTATGGTTCCACAATTTAAATTAAATCTCGATAAATATGCTACATATGTAAGTAGTGAAATAGATTTGTAAAAATATTTACAACAAATTTGGAAACATGTATTTCACTAAAAATTATCAAATATTCAAAAGTTCCTTATTCAATATATAAAAATCTATTTTGTATTTATATAAAGTTAAGCTATCTACTCTCAAAAAGTTTTATAAAGAATTACAAGCTATTTGGATATTTTATCGTGGAATCAGATTGTATCTGAAAAGCGTAACTATAGTAACTATAACAACTGTTGTAGTTAACATTCATCTGCAACAAACTTTTAAGCGTTTGAATGCGTTGATATAAACAATCACAAAATTTCGTTTTATGTGTTGTTGTTTTTGGTTTTGTGCAAAAATATCGTAAAGAAAATACACCGCAAAAACAGCAATATTTAAAAGAGATTATCTCGAAAACATAAAATGCAATTGTTGTTAAAGTAATTTTAACCACAAATTGCTGATGTGCATTCATTGGAACAACATGGAAGCAGCTGTGCTATTGTAGTTGATGGAATTTTTGTTGGTCAATTTCTGTAAACAATTCTCGTGAAAAGTTTAATCAGAGTTGAGTTTTTTTAAAATATTTTCACTTAAATGCAAATCTGCCATATTTTTTTTATTGTTTTCCCAACGAAAACTCCCATTACTCCGAGTTGTGCAACATTAACCTATCAGCCTTGGCAGCAATTGCTGACGTGTCAGATTTCACACCTCTCAACTGTGTTTATCGGAGAGCAAAGGTCAAATGGTATATAAAAATATATATGCAAAATTGGGCATGCGATTGCGGTTGGCATTGCAGTTGTCAACAAGAACTCAATTAATCAGTGCAATTCAATATTTTCTTTGAAGATTGAATTTTCTGTCTTACATTTCCCACTCTCGGTGAGGTACTGGCATGGGATTTGAATAAAATGTCCTTAAAACTCAAACATTTTTTTCTGCAGCTATTTTTACACTTTAGTTGTGATCTCCATTCGCGTCCTATTTTACATTTTCCGGATATTTTTTCTCATTTGCTGCAAATAGTAAAAATTAATTTTAACACCATTTTTAATTGGATTATTTATCTCAGCGTTGCACTCATTGCATTCTGATGAATTTTAAATGAAAATTTAATGTCTCACCAACGCTCCACCAGTGCCAAGTGAAATTGTGGTACTTAAGTTGGTTTGAAATGCTTGGTTTAGTTGCTGTTGATGCTGTTGATGCTGTTGATGCTGTTGTTGCTGTTGATGCTGTTGTTGCTGTTGTTACTGTTGTTGCTGTGAAAAACTGTGACAATTATTATGGCAAAGCTGCAACAAAATGTGGGATTAAACCGTAAGATGGCAGAGATTATATTGAGTAAAGTTAAGTTTTGTGCCGTAGACATTAAATGTAAACAATTTTAAGTATAAAGAAATTGCTGTGATAAAAGTGTTAAATTCTTACACTATATTTATTTTTACCTTCGTTTTTACCTTCATTTTTACCTTAATCTGCAACAAAATGCACATTAAGTGGTTAAAATTTGACTACGAGGACTAACTTTTAGTTATTTTTTACAACAGGAGTTAAATTTTATGTATTAGTACATTTATTCGTATTTTATATAGCTATATAAAGTACTTACCGCCATGGTTTTGTTTGTTTTATTATATTAAGATTTTATTAAATGTTAGTCACAATAAAGTAGGAGCCAGGCAATAAAGCTTGAATATTCTTAACAGAATAAATTAAACCATGATGGGGTGTAAATTAATTGATACTTAAAAAGATATATGGGTTTTTTTTCTTATATTACAAATTTTCAAATGTTTTCTAATCAACATTTAAATTTAAAGCGGTAAATACAATAAGAGTAACAAAAGTTTGCTTAGTTGGCAGCGTAGAATATATTTTTGACATATCAAGAAACGACAGCGGTTTTGGCATATAGTATAGAATTGTGATATTTCATGTGAATATGCACAGCAGGCAAGAAAACTGAAACTTAATGGCAAGGAGTCGGATTATAATTTTCCGTCATTGCAACAAAGATACAGTTTATAATTCTTTACTCAATTCAACATTACCTTAAGTCTGTAAAAAATATATTTAATAGTTACAAATAGTCTGTGAACAAAAGGCATCATCGCTTGTGACCGTTTTGAAGCAGTTTCCAAGATTCCAGACCGAACATTTTTCGGGTTTTTGGAACTTCATCAATCAATCTATCTATCTAGTTGTAGAGATTAACTTAGAAAATGATTGCTGAGGAACTTAGCTTTCACGACATCGCGAATATTAAACAATCATCTACGATAAACAAAGAAATCAACACGATAGATTCACCAAATTTACTACGATATGTTGATCTTGGATATACGAAGAAATCGTCTCGATAAGTTCATTAAATTTCAACTGAGGCCTAAAGTGAAGAGTGCGTAT
>NC_051846.1:148940356-148950637 GCF_002237135.1 Teleopsis dalmanni | reverse complement strand
GTGTGCAGCACCTTTGGGAACCTGGAACTCCTTTATTTTTTATTTACGTATCTAATTACGTTTATAAATCATATATTAAGACCATAGTGTTGTTATTCAAAAGCCATATTTTTTAAAGAATAATAATGAAGGAATGATATCATATGTATTTATTAATTCTTCTACAACAAAAATATTAACTTTACATAAGACTTTTACAAGGCTTACACTTAAAGACCTTCTAATCTGAACTAAATCGCAAATCGTAAAAGAATGAAATGAATGAATTTTATTCTGACACAGAGGAACGTTGTCGTCTTTTTTTTTATTAAAATGACTACTAATGTTTCTTTGTCCTGTAAGACAAAAGCAAAAACAAATATCAGTCTCTCCTTAGACATGAATTGCAATGGTTTAGGATCAATCTTTGCGGCAAGGATCAAGGACCAGAAAAGCATGCCATTCATTGAAATTCTAAAATAGTTTGTTTCTTTCTTTGTAGAATTCTTCTAAGAAAATGTTGATTAAATTGATTAACTCTGTTATAATAACATTTTCATTTCAATAAATTTATTTTCCGAACAGCATATTCAACGTAAAGCCGATACCAAGCAGGCACAGAGGTAGGCCAAGAACAAGATGGGATGAGAATGTGTATGACGATGCAAGAACGATTGGAGTACTGAATTGGAAGAGAGTAGCAGAAGATAGGGACAGATGGAGGCAGATCGTGAGGAAAGCCAAGGTTCATACTGAACTGTGTTGCCAAATGAGAAGAAGAAATTGATTTTAAATTTTATTGTGATTTCTTAAAGAATTGTATAATATTTAGCACTAAAAAAATTTAGTTTAATTTAATAACAATTGAAAATGGAAAAGGAAGTTATAAAGAGAAAACAATCTGCATTTATTATCTTTCCTTGTTCAAATAATATTAAATTTTAGTTAACCAACACTTTTGTTTTGCTAATAATACAACCAACATATATAAATATTATTTACAATTATTTAATAGAGACCAGTAAATTAACACAATAAATACAATTTTTAAATATGAATTATATATGTATTGTAAATCAAAAACATGCATTAATTGAGATTTGTTCGCATTCATGATGTCATTTTTCAAAAACATGATTTCATGTAAACATGCGAATGTAATGCATTAAAACATATATATATATAACTATATATATATTTCCAATGGAAAATTATTATGCACAATGAACAATGCTATTGGGAGGTATGTCGGCTAATTGCAAACCATTTCAAGTACAAGTCCTTTCAATTGACCATCAGGCTGTAATTACAGTTTTCTTATCCTTTACCATTAAATAAAATTATTCAGAAAAATCGACGAGACAAACCAATTCGTTGACGGAACTCTGATTTCCGCTTTTGGTAATAAATATATCGAGACTAAGTAGCCTAAATTATCACGGTATTTCCATGAAGTGCTCTCAAGTGGTAACTGTTATTGTTTTTCAAGAGCCCCCCTTCTTTTTCTTAATGCTTGGAAACAAGAAGAAGTCATTGGGTGACTGTAAGGCGAATGATTCATCAATTCGTTGTTTTGAATGTTTAAAAACTCTTTTATTTGAGCTGATGTGTGTTAGCTCGTATTGTCTTGGTGGATAATGATCCTCCAACGACGGTTAGTTTTCTTCAATTTTCCAAATACTTTTGGTAAATAAATGATAGTGTATTACTTAGAATTGACCGTACTACTACTCAAGTGGTACAGTTGCGAAGTGATTAGTTTTTATAAAAAAATTCATGTGAATATTTGCTTGGATTTGCTTCTTCCGCGGATAACTTTAGTCAGGTATGACGTACTTTGGAAGGCCCATTTTGCTATTTCATTGCTAGGATTGCTATTTCATTTTAGGCTCATAGGCGCAAATCCATGATTCATTGGTTCTTATTTTTGAATCGATGTAAACGACACAATAACCGCGCGCAAACTAAAACGTTGTAATAACATTTATGCTATTTATTTTTGGACAGTAATTCCAGATCAATGGCAATATTTAGTATTGCCTATGGGTAATACTTAAAGAAAGTACTTATGCTATTGATTATCCTGCACCTATCCTGTATCCTGTACTCCTGTACTTATCCTAATTATCTTGTACTTTAGAGAAGGTTTATGGAACTATTTTATGAGTTATAAAAATAGTTAAGAAAAATAGTCACTTAAATTTATTTGAATATTATTGAATATTATTAAATTATATAAAGAGGTTTTCGAACAGAAGTGAAACAACAACAAAAATTTATTTAATTTCTATTTTTTTTTTTTTTTAATTTATTTTAATTAATTGAATTTTTGGCTGACCATACATCTGTTTCGATGACAAATCGAATTATACTTTAAAAATAATTATTTATTTTTCTGATGAATATTTTCAATAGATGACAAATTATTCATATATGAATTTTTATAAGCAGAGGTGGACCTTCATATAGTACATTCATGAACTCAACTTAAGAAATATTTTTGTTGCTTTAAATAATATTTAGACAGTTGTGTTTATATAATTTTTGTTTGTACTATACAAAAATTTTAAATTGCCAAAAATTCGTTCATATAAATTTTGAAAATATTTTTTATTTCATTTTATTATATATTTTTTTTGGTTTTTTTTTTTATCTGATTTCAATTTTCTTTGTATGTATAACGTCTTCGTTTTGTTTGCATAGATCAAATAAAATGAAAGTAGCATCCAGCATCCAGCATCCAGCATCCGGCAAACAAAATAACTTAAAATTTGATATCAAATTGTGCAATTTGTGTGTGCATCTGACAAGCAATTATGAAAATGTACTGGCAACTAACTGCAGACACACAAAGTTGCCATGACAAAATTATGCCATTTTACGGCTGTATAACGCTAGATAAAATCAGACTTTAAGCAAATTAATGTGCTACAATAAAAGTGTCAATGTCACTTTTACCATCTGTCAGGTACTAAAATCCTGCAGAGTATAAACGAGAGTTGCAAAATTGCTTTCGGCAGTAGTAAAGTTGATCCTTGCGCTGTACACACGCTATATGTAGTACGACAGCAGTTGAAGGTGAATTTAATTGCATATTAGATTAAATACCTTAATTGAATTTTTATTATTCATTTCAATACATTTTCAAATGAATTCAACAAAATTATTTGCTATATTCGCTAACAATTAAAATGAATTTGATGCTATCCCTATTCCATGCCGAGTGCCCGCATTTCTCTGACAATACCAGCAGCAGGGTATAGGGTATAGTAATAGTACCCATTTGTCTAGTTAGATTTTTTTGTCTTTTATTATATTTGAGTGTGAACGTTGCTTAGAAATTACCTTTCTGACACATTGACATGTTAATTGCGCATCCGCATGAGAGAGATTCACATTTCAAAAATGTCAATTCGAGTTTGCTGAGTTTGCTGCTGAAACTCTTGCCAGCTAGTGTATGTTAGTAAAATTGAAGCATTTGTCAACGAACTGTGTCCCATACACCACCCCTCATTCACAAAAAGTATTTAACATTGATTAAGCTCGGATGTACCTGAGGCTCAACCTCGCCGTACTCCGCAAAAATAGTTCACAAACGAACTAAAATAATCAAATCCTTGTGCTTCACGCACGCACAAATTACTGTACTAATAAATTGCTTTGGCTGTATGCTGTGCATAAAAAGTGTAATTAATTGTTGTGTTACAAATGTTCGCTTTGTGGTTTAATTAGATTTTGTGCACTTTATGTTCATAACGTAACATACGTAAAATGTAATTCAAGGCGTTCATTACGGTTCTCCATTTCGAATTTAATGACGCATCCTGATTGTGCACCACTATTCTTCCTTTGAATGCGTCCCTTTGAAAGCTGATGTTTGCTGATGTAGACTGACTCTGTTTTCATTCAATTTTGTTATCAAAATACAATGAAACTCAAATTGTTATTTGTGCAGATGCTTTAAAATGAATACACAATGAATGCTTAACTAGAGTGCAGTGGAAATCAATATTGTTCTAGGAAAGCTGCTCCTAGAGCAAGAAATTTCAAGTAAATAATTCCGAACTACTCCACTCCTCTGTACTCGTCTGTATAATAAGTCGAGATGTTTGCTGCAGATGAAGCAAGCTAAAGCAGCAGTTAGTAGAATAACTTCATTAAAGGCTAAGTAGTTTCAGCTGCAGTACTATATACTTGTAAAATGAAAACAAAAAGCAAAGTTAACAATGGTTTTGTGGAAGCTTTAGTATTTTTAATACCTACAAATAGTTTCATTATAAATCAATTTTAATTCCACTAAACTCAAGAAACTTATAACCACGCTTTTGGTGAGCATTTTGAAGGAACAAAGTCAGTATTATTTTGATAGTTGCTAAATTTATCTACAATCCTTTTTTTCTCTATCAGTGAAAACTCATACCATTAGGGTAAACACTGAGAAACTTGCATAGATTCAGATTGTTGCTAGATTTACCCTTTATGACTTGAAATGTATTTCGATGTGCACACATAGATTAATAATATACATAAGTGTATAAGTAAATAATAAGTTTATATATGCATAAATATAAGTGTATACATATATGTATATAAAGGGTTTGTTATATTAGTTGTACCCATCTGGCAACACTGTAATTTTGACAAGAAATGTGAGAAAGACTAATGATAGTACGTCTTTAAAACATCTGTCTTAAGTGCTTAAGCCCAGGAAAATTTTTAACAAACAAATATTATGAGTGATGTGGCGCATTTCATGTTAAAGGGAATAGTAAATTATCACTCTTATGTCATAGAAAACATCCTAAATTTTAAAAAAAAGCACCTTCTTACTGTCAAAAAGTGAAAATGTGGTATAGAACCTCGGTGCTAATATGATTACAGGACCATACCTTTTCGAAGACGTCAGTGGCAAAGTAATAATAATGAATCAGGTACGTTTCATCGGTGTGACCTGCATTCAGGCCCTGCTGCTACATCAGTGTAGGATTGTAATCAGTGCGTGAGCATTCTCCATTCTTTTCCTTCACCCCCTCCTCACAACACACAAAACAAAAAAAATGAAAGAAAACGGGTGCGTTATTGGGCACCAATTTTTTGATGCAGATTGTTGGTGAAAATGATATGCAAGTTTTAAAAGATGATACATTACCTCATACAGCTTGACAATTCAAAAAATGGTAAATGGCTGACCTTCGCAAGCACCCGATTTGACACAGTCAGATTTTTTCCGAAGTGGTTGTGGAGGGCTATTTGAAGTTTTAGATTAATATTAACAAGTCAATGAAGATAGATGAGCTTTAGACCAACACAGTTCAGAAAATAGTCTTAATAATGACTATAATAGTGATAATCCAATTGGATATACCAACAATGTGCACTTAACGCCATTTTAGCTTAAGGTATGCAATCTTAAGAAATTGACGTGACGAAGTCTCTTTAAGCCTAGTCAATATAATACATAATAGCAAACTTAACCCTTTAACTACCAGACAATTTCATACTTGAAATTTTATGGTGAAATTTCTATAGTAAATAGTAAAGTGAAACAAGTTCAAGTAAATGAGAAAAGTTTAATATATATTTAATAGATTACTCTCACTTTCTTTTTACCTAAAAAATATAAAATATTCTGAGCACATTAAAAAATATTCAAAACTAGCCGTGGTGTACCACACGGTGTTCCGGAGTAGGTTAATTCGGTTGGTGTCTTCATAGTCACTGAGATAACTAAGTTTACTTATGTATGATACATTTACTTCATATAGTTCCAAAGTTGGAACTTTTATACTTAATATATCCTTTTTTAGACTATGTTTCTAAGTATGGTGTAAATGCAGGATCTTTAGCCATGGAATAATAATATGTATTAGTATTTTCCTAAACTGATCGCAATATAAGGTTATAAGGTTATGGTCATAAGTTATGTACACAGTTTGTCCAGAAAGTTTCAACGTGAGGTCACAAGCGATCTAACACAAATAGTTCATAACTTTTGAGCGTTGACTATAAATGATAGGTCATATGACTGTAGTAAATTTAGATTCTATATTGATTGTCTTATACCTTATAATGCTGTGTTGAATCCCGATCACGAAACTTTGGATAGTGTTTAATAAGTTGAGTGATTAAATTTCTTAGGTAAATTTTCATTCCATATTAGCTTTTTTTGAGGTTCTCGTAATACTGTATTAGAATCAGGCAACATTGGTGAATTTCAAGTATTAATTGATGTGTCAACTAAGATTACGTCCGGATATTCATAGAATGATCTAATATTAAAAAAGTCAATAGTTTTGAATGAAATTTCAAATTTTGCTCTCAGCTGTTAAAATTTGTATTTACAACAGATATTGGAAAAATGTTAATTTACATCCTGCCGATCGGCTTTTTCAACTCATTATATGGAAGAGTAGTCCGATGTCATTAAAACTGATGCTATCATTTCAATAAGGTAACGGACGAGACTCGTGGACCTCTATATCTTGCTGCAAGATATCTTTTAAGAATTATTAAGGAAAGCAAAATTAATTATCTAAGAGCAGGGTTCTCCAGACCAGATAAGATCAGGGTTCAAATTCAAATCACTGAATAGGTTGGAAGGTCGCAGAAATAAATATGTTACATACGTTCATAATTTTGTTTTTAATGTAATGACTTGCGGTACTAGATACGAAATTCTTGAACCAGTAGTACGAAGAAATGTATTCTAAAATATTTGTTAATTAAGTAAATTAAAATGAAGTGTGATAATTTATTAAAAACATTTTAATTCACTTATTTGGGATACCATAAAAATAAAATAATGTAATAACCAAAATAAAACAAAGAAAAATTTCATGTCGCGGAAACCACAAAGATTAGCATCGGATCGTGCTTTGGACAGCCCTAATCTAAGAGGATCTCAATTTTTATACTTTAATTTTTTATATTTACGATTGATTTAGAGGGTCATAAAGTCTGATAACAGCTTGTTGGAATTGGGATGGTGATTTATATGATTCTGTGCCTTTTTTCGATATCCTGTACCTTGATTAGTATTGAAAATACATCCCTCCTCCTACACTATTTCGTTCCTATCTAGCGAGATATCATGGTTATTGTGTGTCTTTTTTTTGTGGCTGCTATATATATTTCTGGCCTAATAATGAAAATGCGAATATTTATCAACAAAAATTCTTTTATTGTTTTTTAAAGTATTCTCCAGCCTGATTTATATACTTTTGCATACGCTCAAACCCATTGTCGAAGCACTTTTTCCACTCCGATTGAGACACCTCCAAAACATGGTTTTCGAACGCTTCAACAGCGTCTTTTGGCGACAAAAATCATTGATCACGCATTTTTTTCTTGATGTGCGGGAATAAAAAGAAGTCATTGGTTGCCAAGTCAAGGTTTTACGGCGGATGACCCATCAATTCGACGTTTTGACCGGTCAAAAAGGCACTGCTTTGAGTCGATGTGTGAGAGCTCGCGTTTTCATGGTGAACAATGATTCGTCTTCTCTTGTTCGTTTTTCGAATTTCTTCGAAGACTTCTGGCAACAAATTGTTGTGTACCACTCAGAAATGACTTTTTTTTGATGATATACAGAGAGATGAATTTTGCAAGTCAATTAACAATTAAATAATAACACGTTCTGAGTGATGTTATGCTAAAAAATGGAAATGTCAGATTGCACCTGGCAACACTTAGTGTTGCCTAGGCCAGAAATATATATAGCAGCTGTCGTATATGAACAGTTAATAAATTTAAGAAAAAATATAATTTCAATATATTTAAGAAAAACTATTGTACAATTAAAATTATCAATTCCTGCAGGTCTTCACGAGTATGAACTCAAAAGTCATAATAAAAATACTGTTTGATGTAAATACCACTTATCGGAGAGAAGTTTAAAATCCTTTAATTGAATTTTGAGTTCTTCCTTTATTTGTATCTAATTTCCACTGGTTTTCATCATTTATTTTATTAGAGCAAATCAGAGCAATAAAATACTTGTTTCCTCGTGAAAATTCGTATTGAAGTTAAAATATTTATGACAGGCAATGAATTTTTATTATTCCTGATGAATATTAAAATTTTTATGAGTTGCCATAAAAGTGATGGGGAGAGAAATGAAATTCATTTATTTAAAATTATTTGTCGTATGTCAGATGGAAGAGAGAGTTTAAATCCTTGTTGTTTTATTTGAATTTACACTGAATTTACAAATAATTACGTCCACCTGCGAAATATGTCAGCTGTTGCTTGAGGTATTGAAAAACAAGAAAACACGAATACTGGCTAGGATGAAAGGAAAACCATCACAAAACATAAAACAATGGGAAAACATAAACAAAATGTGCAAAATTTTGTCAACTCATTCAATGTCCTGAAAATAGCAGCAACTTGTCGTTCACAGGGAACATCATTAAACGTCAGCGAGCTACGAAAAATTTGTGCAAAATATACGAGTTTAGTCCGCAGATAGATTAAAATGAAGAGTGGCAGCTTGCTTCGTTCTATCGATTAAGGCGCACGCCACAGGAATCCTTCATTTATTGTTGCTCCTTTGTGTTTGCGGCAAGGCAGCATGCATCTACAAAGTTATGCGTACTCGGTCCTTGGTTCCCGACACCCGGCACCCGGTCCCCGGTCTCCGGTCCTCAGTTGTCGTTACTGTTTGTCTTTGTAAATTGTAACTTTTTGAAGTAAAAAAAAAATATTGTACTTAAATTTATGTTGGCTGGAATATGATTTTATCATTTATCAATTAATCATGTTGTATTCCCTGCGGCAATGTTGTTTAAATACTCGTGGGTGCTGTAAACATTTGCTTTGAATGTTAGCCAAATTTAATTTGCAGGCGAGAAATGGCAAGTGAAATAGTATCATTATTGCGAAAATGGCAACAATAACGTTAATGCTAATGCTAATGATAATGATGATGATGTTGATAATGTTGATGATATGGATGATAATGATAATGATAATGATGTTGATGATTTATTTAAAAGTAATTGTAACAAGTGTTCGGAAAAATGTCCTTCAGTTGCTACTGGCATTTGCTTTCTCTCTTAAGTGCTTAGCGCGGACTTAACGCTGCTAAGCTTTTAATGCCTAAACAAAATATGTTGAGCTGTACTCCTGTACTCCTTACAATGCACAAACATTTGCCTGAAATTTGGTTAACCATTTGCATTGTTAATTTAAAACTTAAAAGCTTTCTTCTCGGCGTTAATTAAAAATTTTGCCCAACACATGCATATATCCTCCTACTGATCCTATGTAATCTGATCTCTTGCACCGCTTCTTCTTTTGTTGTTCTGTTAAGAGTTAATAAACAATTTATATTTTTTGCGGCTTATAGAAACTTTTCCTTTGTTCTTGTCTTGTTTTTCCGTTGTTTTTCTTTTCCACCCCGTGTTGCCATTTTCATGCGGCTTTTCCAATTTTTTTTCATTAAAAAAAACAGTTGCTCCTGCACAGCATCAGCATCAGCATCAGCACGTGCCCGTTTCAATCTAGTACATATTCCTCCACACTCGTAACAATAATTAATGAAGATAATGATATGACGCATTATCTGAGTACAAATTGTTTACGTTAGTGATTTTTATTACTAGTCGAATAAAATGCGTGCCTCTCCCCTGTATCTGCTACGTACCACTATGATGAACTTCTGGTATGGTATAATATTGGGATATGATGGATGAATTGCGGCTTTTGTATTGAATTTATTGAAAGTTATGAGTGCGTTTATTGTTCGGTAGTTAAACAATAAATTCATTTTCGATAAACAAAGACTCGTTATTAATTTTGAATTATTAGCACAAAATAACAATGGGTCAAGGATTTAAGAAGATTATGCGTACCCAGCACAATACCACAATGCTAACTAAAACAGGTGCAAACATAATATACATATATTTATTTCATTTGTATATGGAAATAAAAATAATTTTGGATTTAAAATTAATTATTCAAAATTTTGACAGTTCTTAATGAACACTACCAGAATGACAAGGTGTTACCAAGTAGTTTATTACTGTAATTTGGTGTTTGCCAAATAATGGTCATGTTTTCTGTAAATTTATTTTTAGTGTTCATAAATTCAGAAATTAATTACTGTATATTTCTGAAATATTTATAATTTAAAATATAATTCAATTGTTTATTTTGTATTTATAATAACTCAAAAAAATTGTGATGAAAATTTAACGTTGGAAGTGTAGAAAGAGCGAGATAGAGAAAGAGCGAGATAGAGAAAGAGCGAGATAGAGAAAGAGAGAGAGAGAGAGGGAGAGAGAGAGAGAGAGAGAG